>NC_133478.1:4348361-4420170 GCF_025370935.1 Choristoneura fumiferana
AATAAGGTTTATTTTTATTAAGTTTCGTGATTTATTTCGTGTTTTAATGTATTATGGTGCTAAGAAGTTATCTAGCCAAATGAGGAAGGGTAAATATTTAGATAATTTACGTTTATTTTTATATTCAATATTCACCGTTATTCTAGAGTTTTTACCTACAGCTTCGAAGGCCCACTGCTTCCGTTGGTAACAAGCCCAGCTCTTGATCTCATAAGCCGAGTTTACACTTGCAAGAAAAATCGTGCAAGTTCCGTCGATCGTGTCGTATTTGCATACAACAAGGTCTCGCCCTTAGACGCCACATTGCATGCATCCTCTCAGTTTTCCGCAACTCTCACAATGTCATTAGTTCACTAGGTGGGAGGCCTGCCAGCGCTTTATCTTCACTCGTACTTATTAAACAAAACAAACTAATCTTTGCAACACAAGGCAAAATTTACATTTAAATGTCAAAACAATATTGGCACGACAAGAAATTGTTTAGTCTACTACTAACAAAAGTTTATCTTTATGCTGGTCATAATTCCCGTTTTCGAACGCATAGGTAAGTTTTATGTGTGTAGATAAAATACTAAGTCAAAAAAATATTTTATGAGAAATTGTTTAGTTTAAAATTTTCTTTATGTCATAATTCCGGTTTCGAACGCATAAGTTTTATAGTGTAGATAAATACTAAGTCAAAAATGTATGTACTTTAAATGTTTGAAACACACTGCACTGGTGACTAATAATAGCTCAGTGCCTCGAGGATTTAGGTCGGCAGTGCTCCCTTCCCGGAGGAATTCACCACGTCAGTGTAAGTCTAATATTACTTTTCCTGTCGGCAAGAATGCCGATTTTCAACGTTATATGGAACTCCAATAAATTTTCAATGTGTTTTAGATCTGTTCGATAGCGCGCGAGGAGAATTCTAAGAGATCCTGTCAAGTGCGAATTGTGCACGCACACCAATTACACTAATAAAACGAGTGTTTGTTCTCGAGGCTAGGATGCTTTAATAAGTAGGTATATAATATACGCATGGATTTATCTTAAGTATTTATCCGTTGCCTAGTACCCATACTACAAGCTTTGCTTAGTTTGGGACTGGATATTTATTTATTTTAAATAATTATTTCGATCCACAACACCCACAATATCATGCGATTTATCCGAAAATTCATCTCGACATCTGAATTCCATGTAGAAAATCAAAAGCAAAATACTTTATTTTCAATAACAATTTGTACATAACTTTGTTTAATGGCTGGAGCTTACTTTTAAGCTTGATAAAGGCTGTGTCAGGAGGCACCGCTCTTCCATAGTTATAGTCTGCATGTACAGTCAGCATCAAAAGCAGCTGGTCACTCTATTACTCTGTCGCATTATCAGATTTATCACTCTACGTAGAGAGCTTGTATTCATCATACCTACCGGTAAAAATTTATATAAGTTTCTTTATTTCAACTCCTTTACACACTAATTTAAAAATACTCTTAACTTGATTTAAAATTTAATTGCCAGTGGGCGGGGCACATTGCTCGCAGGAACGATGGCCGATGGGGTCTGAAGGTTCTCGAATGGCGTCCGCGAACCGGGAGACGAGCTGTCAGTAGGCCCCAACAAGATGGAGCGACGACCTGGTTAAGATCGCGGGATCGCGGTGGATGCGGAAAGCACAAGACCGGTCTGAGTGTGAGCCTATGTCCAGCAGTGGACGTCTTTCGGCTGACATAATGATGATGAACTTGCTTTAATACGTATTACATCAAAAGAGCGAATCAAAATGTATTAAAAATTAAAGCAATCACTTCCTTACAAGATCACGCGAGTTCACGAAGACAGGCGCTAACCTTACCTGTCATTTGCAGAATCCATACTATTTACAATTATTATGAGTCGGACGTCCATGAACAATGTCAAGGGGAGTGAGAGGGGGGCTGTCATACAGACACATCCGGATTAATGTGCTGGGTAGGAGGAACAAACTATCTGCAACTATTGTTGTCAGGAGCAGATTGCCTACGTGATGCGGAACTATTGTTCTGGAAGAAATTATAGCAGTTGTACCTATCCTATTTCCTGTACCAAACGGGCAATATTTGTACTGGATGGATGAAACTTTTTTTTTATCTAGTATTTTAACGAGGCTTTAGTACATGGATGAAACTGCAATGTACTTTAGTTTCTTTAGCAATCGTCATTATCCCAGCCTATATACGTCCCACTGCTGGGCACAGGCCTCCTCAGAATGACAGGGCTTGGGCGGTAGTCCCCACGCGGGCCCAGTGCGGATTGGGAACTTCACACAATTTAATTACTTCACAGGTGTGTGCAGGTTTCCTCACGATGTTTTCCTTCACCGTAAAGCTCGTGGTAAATTTCAAACGTCATTTAGCACATGAATATCGAAAAACTCAGAGGTGCGGGCCGGGGTTTGAACCCACGAACGTCTGCTTGCGAGGCGATAGGTCAAACCACTAGGCCACCACGGCTTCTTAGCAATAGAGGTGCTTAGTTGTTTTTCAAATATGGCTTTGTTCATTAGAGGACAATTTTGAGCAGCAAAAGTCAGCAAAATGATCCTTGTTGGAACACCAAACACATAAAAACCTAGTTCTCTTATTCATTCACTGAAATCTGCATACACATTGTAAAAGTTTAGTTCTTTCTCTATCTGGTGGATACAACTTATATTGTGTGCACTTAAAGTAATAAAATTAAATTCTTGATTTCGTAGGGTCAGTGCTTTCATTCATATTACTTAGTGCCATTCACGAAGACGCGTGATTTTGACAAAATTAGACATTAATTAAATTAACTCTACCTATAACAATTAAGCAACAAAACAACTCCCAATAACAACTCGCAATATGGTCCTTCGAATCTGATGTAAACTAGCGAACTATGGATTTACAAACCACAAAATGCAGATAGCAATACTTACCTTACCTACGTGTATTTTTATGGAGAAAGCTTTAGTAAAATAAAAATAAGAATTATTCATTCGCAATTCGCAAAAAAAGTAACTAAGTAAGTAGATTATCTTCCTGAGATGGAGAGATTGGATTAGAGATTGGAGAGTTTCTTGGCGGAATAGAATTAGATATTCGCCGAAAAACTAGAGTTACTGACATAAATATGAATACATTATTGTAATAACTTTTAAAATAATAAAATAATTTAAATTTTACATTAAAAGACAAAAACAAAAATCCTAACAACCAAAACGGTGTCACTTACCAAGGTAATTTTTCTTTCTTCGGTATATGACCTCCCCGTCTATGCACCCCGTAAGTTTATCGTACATGGGACACTCTATTATAATAATATCTCAAAGCAAAGCTCGGACTTCCAGGTGCTTAGTGCAAAGTGAGATCCATTACTCGGGTTCGACACACAATGAGATATTGATGGATTATTCTTTACTCAGGACAGCTTTTTCCTATTTTCAAAGAAATTTGCTCCCTTCACCATGATTGTGTTGTTATTTTTTATTTGTTTTAGATAATTGTATTTATGTTTAGTTAAGCGAGCTGTATCTACAGTAGTGGCTTAAGTGGGTTTAACCCGAGCACGTACAGTCAGCATCAAAAGTAGGGGACCACTTTTTTACTCTGTCGCATTGACACATTAGCAATCTTGCATGGAGTTTAGTGAGCAGCTACCAGCCCCGGATCTACGATTTTTTTCGAACTGGGGCAAAACCTTGATGGTGGCGCCCCCTCCCTTCAGTGTTTGAGAACAACTGTTAAAACTGCCAATGAGTAGCATTTTTCTTCATTTCTTGTCTCAAGGATTTGGCGCCCCCATGAAGCTGCCGCCGGGGCAAATGCCCGGTTTGCCCCCATCTGTAGAGCCCCAGGGGCTGGCTACTTTTGATGCTGACTTTACCTTTGAGTTTTTCGGAATTTATGTGCGAAATCACATATTCATCTTCACGAGCGAGTTTTACGGTGAAGGAAAACATTGTGATCAAGGCCGCACCCCTCTTTGAAGTAATTCGATGGTGTTTATAAATTTCCCTATCGGAACTGGGCCACATAGAAATTAAAGCCCGAGGCCTCTAATTCTGAGAAGAACCCTGTGCCCAGCAGTGAGACGTAAATTTGATATGTCATTTCGCACATAAATTTCGGAAAACTCAAAGCTGCAATTCCATGTGGTAGAGCCTTACTGTAACCATTTGCTGGCTGCAGTACGAATGGGCCGGCTCGACCGGGCTAGTACCACATTCCTACAGAATACCGGCGTGAAATAGTAGTTATGCTACTGTGTTTCGTACGGTGAGTGAGAGATCTGGAGGCCCAACTCCCCTCCCCCATTCCCCCTCCCTTTAGGCAGGCAACGCACCCGCAGTCCTAATAACGCTGTAGGTGTCTATGGGTGGCGGTGATCGCTCACCTTCAGGTGACTCGCATGCTAGTTTGACAAGAATTTGATAAAAAAATGCAATGCCAGGCTTGAAACTATAGCCCGTGCTTAAGAGGTCAAAAGACAAACCATTGAGCTACCACAGATACATAATGTAACCATTGTGTTATCATATCAAAGTGAATTCTATTTTCTTGGAAATACCAAAATAAATAGAGACAGTGCATTAGTAGAGTAGGGGATTTCAACCGCTATCAGTTTCATGTCGCTTATATTGAAGAAATGAGTCAGGAAGAATGGAAGGATTTTATAAAACGGTACGGTGTGCATGCGGTAACGGTGTAATTTATAGGGCCCGGAATTTTGCGTGCGGCTATTGACAGATTGTAGGGAGAGAGCACCGCTTTTTATCGATAGATTAGATTAGATTAGATTTTTTTATTACCTACCTTTTGAAAAAATACATTATAAACACATGTCAGTTAATTACAAGAAATTCACAAAAGGATCGTCAAATGTATACAAAAAAATAATTCTTATTACAACAAATTGTCAGCCAGAAAACAAAATTAAAAAATTAAATTTAGAATGTCAAATTAGAATTCAATTCAATAATAATAAATAATTAAAAGCAAAACAAGAATATACTTAAATCTAAGTCAAATTTATGCAATAGGAACAATCAGTCAAACGAACAATAAAATAATTAAAATGTCAAAAAACAATAAAATTAAATATAAAATTCAAATTCACTTCACAAAACTGTGAAAAATGTCAACAAAGATAGTATCCAACTATTATGAATGCGGTAAATTTATCAAAATAAAATAACACTTGCAAGCAAATACCTACTTACGCTATCAACTCTTTATATATATCTAATATGTATTCGTAGTTATAGAGATTTCAATAAGGCAATTTACACGGATTAAAACTTTTTCATCATCGACCGCTGAGAAAGTACAGTCGAACAAATTGAATCATGACCCAGGGTGAAAACTTTTAAAAATCAATTTCACTATGATTTCCTAGACAAAAGTATGAGATGTCAACATGACAGTAGCACAAAGGTTCCACCCTGCCTGGGTCTTCAATTTGTTCGAATGTACGTATCATCGGAAAGTTTGAGGTTTTATTTAATAGAAACATAAATAAAAAAGCTGTCGACAATCTGTCAATAGATGCACGCAAAATTCCAGGCTCTAATAATTTATTAAAAAATCTTGCTTACGGTCTCTCATTTCATCAATATATGCGACAGCAAACTGATAGCGGTTGAAACGCCTGTAGAACTAACCAATCACGTACCTAGTTAACAGGCGAAGAGAGTATCAGATAAAAGATGATTTATTGCCACAACACGACAAAGGTACAAAAAGGACTAATTCTAATTTATCAAAGATCTTAATTTAAGATACAAAGATTTCTTGCGTACGGTCTGCCATTTCATCAATATATTATAAAATAGACAAAAATACGCTGATCTATTCAATTAATAAATAATCGATTTACTGAACAGATTAATTATTTTGCAATAGGTTCTAGGTTTTCACATTACTAAATGTCTATGGTCGGGTTACTGGAGTCTTTGTTTACGCTTGTCATAAATTGGATTGGAATACAATATACAATACGAGTATACTCTTCTAGTCTATACTAGAAGAGTTGGAAATGATAATCTATCATTTCTCATTTCTCATTCATTATTTTCATTTATCATTTCCAACTCTTCTAGTATAGACTAGAAGACTTGGAAATGATAATCTATATTGTAACTGTATAGTTAAGATTATTTCAAGTTTTGCTGTACAGTCAAGGGCAAAGATATCGACACGGCCAAAGTTAAGTCGTGTATACATATTTGTAAAGATTTTGTACTATTATTGGATTTTAAATAATTGAGCGACCTTGGAGCGTCTTTGGATTAGATTACCCTCGAAAGCCTTCCAAGTTTATTCTTGACATGTAAAGGGCATCGTTTAATTTGAGGTGAAGTGACTGTGCGCTTGTGGATGAAATTAGGTATTATTAAGCTCCGTTTGCGAGGCTGTATTGTGTTGCGAGTGATGATGTTTTTCATTAACCAATAGGAATGCTTCATTTACCTCGCCTCGCTCCGCTCAGCTGTTTTCACCAGAGATGTGCTGAGCGAGGATGTGTAAATAAAGCGTTACTGTTGGTTAATGAAAAACACATTGCTCGCAACACAACTCGCACATTGTTGGTGGAAACACAGCTTTATAGTTGGACTTCTAGACTAAAAAAATCTCAACGGCTGGGTTTTATATGAAAAAAGGCATCAAATTTTTTTTTGATGCAACGTCGATGAAAACTATACGATATAATTTTTAGGCATTTTCATTTTTTTGCAGACGAAATCGCGGGAAACATTTATATTGTCGACAATACGGTCGCGGTCGTGTTTAGATTTCTATGCGCGTCTACATAGGCATTACAATTTGAATTTTGAAATGATTGTTAATTCAATATTAATTATAGTACCAAAAAAACATGTTTTTTCGATTTATGTAAAACTATATTGTAACGGATAACTCACGTCTTAAATCGAGTTTAGCTCGACTTGTTTCGGGCTATTTCGTAGCCCTTCTTCACAACACGCCGTTACAATATCATTTAATATGAGTGAGTCTCACGGTAGAACTAACCTCAACAACTAACATCTGTCAGAGTTAACGAAAATCAATAAGAACACGTTTACTTATGGCCGTGAATTTATTTAACAGTGGACGATTTCATTTACTGAAGCAGGATTTACTTTATGAGGGGGTCCATGTCAATGAGGCAAAGCCCTGTTTACGACATTGTGGCCGCAGGGTAAGGAAGATAAGATAGATAATTGGCTTCGGTTCAATAACAGACAACGTTTTTCTTGCCTGATTGTTTTCCATGCCTACATCAATCAATTTGTCTCGATATCAAAATGGTTTTCTAATAGGGTGTGCATTTTAACAATTCGATTGTGCATGTGCTCTACATGGGCATCATGCCACGGCAGCTTTAGATTTAGTTTTAAAGAAAGAAAGAAGAAGACATTTATTCATTAATACGGAAGACACAACAATACACAGAAATAAATAAAAAAAACATGAGAACACACATGAAAATAGTCACATAATACACAATTTTGTGTGTCCCCGCAAAAGCGAAAGTCAAAGACAAAGTCAATGTCAAAATATCTTTATTCAATTCAGGCTAAAACAAGAATGTCAAATGTCACATGAATGTCAAAAAAAATCTACCACCGGTTCGGAAAAACCTCTGTTGAGAAGAATCCGGCAAGAAACTCAACGAGGTATTTTGTTTCAAACAGATTTACAATATTTACAGATTTACGTTTGCTGACTCAGAATTATCTGAGGCGTTAAACGCCAGCGTCGCTGATTTTCCGCCAGAACCGTCTGTGACTCACGGAACGATGCACAAATATATAAATAAATAAATAAACCACTTACCTTCACGTAAATAAAAATAGATTGAATCAATATTATAAGTGGCCAAGAAATAAATAAATAAATTACCACTAACAAAAAGCAGGGATAAATAGATTTATTTAAGTACCTATTAAGTTTTTAAGTAAGGTATTCAGTTTATAGGTATCTAGTTAAATTATTTTTCTAATATGTATACAAAAAGTTACAAAATGAAGTGCGTGAAGGTCCGGGAATGGAGGTCCGTGACGTAATGCCGTGCTTAAAAACTACTACCTACTAGGCTATATTGTTCTTATTTTTTTACAACATGAATTCTTATTAAGATAATAAAATTATAAAAAACATATAAAAGAACATGGGTAAATATCACAAAATCAACTGGGCAAAGCCGCGCCGTCATCGAAGCCAAATAATTTGACTAGTGGCTGAAATCGGTGCCGTGTACGGATGCACTTAGGTCTTGGGTCTTAAATGTATGAATTTTTAACCGACTTAGGTCTTGGGTCTGAAATAAATAAGTCTTAGATGTATGAATTTTTAACCGACTTAGATCTTGTGTCGGATTTTTTTTGTTCGTTGCCAAGCAACAGTTGTTTACGACGAAGGCTGTGTTATTTTTTCACAGCACAATCAAATCAACATTATAACAATTCAAGAAATATATTCGATCGTGTCTACTGTTAACTGTGTTTTGATGAAGGAATAAGGGTAAAGGCAATTATGGTAGACGGCCTCCGATAACAATCGAAATGATCGTGTCCAACAAACGTTTAAATCACAACTCAAACTAAACTGCTACCGCATACACAGATAACGTTATATAGGGTAGCATATATTTAGGTAGGTAGGTAGACATAGAACTAATGTATTTACATCTTTAATGTGTTTACTGTAGGGATTGCCTACAGTGGTGTTTGTATTTCATACATATTTTGATGTTTGATTTGAGAGTATCGGAAAAAAGGAAATTTTATGAATTAAATTAGAGTTTATTTCACACATATAGGCTAATAAAAAAAAAAACGGGTTTGTAATGACCACGATAGTCTAAAATATTGTGTTGAAAAGGAAATTTAAATAAAACCAGACAAGTGCGAGTTGGTCTTGCAGTCGAAGTCGGACGAATTTGTAGGTATGAATATCTTTGTAATGTAAGTATGAGGAAAAGGTATATGAATATCCAGTGTTAGCAGAGACCCATTCCTAAACTAAGTGTACGCGGTGTGGGGTCATAACCTTAACCACAGATAGCAATGCAAATTCTATTGTCTTGAGAGACAGGCTTGCAGGTGGTAGGACCTTGTGCAAGGTCCGCCCGGATTGCTACCACCATCTTGCTTGCTAATCCTGCCGTGAAACAGCAGTGCTTGCACTGTTGTGTTTCGGCGTGGAGAGTAAGTCAGCACAGCTGGTGAAATTGCTGGCACTTGAGGTATCCCATCTTAGGCCTCTAGGTTGGCAACGCATCTGCAATACCCTTGGTGTTGCAGATGTTTATGGGCGGTGGTGATCTCTTACCATCAGGAGACCCACTCGCTCGTTTGCCATCCAGTCGAAAAAAAAAGACAAATTTGAATTGTGATGATTCATTCTTCAAGAGTGATGAATTTCTTTGGCAAAGTTGTAATTTTAAGTTTTTAAAGTTGTATTTTTTACGTAACGTTTTTAAAAAAAAACGCAAGCAGCCCAAAAATCTAAAATAGGTAGTGTTTTATAATAAAACAGTACAGCAAAAACGAAATCGAGGTAACAAACAATTTTACGAAACGTTGTGCCCCAACAAATACAAATACGCATTTTGGGACCCATCAAATGCGCGGTGCCCACAAATGGTCATTCTAGTTGAGTGTTGCCCACTACCCTTCTGCGTAATGTTTGAAGACGTGGCAATGTGGCTACACCAATTCACATCCACAGTTCACAACTCATTCTTTTCGTTGCCTTTCAATTTGATTTCTAATCAAAATCAACTACTTAAGTACCTAAGGATGGCATTGTCAGATTTATGTACTCACTTAAAGAAGCTGCATACGTATTCTTTTTAGATAGTTGTGAGCGGAACAGCTTAAACATCTCAAATATCATAACCCGAGCTTGGGAAGGGTGTATTTGAGAGTTCGCATAACATGGACATACTCATACTCCTTTATTGGTATTACTAATATCATTATTACATCTCATTCTGTTTAATTATTCTTAATATATTCTAAAGCTAATTAATTTAATAATAAGGATAGGTAGGTACCTACCTTCTAAAATTTCCTAAAGAAACTATAACAAATTTAAAAGCTTAGTCAGTACACGTTTCGCAATGTATTGTCATTTTAGTTCAATCATAATTAGTAATATTTTGTATTGTTTTAATTTATATTTTCAGGGTGTATCTGTCGGCGGCCGATCGTAAAGTCCGCCAGATCACGAAATTCCGAGGCACATCATGAAATGGCGCCAATTTATGAATTGGCTAAGGGACATCCGCCAAATCGTTCAAAACTCTCCATTTAACGATTTGTCTAGTGACGTTTAGGCAGATCATGAAATTCCTAGGCATATCATGAAACGCCGCCATTTCATGATTTGGCCAGTTTAGGCAGATCATGAAATTCCTAGGCATATCATGAAACGCCGCCATATCGGTTCTGGTCACAGTTCATACTAACTACTCCTGGCTTCGCTCGTCGTACCTACATTTTTTTTTCGGCATATCACGATGTGCCCAGTATAGAGCTAGGAATATCGACGAATGTGTTGCTCTAATCGATCTGCCGTATTGTTTCTCAGGCACATCGTGATATGCCTGGTCAACTTTTATGCATATCATTTAATGGTGCCATTTCACGATATGCCTAGGAATTTTGTGATCTGGCGGATTTAACGATCGCCCACTATCCATATTAATATCTACATATGACAGCAACGACACCGTCATATGATAACGTGAGACGATAGACAGACATAGTGAAACTACGAACCTTCCTTGTTGACTACGAAATGCTTAAAATCCTTGAAACCCACAATCCACAGGCGAAATTTTTTTTTTATTATTTTCCCTGTCATTTCTTATGAAATCCGAAATGCAAAGATACTAAACAAATACTTACAGCGGGAAGTACATTGCCTGAAATATCGGAACCGCGCGAGATATGCCTTAAGCTTCTGCTCGTTTTTAAGAATTCGGCAAAAATCTAAGCTTTAAGAGCACGCCGAGTTTCTAGCGCATTAATTTTGTTTAAATTATGCAACTTCTTGTTGTGAATTTAATTTGAGTTTCATTACGTTTCAAAGTTGCAAACCGGTTTCAAAATCGTCGCGTCATGTGCAGTCGCTCAAAGGAGTCTAAGGCATAAACTCAAATGAAACTCAAACAAAAGTAACAAGAAGTTGCAGTTTCGTAGCACTTGCGTTTCACCGTCCATTTTGGGCCTTAGACTGGGTATAGTAAAGAAGGGATTTCAAAACAACACACAATATCCCATCCCAGCCTATATACGTCCCACTGCTGGGCACAGGCCTCCTCTCAGAACAAGAGTGCTTGGGCCATAGTTCCCACGCGGGCCCAGTGCGGATTGGGAACTTCACACGCACCATTGAATTGCTTCGCAGGTTAGTGCAGGTTTCCTCACGATGTTTTCCTTCACCGCAAAGCTCGTGGTAAATTTCAAATGTAATTCCGCACATGAATTTCGAAAAACTCAAAGGTGCGAGCCGGGGTTTGAACCCACGACCCTCTGCTTGAGAGTTCGATTCGTTTAGTGCTCGATTTTTCTCTCGAGTCTGAGCGAATTACTTTCAGGTTTTCAATTATTTAATTAACACCGTGTATAAATTTCATGAATTAATTCTGCTATACAAGATTGCTATTAAATTTGACAACAAAGCAATTTCGAAAACTGAAAATATAAAGAGCTTTCTTTAAGCACAAAACTATGTGAGGCCTGAAAGCACGATTGTGTTGAATATAAAGCCTTTATTGAACTGGAAAAACCTACGAATAAATAATTTGTTCGTAGGGAAAAACAATTACCAGTGTTGAAATGATGTCGGGGTGAATCCACGCACTGTTATTAAATACAATACAATACAATACAATACAAAGACTCTTTATTGTACACCAGACATAGTAAGCGATACAGAAAACAAATTATTAAAATTACAAGGTGAGCAATAGGCGGCCTTATCGCTTAAGAGCGATCTCTTCCAGGCAACCTTTTTTACAGAAAGAAGTAAGGACTAGTTTACAACAGGTGGTGCATCAAAAGTAGATCAGAAAATTTAAACGTAACAGCAATACATCTACGAATACATACATAATTTAATTAAATCAATTAAAATTTCGCCACTTTAAGCTATAAGCGTCCATTTGCCCCGGCTATGAATAAACGCGTAGGAGTTTTTAATTGTGTCGCCGAATTTATCTATATCAGGCGTTTTCAACCTTTTGGTTTTAACGGCACACTTTTTGTTCATCATTGTTTCACGGTACACCTCAAAAAAAAACCCGGCCATTAAGAAAAAAAATAAGTATTATTTTTCTAAGGATATCGTATTTTGTACGGAATATTCCAAGTATATTTTATACCTTAGGCTGCTATTTACGAGTACTCTTAAACTTAACCGCTAAGTATAGTTTTCCTTGTAAGTTTGATAAACTTACTACCATCCTGAATTTTTTTAAATTTTTCCACCCACAGGTTTAGATTTTAGAGGGGAGTGGGGGGGACGCTCGATTTTAGTGAAAATTTCATTTTTAAAGTGGATATTTTGCAAACACATCACTAAATCGAAAAACCGTCTTAGCAACCCCCTAAAATACCTATCCAACGATATCCCACACTATAAGGTCGGATGAGAAAAAAAAACACCCCCACTTTATGTCTATGGGAAGTAATCTAAAATATTTATTGTACCATTTTGTCAGCATAGTTTACATATATATTCGTGCAAAATTACAGCTTTCTGACATTGATAGTCCCTGAGCAAAGCCGCGGACGGACAGACAGACATTGCGAAACTATAAGGGTTCCGTTTTTGCTATTTTGGCCACGGAACCCTAAAAATAGCCAAGTGCGAGTTGGACTGGGGCGTAAAGTACCGTACAGTATACGCATAATATTATGTACCTATAACATAACGGACAGCGGAGGCTTATTAATAATAGGGTCTCGTTCACACCTTTAGGTACGAATCGCATACGCCACGTGTCAGTTGTTACACGTACACTTCGCGGCAATCGCGGCACACTGCGCGGCACACTGGTGTACCGCGGCACACTGGTGTGCCGCGGTACACCGGTTGAAAACGTCTGATCTCTATATTATGTTGATCGACGTTGGACAGAATTAATAATGGTTATTATGATTATCAACATTATTGTTTTCAATAGTAATAAATTACGGTATTTGACTATTTTGTACTTATATATTTTATAAATTAAAACTACACAATGCCTGTTATCGAATAGAAAAACAATTTTTAAGCTACCTTTACAAATAACAAAGTTATAAATGAAATTCAAGATTAGACAGAGAAAGGCATACTGGCATGTGACGTCACACGCCAGTACCGCCATACTTGCTGCATAGAGAAAAGCGTTTGAGAAAGAGACAGGTATATAGATTTTTCAAAAATCACTATAAATCCAATTTTCAACCGATTTCAATTTTCTCTTCGCTAAACACTCTGTATATCTATATTTTCATAATAATATTAAGAATGGCAAAATCAGGAGTTGTCAAATACCGTATTGTCAAGTCCCGAGTGTAATAATGACTATTCGTAGTAAGTATAAGGCGTATTCTCTCGATACAGGTTGATGAACCTGTGTTTGTATCGCTGTTAAAATTCGCAGTGTGTAACCGGCCTAACATAGCCAAGCTAATGAGGGCTATCGTTTTTTGTCTCACTAGATGGCGCACTGTTGCGTGAGGTTTTTAAGTATGGCTTTCAAAGTCTGTTTTTACGGGTGTGAAAACAAAGTTTAGATTAAAATAATATTTAATACACCTTAAAACCGTACCATAAAAATATCGAGCATGCCACAGTGTTGCATAGTCCCCGTTTTGTTCGGAAAAAGGGGAGGACAAAGTTTTCCGAAACACAGACATTCATTGCCCCGGAACGCATATTTGCCATAATTAATTTCAGATAAGTATTACAAAATATTCACAAAATTATTCTAATTATAAATAAACCCGCGTAACTCACCCAAAAACTATGAGATTTGACATTTCGGAAACCTCACGCTACACTAGCGCCTCTAGTGGCGAATCCATACGCGATAGCCCTCATTAGGTAGACAGATGACCTGGGGAAAGCCGCGGGTGCATGGTGGATATAGGCCGCTTCCAACCGAAGCAATTGGAGGTATTCATATACCTACCTCATGGGAGGCCTGTGTTCCACACCGGTCTTACATTTTTTTTTATTTTCTTACGTGTTGGGCAACCTGCTAGCATTTCCAACGTGCGTGGCCGTTGATTTGACGGCAACATTACTTGGGAGGTTATGCAATTTCCGCCGTTTATTGTTAACAAAGCCGTAGAGATGTTTGTTGTGAAAATAATTCGTTCGCTATTCTTAAAATTAATTGGTGGCGTAATTGAATGGACTACTGCGAAATTTGGAAATACTCAGTATCGGAAAATATCCAAGAATACATTCATTATACAATTCAAAAAACAATAACCTAACGACCTAACCAACAAAAAGTTAGAAAATCCCCGACTTTGTCACTTTAAAGTTCAATGTCTCAAAAACGGCTAAACCGATTGTGATGAAACATGTTTAAGAACCATCGCTGGAAAACCTGATTTAAAAAAAAACCGCCGAGGGTTCTACGAGGGATATCTATGTATATCCAGTGTTAGTAGAGCCTCTCTCCTAGCGAAAATGTACGCAGCGTGGGGTAATTTTAGATGGTTACTGACGAACATACCTAAATAGACAGATAGACATAAAATCCTGTATTGATAAAAAGGGACATGTAAAGAAAAAAAAACGCCTTTCTTATCAACAGAGGAAGCTAAACGCATAGTCAAAATACCACAAACGGGACTTATCACGCTATTATTATACAAGTAATATTTACCTCGACGTTTCGGCAACGTTACAGTTGCCGTGGTCACGAGTAGACATCAAAACTAAACGCAGTAAGTCACGATTGTAACCAATTATTATTAGTTTACTATCGGAAACCAAGGGATACGGAGTGCAGCAATCCCTTCACTTGTTTAATTTGGCATTTTTTTTAAACATATTGTATGTCGTTTAGTTAATTCTTAAGTGAGTGTATAACTAGTCCTCCACGAAAAGTGGCAGAACATTATTTTCCTCTATAATTCAGTATAAATAAGCTTAAGCTCTCATGAGTGCTTTGAGATTAAAACTTTTGTTTACTGATCGCCCTCAAGGAGCTGAACTTTTACTTGCCCGAGTTTAAATGAGCACTTTATAGGCAAATAGGTTTAGTTCCCACAGTTTTGGACTAAACTGAAGCTTGGGCCTAATGTACCATGCTGATGGTGATGATAAAAACAACGGGCTATACGGAATACGGCGGGAAGGCACGAAACGAAGTCGAATTTCGAACTTCGTATCGTGCTGTCGCGCTCACGTTAGTTTTATTTAATAGGAGTGTGCAAAAGATGGTATAGTCAATTACATTATTACCTGCCACAGCGGAGCTTGCAGTAGTTATTTGTGTCAAAAGGGAGCAAAATGATATATTTACGGCGAGGGCGGTACATTGAATCCATGTAGCGAAGGATTCTACAATAGAATCCTGAGCATAGAGCGTTTTTAAGGCAGACGGTTTTTTTTAATGACTGTATTGCGTTGATTTAGGAGATTGATTTTTTACTGCTTCAAGGGGCACCAGACCTGAGTATTTGCTAATAATTTCAACTTGATGAACACATGAGGAACTGCATGACCACATTTGTTGCATATATGGTAGCTAATAGCTATGTATCATAAGGTCGCGGGTGAGCAAAGTAATTGTTTTTAGTTCATTTTAAATTAATCTGGCTTGGTTCATTTATCCACGGAACCTACCCATTTTTCGGCGTTTAAATGAAGCGTTTCTATTTGATCAATGAAAAACATATTCCTCGCAACACATCCCCGCGCATCTCTAGTGGAAACACTGCGTTACTTAGCGTCACATCAATCTTGTGTCGGGACACTTGACCCGCGAGACTTTGTAAAATTGGTCACGTTTCAAACGACGTATTAATTCGTCACCGGCGAGACGGGGGACGGAATGGTAATGATTGCTTGTGTCACGTCACTGTTAGCTGTCACGTAAAACATCTGGGCGACCGAGCTTCGCTTTAGCTAAGACTCGTGGGCACGTTACGCGTTGTTTCAGAAGCAAGAACTAGATAAATCGACAAATAGCAAATTCATCCGACATCACTCAAGCCGTTTCCAAAATGTTCGAAATAAAGTTTAAAGCTACTCTATGTCATATAGTTATAGGCAGTAAATAAGTTAGTGTCGCTCGATTTTGCATAATTAGCTGGTACCTACTGTAAATATGGCATATAATTTTAATAGAAGCTGTTCTATTAACCCGTTGCTTACGTACTAAGAAAATGAAAATGAAAAAATGAAAATGAAATTATTTATTTCAGACTAGCTGTTGCCCGCGGCTTCGCCCCCGTTGTAATTTTTCCAAATTTTCTTTCATAAAAACCTTCTCCTGACAATAACAAACACAACAAAAAAAGAATTAGCGAAATCGGTCCAGCCATTCCCGAGTTTTGCGCTTAGCAACACATTTTACGATTAATTTTTATTTATTTAGATACCAATTTGAGCAATTAAATATCCATATACATATATGTTAGTAACAATGAGACTTAAAAATTATGTTAGTGAAAAACGAAATGCTCATTGGATTTTACATGCAAAGACATCCAATGAGCTATAATGGGGCTGTCGGCCCTTGCTGCCACCACCCTTAGGAGGGAGTTGGTGCTGCGGCGAACGCGCTTCCACAGAGACGCCACGCGCTTGCTAAAACAGATGTTCCGTTGCGGATGCTAAATAAAACTTTAGTCGCTGCACTTATTATTTCCCTGAATACATTATGTAGGTACGGAAAGTTTTTGATATGTATAAAAACCATATGAACTAAGCAAGTGGCTGCATCTTAACCTGTCCGAACGAACGAAACGAATTATGGAAAAAAGTAAGTGGTTGCAGCTTAGAGAAATGAAGGTACCTATTCCCGTATTATTATATTAGTCTACGTTGCACCAGGGCTACAACGAAACTCGAAGCTCATGTCGTGCGGTCCCTCTGACACTTATACTATTTAAACGAGAGCGAGAGGGACGGTACGATACGAACTTCAAGTTTCGAGTTTCGTAGTAGCCCTGCAGTATCGTTTTATCAACATTACGATACAGTGCTATTATGGGGAATAGACAACATAGACTTTTCCAGAATCTTGTTATGTATATTCTTATATTCCTCTTCGTGATTAAGTAAATCACAGATAACAAACAGTACCTACTGGAGTAGAAAAAATAATAAAAGAAAAACAATGTACTTGTGAATAATGGTTGTAGTTGGTAAGTAAATATATGCCCGCAATCCAATAATGATTCGATAACTGCGTGTAGTCTGTGTATTCTCGTTTGCTTTATTATGTATGTAAATACTTTATTGTACATAAAACACAAAATGATACAAAAAGAAAACAACAAAACAAATAGAGTATAAAGGCGATCCCTAAAGCGAGGAAGTATCTTGTTTATCCTTGTTTATGTATATAACTTTCCTTCCTGTCAATTTATTATCAGCCTAAATAAAATATGTTTGTGTTAAAACATATTTTATTCGTAGCTTTTAACGCATACAAAGACCAAATTACAATCATCATCATCATCTCAGCCGTAGGACGTCCACTGTTGGACATAGGCTTCCCTCATAGACCTCCAGTTGCTTCGGTTGGAAGCAGCCTACATCCATCGTTGAGTCCGCGGCTTACAAGAGGATTATTTAATTATGGTAGGTTATATGCCTGTTATATAATGCTATAAAGGTTCTACTTTTGCCAACTATCCTACGAATATAATGTATTTTTATGGAAATAGTAAAAAAGTTCTGTTTGTTCCATTAGATAGTTGAAAACTGTGGTCAATTCAACTATTACCTACCGGGAATAAAAAAACAACTTAGTTTCATTGTCGGATTGGAATACACCATTGCTTTGGTGAACGAGAAAAGCGACGACGTTTATAGTTTTGAAGAATATTAAATTGGCAGTCAAGTTAGTTTAATACTTATTTATTTTCGACTTTTCACCGCCGTGACAGAATAAAATAAATCTTAACAGACAGACACACCTTAAGGGTTCCGTTTTATAACCCTGAATACGGATTTACACCAAAAATTAATTAAAAAAAAATATCTAAAATCGGTAGATTTATTAAAGAGTATTTAATGTACGGACGAGGTTAAAAGTAAGTAGGTATGTTTACCTGCACTTTGCTATTTTGTATGTATGTACATAATTTCTTTATTGTGCAAAAATAGAGAAATAGACGCAATTTATTAAAGTTGAGAGACATGCTGTTTTAGGTTGTGTTGTATAATATAACTAACTTTTGTAATAAGTTGGTTAAATCTTTTCTTTTAAATTAAGCTTGATCGCCCAAGACCCATGCTCTGCCTAGTTTGGGGGTCTCTATTGATTTTTGTTAACACCATGTGTGCACGATTTCTGCATTGTAATTATATTGTTACCTATTTTTTTTTTTTTTTTTTTTTTTTTATACATTATAGGCTTGCGTTTGGCCACAATCACGCCTGATGGAAAGCGAGGATGAGGCCTACGATGGAGCACGCTTGCCTAGTAAATGCTCATTCACCCTAGACTTGAAGGCGGCCAAATTGTAGTGTTCAGGAAACACAGTCGCAGGCAGGGAATTCCACTCTTTTGCTGTGCGATTGATGAAGGAAGAGCGAAAACGCTTTGTGCGGATTATTACTTGGTGTGTGCAATAAAGAATATTATTGTTATTATATAGGTACAAAGTTAAACTTATTTAGGGTATCTTTACAAGTCAACCTTTGAATGGACGAAAGGAGCATTCAGTTAGACTTAACTGGATCACTTCGTGTTTGAATAAAATTGTCAGAAGGCATACAGTGACTACCTTCTAAAGTGTTAAGATTGTCTTGGACCCTGAATGTACTACCACAGAAATAAATCCGTCAAGTGCCAAGCCAAGGTAGTAGGCATAAACATAATATCACTAGTTACTATAGTTATCACTATTTACGCTAGTAATATTATATGTTTATGGTAGTAGGTATGTCGGTAGAAAACCACTGATAAAGGTTAGCAATTTGGTCTTGAGTATAATATTCAAATGTTTAATTAAAAGATTTCGAGCAAAAGAAGGCTTTAGTATTATGCTAATGTTCGCAGACCTGAATAAATACGTAATTTAATGCCAACCATTCATAAAGAATAATGTTGCTTAAATCCATTAATGAAAAATTTAAATCTCCTAGAGTTTGCTCAGGAATAATAACAATGTGGATACAGATAATAAATACACAGTGAAGTCTGTTGACTTTATATGCCGCTAGATGTCACTAGTTCTAGACAGTATTGAATCGCGTTGCCGAGATTTTTCTGTGGCAGTATTTAGGGTGCCGAGATTGATTAATGTCTTGTAGAGACGTGATTTTAATGTAGGTAAGGCAAAGGTTTAGGTAGTCATGGCAGCCAATTTGAATAGATAAGTATACATAAGTAATTCATGTACCAGGGTGGAACGTTTTAATAATCAATTTCACTATGATTTCCTTGACTACATGTCAATCAATCAAACAATATGACATTAGTAGCACAAAGGTTCTACCCTGGTACATGATTCAGTTTGTTTGACTGTACTTATACATAACCGCACATAGTTAACAAAGTTGAAAGAAATTAATATTTTCTTATCATCATCATCTGATCATCATCAGCCGGCAGACGTCCACTGCTGAATAGAGGCTTCCCCTTAGAACGCCACAATGAACGACAAATATTTTCTTATAAAATAGGTTATTTAGGATCATGGGTCTGGTTACTCAAGCAAACAAAGGCTGCCTTTGCCGCAGACAAGTCGCCCGTAGGGATCAGCCAGAGTTAGGTCTCTGAAAATGACAGTTAAATAAACGATAGCCTTGTGATTGTATTCTGAGATTGATGAAGTAAACGTCCGATCTCCAATATTTGGAGGAAAACATGAGACAACTGCTATTGGCTCTGTGCACGACATCAGCGCCACCTAGCGTCCGCAACTTTTTGGCTCTGATGCTCTGACGTTTTGAAATTTCATCGCGACATTGTGACAAAAATCAAACCTATAACGTATTAATTAATACAAAATTACTGTGATACCGTGATTTGGGTGGACAAAAGGTTGTGAATTCATTTTTGGTCAGTAAAATTCAATGAGGTAAGTAAAATTTATTCAAAAAGTGTGTTTTATTTTCGTTATGTCAGGGTTTGTTTACTTCATGTTTAGTTGTACTTTTACTGTAAAACGAAAAGATAAAGCTAGGTATCTTATTGGTTTCTTTGAATAACAGTAAAACTATATAATTGCTCTTATATCACCAGTAATAAATTAAATAGATATCTTTTTCAGATCAAAATGAGTATCATTTTGAAGACCGGTTTTGTGAGTATCACTCAATATAAAATTTCAACCACAAACCGTTTCATAAGGAAAATTGTTGCTGGACATGTCCGAGATGTAGAGGAATAAAGAACAAAAAAAAGGAACAGTGTTCAATAATTCAAGCTCGCATCATAACACAAACATCTATTACTAGCAGTTAAAGTCTATACAAATTGCTTTGTTAATGACAGATTCAAATGAGTATGACAGATGACAGAGCCTAAATTATTTCTTCTTTTGGCCACTATGAGCGCTGCGATTTCATTACCCCCACCTAGTACTTCGCACCCTCCCAATAATCACGAGCATAGCTAGGGGAGGAAGGCTAAATGCCATCATCAACATATTAGTCGATAGTCGTCCACTGTTAGACATAGGCCTCTCCCATAGACCTCCAGTTGCTTCGATTTTTTTTTATTCTCAAAAAAAAAGGTACATAATTTTAGTTACATCACTAATTTCGCCAAACTATGACGTTTATTGGCGAATATTGCGCTCACTTAGAACAATATTGTACCCTACTTCCGCCCAAGACCGAGTTGTGCTGTCAATCCCGCACCCTATTCCATTGCAATACGGCGCAACTCACACACAACCGGGCCCTGGGCCGCACACTATACAGTGCTTAATTATAACCAAAACCTGTTTTTATTTTACGACTACAATACTTACACTTATCTTTGCGAATTAAATTTTTCTAGCAAATGCTTTTTTAGTTTATTCTTAAAAACTTTAAGACTATTACAATCATTTTCCAGAGGAATAATATTAAATAATCGTGGAGTGATGTATATTCTCGTTCTCTTACCGTAATAATTGTTAGCTTTAGTTTCAACATACCTATGACGGCGGGGGGGTATGTAAGCGGACGGCGTCCACCGTGAACCCGCGGCTTTAACCAGGTCATCTGTTTATCGCTTGCCGAGTTGCGGTCTCTATCCGGGAACTTTTCGGTCCCATCGGCCATCTGACAATGGCCATATGCCATGTGTCAGGTTCAATGTGTGCCTAGTTATAATAACAAATGTCAAACGAGTACTTTAACTGGCGCTTAGATAATTAGTAATCTATTTTACTCGTAAATATTGATATGGCTTAACCGCACTGTCCGGTCTTAAATGGACTAGGAAAACGCTGTCATGCCTCTATCACGTGTGGAATAAATTAAATATGGTAAGTTTAAACCTTTTTAACCCCTGACGCAAAAAGGGGGGGGGGGGTCAATGTTTGTTTGTCTGTGGCATTGTAGTTCTCAAACGGATGGACTGATTTTGATCCGGTTTTTCCAAGTGAAAGCGAGTTTCCTTGCGGAACTAACTCGTTCATCTATTGCTTACTTTCCAGCCTCTACAACAATGTACTATTCTTCATCACACATCACAACATCTAATAGTTTCCGATGACCATCGACTACGATTACTCCAGGATGCACTTCGTCCACAGCTACGAGTACATCAGAGCCACCATCGAACGTGCACGTGACAGCGGGCGGGCCGGGCGAGCTTTTAGTAAGATAGACAGACGAATGGATGAGCAGCATCAATCAAACTCCATTTGGACATTTTTGACACACGCATTTTAAATATTGGTAGGATTGCTAAAATATACGTATGCCATCAAAATCACTTTGTTTAGTATTATAAATTGGAATATGGTAAATTTAAAAGCTAACGGCAAAAATAATTTTACGTACCTACCTACGAGAAAAATCAATTAAAATATGCTGGTAAAGGGATCTGTCAAAAATAACTGTATTTTTGATAGAACCAGCATATTTTAAGCCAGCTTATTATTACAGTTTTTTTTATGAAATTCTATCAAGGAATTTTTAAATCAAAAAGTTTGAAGAGATGCACGACACAAGATAATGTTCATTCATTCATCCCAGCCTATATACGTCCCACTGCTGATAATGTAGTTTAGATTTATTTAGTGACATTTGTTTTATTTTATTACAGAATAACAAACAAGAAAAAGTTGATTGACATATTATGGTCTGAACTTCACTCTCACTCTACATATTTAGCTAACTAATTAAAACGACAAATAGGTTAAAGTTTGTAAAAAATACGTAAATAGACTTTGTCGAGTACATAATGAAATGACGTTGCTATTTTATATGTAACTTGAGTGTCTACGTGTCTATTGTACCTACATTTTCATCCATTCTCCCTTTTCCAGCACAATCGCGGGCCTGCAGACCTCTCCAATTTCCCTGAGTGATTCGGAGCCTCTCCAAACTTTATAATGCCGCGAGTCATTTTTAGATCTTAGTAAGGTCAGAACCTCTCGCGTAAGCACTTTGTCGCAACAAAGTCTGGAATGCGTTGGCGTTAAATTGACAGATTTTGTTTTGTCTAACATCTGGTAGCACGGTGAACGGTGGTGTTGTTCTGAAGATGAGCCAACCAGAGAATTCGAAATGCGTCAGTGTAGTGTGGTGGTGGTGATAGATGGGTTTGTGTGATTTGTGTGTGTTCTAACAGTGTGGAGGCGGAGGAACTGCATGAACAGTCAAAATGTCTAATATGAGTTCATGAGTGTAGAGTTTATAAATTAAGTAGAATTACTGACTTAGCAAAACACACCAATATATTTTAAAATAATGAAGATATTCAATAATAAATTCAATCAACTTACTTAAAATGAAAAAATATTTTTGGGGTGTCTGAGGTTTCAGTTATTTAATTAACACCTTGTATACTTCTAAAAATGGAACAAAAAAATTAGTTTACTTCTTTTAGTTATTTTAAAACATAAATATAAAAAAATATAAATCAATCCGTATTCGTGTCGTATATCCATGTCAACTTTTTTTTAATTCCCTCCCCCTTCTCTGTAACTCCGATGGACTAATTCCCAACAATATTAAACCTCTTATAATAATTTTCCTACATATATATGATATAATAATAATAATAATAATAATAATCATTTATTTCAAACAATCAGTTCATATTGTGTTAGTAGCAATAATCTTATTACCTACGTTAGTGTCATAAAATTTAAATTAAAATTAATACCAAGATCAAATAATTAAAACATAATCAAGCAGAGAATTAAAAACAAATTGTATAACTATATGATATATGTGTAACTTTTTGTATGTTGGTAAGTAAATAAAAAAAATCTTTCATTTCATTTCTTTCATTTAATTTAATTTAATTTATAATTAGAGATGTGCCGATCATGACTTTGGCCGACTAGCCGACAAGCCGATTAGTCATTAAAGTAAAAGAGCTAAAAAGAATTAAATTTAATCATGTCAAAAAGAACGGCTTCCGAAAAGGTTATAGTACCTACCGTAGACCACATAAATGCGTTGCGGCAGGTTATACAGAAGACCGAAGAGTATAACCTGAGAGAGAGAGGGCTATGCTCGGGGTTTCTCTGCGGAATAGAATCCGTATCCGCCGTAGAACTAAGGTTACCGACATAGCCCGAAGAATTGCGAAACTAAAGTAGCAGTGTGCGGAAAGCACAAGACCGGTCTGAGTGGAGAGCCTTGGGGGAGGCCTATGTCCAGCAGTGGACGTCTTTCGGCTGACATGATGATGTCAAAAAGAAAGTCTCGTGTATGGATTTTTTTAACAATTAGACAAAGATTCCCGTAAAGTAAAGTAGGTATAACTAATGCCAAAATATAATTTCTCGTATGCGCAAGAAAAACAGTAATTATTACAAGAATGAACAGCTTAAGGTTTTTATGTAATGTAATTCCCCATTTGTGTATACATGAAAATAAATAATTTATTGAAATATACGTACAAAGTAAGAAGCCGGATAGTCGGCCCTTTTTGCCTAGTCGCCGACTACGATAGTGGCCGGATAGTCGGCTTTACCGACTAGTCGGCGACTAGTCGGCACATCTCTATTTATAATGTAGATGTAGAATAACAAACTTAGAAAATTAAAAAACCCTCGACATTGTCATTTCAAAGTTCAATATCTCAAAAATGACTTAATCAATTTTAATTAAACATATTTAACTAAGAACCACCTCAATCTTTCACGTAAAAAAATCGCATTGGAATCGGTCCATCATTTTGGGAGCTACGATGCCACAAACAGATATTGGCGTTAAATTTATAACACCTATTTTTTACGCGGGGGGCTAAAAACTAGGTTGGGATAAAAGTGTATAGCAGTAATATGTTTCTTTGTTTAATGTATATGCCAATAGATGTCGTTGTACGGAAAATTATACCATCCGGAATCGCGCTGGCGAGATTTTTCCTGACTATATAAATATAAGGTGTCAAATTGAAATACATTGTCATTCGCCGAGCAACCGCTCTGTCCTTGATGTGAATCAAACAGCGCGAACGGTTGAACAAAGTTTAAGTTAAAATCCTAGAGGCCTAATTAATTCTTTTTGTTTCAGAGATAATCAGGAATTAAGATAATTAATGATGAGATGTAAAACATTGTAAATTTACGGAACTACTTTCCATATAAAAGAAAGTTAAAGAAGTGAGTTTTCGATGTCTCTGTTGTGTCACGTCAATAGCAGTCGTCATAAAGTTTATTAATTTTACAATTTGACATTTAAGAATGACCGAAGTTATTCAACGTTATGATTTTTCTTAGATTTGACCCTATAAATGATTAACAGGTTAGTTTCTAGCAATAACTGGCCCTATGCTACGAAATGCCAAATTCGAACTTCGTCTCTGCCGTCCTGCTGACACTAATTTTATTTAACACGAGAGAAGGAGAGACGGTACGACACGAACTTCGATTTTCGAATTTCGTATATACGAGTAGCTCCTTGAACAGTCAAAGTGCTTCCTAGCCTATTGCCTAGTGCCAGGAAAATGCTTCTTCCCGTTTGCTCTACTTTCGCCTAGGTATCGAACGTGAGTTGTCATCCCTGTGATAAGCAAGCATTTAGGTCGTCCTTCCATCTCCGTTCCACTTCGCTATCTATCGCATAAGTAATCCTACTAATATTATAAATGCGAATGTTTGTGTGTGTGTGTGTGTGTGTGTGTGTGTGTGTGTGTTTGTTACTCCTTCACGCTAAAACGGCTAGACGGATTTGGATGAAATTAGGTACGTAGATAGGTGGACATCGGGCATAACACATAAGCTACTTTTTATCCCGATATTCCTGCGGGATAGGGATAAAATCTCGAAATAACAACCGCTGGGCTTAGTCATGAAAGGTATGTAGGTAGCTGCACGTTTGGAATAACACAGACTTCTTTTTATCCCGATATTCCCACGGGATAGATATAAAATCTTGAAATTTTAACCGCTTTGTTTAGAGTCTTGAAATTTTGGACAGTTGTTCTTTACTTAACACAACCTCAATGAAGACCACGATATAAATTTTAGGAATTCCCAGGGGAATTTTATAAAATCCCGGAATTGTAACTACCAGTGCCCTATTTCACGAAGCTACGAGTTACAATTTACAAGCGGTAGTCTTTGTTTAACAGTATGCATTGAAAAGAGACTACCGCTTGTAAATTGTAACTTGTAGCTTCGTGAAATGGGCCAATGGACGTTTATTGTGATTTAAGGTCGTTAAAAACGAACTGCAAAACAACCGAACAGCCGATCGCCCATAACTTTTTAGTGCAGTTCCATTGCATTCAGCAAAACTACAAGCAAGCTGCAAGTTATTAGGTATTTAAAACTAAAGGAACAGAGCACAAAAGGGTGATAATATTTTTGGGCAGTTCTTATATGTACATAATAATATATTAATTATTGTACATGTGCAGGTGGTAGGACCTTGTGCAAGGTCCGCCCGGATTGCTACCACCATCTTGCTCGCTAATCCTGCCGTGAAGCAGCAGTGCTTGCATTGTTGTGTTTCGGCGTGGAGAGTAAGACAGCCGGTGAAATTACTGGCACGTGAGGTATCCCATCTTAGGCCTCTAGGTTGGCAGCGCGTCTGCAATACCCCTGGTGTTGCAGATGTTTATGGGCGGTGGTGATCTCTTACCATCAGGAGACCCACTTGCTCGTTTGCCTTCCAGTCGTATAAAAAAATATATATATATATGTACCTACAGTGGAGCGTGGAGCGAACGACCGCTTATTTGAACTACTCGTACTACGCCCGCTCGACACGCGCGTGCCTCTCCCGCCTCCTGCGCTACAAACGCTCGCCCACTTGTCGCGCGCGACTTGTTAATTGTACTCGTATATCACTTCGTTGTAATTAATGATATAAATGTAAATATGGATGGCTGAATCAAATACACAATATACGTATAGGTAGTTGGATTATCCGAAAATATCTGTTTCCCGAACACCCACGCCCCCCAATTAGTTTGGATAATCGACGCTCTATTGTATATATTTAATTAATTCCCAGGATATCGAAAAAGACTAACGATTTCCAAGAAATTTACTGTGATGTTTTTTGAGGGCAAAAAATCGATCTAGCATCTAGCTTGATCTTATCTCTAACAAAACGCTTGTGGTCGCCCAGGTACCTTACTATATAAAACAACAACATCAATTCTAGTAAATTTGAATATTTGTTCTAGCAACCGGCCTATAATAAAAAGTGACCCCTTAATGAATAGAATGTGACCCGTTTTAATTTTCCTTTAGATTCTATTTATTTGTAACATGAATAACAGAAAAATGAATTAAATGTTTTCAACAAAATCAAGAATCTCTTAACAAATTGGAAAACAAAAACCATGAGATAAAAGCTAATAAAAAGACTCCAGTTTCAAGTTCCCGCTGACATCAAAAACTTAAAGAACAAAGAACCAAATACTTGGAATGTCTTCGATGTTTCCTTAAAGTAAATATATGGTTCCGGCAATGCTTTCAACGATTTATTTTTATTTTCTTGACATTAACTATATTTGGATCGTCGTTACGTTTATTGAGAAAAAATTCCGGCTGTTTTCTTTCTGTTAAATGCTTCAGTGATAACTACAAGGAATGTAGGTCAAGCACATACATAAATGTATAAGGTGCTAACAAATTAGGTACCAATATTTTTACAGTTGATAGTACTCGTCTCTAGGAGTAGACTTTGAGTATAAAATATGTAAAAGTTTATGTTACTTTTTGGAGATAATTAGAGAATCACTGCGTAAAAACATCTTGATAATGAGATAATTAATAGTAAGCGATTAAAACTTCTTTAACTGTCTTGACCAGTTGTGGTCTCGACTGTCACGAGTAACTGGCCACTTTTAACTAGCGAATCAGCCGGGTGCATTCGTATTATCTCTGTATCATTAGAATAAGTTGTGCCAATAAACAAAAACTATTATTTATATTTAACATCAAACAAATAAGAACTTCGCAACCCCAACACAGTCCAAAAATAAAAGAAACATTCCTGATTATGACTGGGTGGGATGGGAACACACACAGCCCGGCCCATTGCAAACCCGTTTACTATAAGTGATGGTACCGTCATTCTTTGCTAAAATGATTTTATCCCGGAAAATTGCATAGTTCCCACGGGATAGTGACAAACGAATTCCACGCGGACGGAGCGCGCACTAGTTTCCCAAATATTTCTATGACTTCAGTGACTCTTCATCATCATCATCATCATCATCATGTCAGCCGAAAGACGTCCACTGCTGGACATAGGCCTCCCCCAAGGCT
The DNA here is from genome assembly GCF_025370935.1 of Choristoneura fumiferana. Taxonomy (NCBI): domain Eukaryota; kingdom Metazoa; phylum Arthropoda; class Insecta; order Lepidoptera; family Tortricidae; genus Choristoneura; species Choristoneura fumiferana. The sequence goes on from NC_133478.1 coordinate 4,376,455, forward strand.
CTCCACTCAGACCGGTCTTGTGCTTTCCGCATCCACCGCGATCCCGCGATCTTAACCAAGTCGTCAGTGACTCTTGCGTATTAGTAATGAACATAAATAATATTCATTTGATTCCTGTTTATTTATTTCCTGTGAAACAAACCATGTCAATCAAATGTGAAAAACCCGCATTTACCGTATGTCAAGTCAAGGTGTATTCAAATGCCCTTTATATAGCTTATATATGTACTCTGTGATATAGCGGAAAGCCCTGTCATGTTAGTCTCATTGACAGCTCGACTACAGGGGGGCTGCTAATTCGGAAGTCCCTCTCACTCTCGTATTAAATAATATTAGCGTCAGCAGGACGGCAAGATACGAAGTTCGAATTTTGCAATTTGTAGTATATAGGGCTAGGTGATTCGTTGGCGCCAATGGGACTCGTTACTGCAGGGCTACTACGAAACTCGAAACTCGAAGTTTCGTGTCGTGCGGTCCCTCTGACACTTATACTATTTAATACGAGAGCGAGAGGGACGGTACGATACGAACTTCGAGTTTCAAGTTTCGTAGCAGCCCTTGTTGTTGATTGAATTATGAAAAAGTGGGTCGGTATATCCATGTCCGTATTATCCGGGCTGTTAAATAGAGTCACCCAATCAAGCATTACTTTGCTGAGGGCCATGTCAACTGCAATCTGTTACAGGTCGATTCACAACAAGATTATAGCTGGAATGAACGAATTGATTGAATGATAATAAGTACCGTGTACGCGTGCTTATTTGTCATTGTCTACGTAACATTACGAATATACCGGAATCAAACAAACAGACGACAGACAGACTGTAAATTGAATTGCAAAAACCACTGTTTTGTTATCAGTGACGCGGTGAGTTAGGTACAGTCAAGGGCAAAGATATCGACACTGCCATAGTTGCAAAAATATGTATACACGGCCTTAATGTTAAGTGCATAAAGTCGTGTATACATATTTTTGTAACTTTGGCCGTGTCGATATCTTTGCCCTTGACTGTACCTTCATATAAAATTTGTTAAAAGCTTTTGTTTTGTTATTAAACACAGACAATTTAGATAAACAACTACTATAATCAAGCGATCATATGATTGTTGTCGGTGTACCTTATTGAATAAATAAATAAATCCTTTAAAATATGCTTTGCGTGAACTTCATACTCCCCGTCAGACAATACTTAAAAGAAAACGCACAATGCTGGGGGGATTACTAGTATATGGAACAAGCATCGTAATTGATATTATCGATATAGGAACTCACTACCTGTCATAAAATTTTGCCCAGTGGATTCCTGTCTGGTTAACTGGTTATTTAGAATAAACAATCGTACAGAGTATCGTAAAGAGTTATATTATAATCATATTTTTAGGGTTCCGTATTCAAAGGGTAAAAACGGAAACCCTAAGACTTCGCGTTCCGTCCGTCTGTCCGTCTGTCACCAGGATGTATGTGATAGTTACACAGTTGAAATTTTCACAGATTATTGTGGCCGTTATAATATCAAATACTAAAAACAGAATAAAATAAAGATTTGAGGGGGGCTCCCATACAAAACGTGTTTTTTTTTGCTAATTAAATGAAAGGTCAGTACCTAAGAAGACAAATGTTTTTTACCCCTGAAATGTCTGATTATAGATGTCAGAATTTCGTTGAATTAAAAATCAAAGTATATTATAGTTAACACCTGACATAACGAAATGTCAGAACCACAAAAGAAAAAAACAGTGAAAATGCACGTTCAAAAGCTCAAATCTCCGAACGTACAAAGACTAAAATTTTTACATCGGTATTTTTCGATTAATGAATCCTGCCGTCGAAATGGGAAAGGGCCCATCTAACATTTTGTTAAACTCGAGAAAATAAATATTGAAAGATTTTTCTGTTTTTAGATGTTTTTACTTAACAAAATAAACAAAGTAAAAATAGTCTTGCAACTCATAGTATAGGCATAACAAAAAAATGTGCCTGTTCATTTTAACATTTTAGACAAGTGGATACAATGTCAGGAAAAAATGGCACATTTTCTGTTATTTATGCCTTTCCATTTTAATATTCAACATCGTTTAACATTAAAAATGAATAGGCCCTTTATTTTTAAAATCACTGAATTGAACCTTTTTAACTAAGCATTTTAACCATAACCAAATATGCCTCTTTGCTTTAATAAATCTAGTAGTAAATCTGAAGTAGTAAATCTATCTCAGCCATTTGTACCATTTGGGCTAACGGTATCTCCGAATGTATTTCTCCAAGAAATGTACAAAAAATCAGACAGATGCGCCTTTTTTTCCTGATTCTGAATATGTATTCAACTCAATTTCACAAAATGTTAGTTGTGCCCCTTTTCATTATGACGACAGTATCGCGTAAAAAGCTTTTAACATTTTTGTGAAGTTTCAATGCAGAAATATAAATAGATTTTGCAGTTTACACTAGATTTTCCACTCAAAATTAATATGGTATGGATGCACGGGCCTGGTTCCTATTTCTAGACTTGCTCGAAAATACTTACTTACTGCTTTGCGTAGATATCCCAAACAGTCAAACTTAGCATACTTATTACAGTTCCAAAAATAATGGCTATAAAAAACGCTAAATATTTTTGAGTGATTTTTTCAATCAGAAATAAATTTATTGTCACTGAGTGGATACGAAACTACTAATGTTAGAAAACGTTTCATAATATTGTAAGGAAAATATTCATGTGCTAGTATAAATTTACTGGCCATTTCACAGCATCAAAAATCTTCATAGAAATTGGTCACTTCGCTGCTGATATGTGAGCCCTTTACCAATTTCCATAAAAAAGGTATCTACTCTAGTTAAACCGCAAAAAGGGTGAGCCACTGTACTGTAGCAGCAGCGAAGCGTTCATAGAACCCTATTCCCATCGGCTGGCTCAATATTTACAGAATAGGACAATAGGACATACCTACAGGATTTGTGAAAGATTACACCTAAGCGATCTTTGCTTCGGCTTTACCACGGAGATATCTGACGCCACGCCACTGGTGTGCGTGCAGTTGGGAAAAAATAATTATGAACGGCTGGCAAGAGAAAGCCCAGACAATGCTGGAATCTTACCGACTAAAAAACCCGGCTGCACGAATTCCCTGGAGCTTACTACGGGGTGGAGAGGGTTGGAAGAGTTTCTTATCTTCCCGCAGAGACTTGATTCAGCCATTTTCTGGTAAGCCAGGAGAGGAGCATGCATTACGTTAGGCTGCGGGGTGCTTGAGTCGGTGTTTGTTGACCCTTTCATTACAATTATAAATAGTTAATAGCTTACCCAGCAGAGCCATGAAGAAGCCGTACAGCACGCACATGGTGCGCCCGAAGACCCAACGGTGGAAGAGTGAGGAGATGAGGGTGAAGGGATTGCCAAGCACGGAGACGGAGAAGTCCGAGCAGACCAGGTTGAACAGGATGATGTTGAGCGGCGTCCAAAGCTGGAACAATCAGATAAGTAGCTATAAAAAGTGTGTGGGTATGTCAGCTCCGAAGCATGACTGGAGGTTCGTCATAGCCTTTAAAAACGACAACTGTAAAAAGTTGGAAAACCCCCGACTTTTTCACTTCAAAGTTCAATATCTCAAAAACGGCTGAATCGATTGTAATGAAACATATCTCACGTTTTAAGCCGTGCTAATAAATAATAGAATTAATAAAAAAAGATTAAATTACATAGGCGGCGTTTACCCAATAACAGGGTAACTACAATATTATAATGGCAACACTAGTGTTGACGTTTTATGTTCTAAGCAAAATTATTTCGATTTTTATTGAAAATATTGGCTTTCGAGTTTAGTTACGTGTGAAAAGTGATTCCATCCTGCTTTTTATTTTTGGACGAATAGATTTTACACCCTTTCACTACGCAATTTGGCATTATTAGAGATATGAATCGAAGTTAAAAAAACGTTGTGTTCCACGGGAATGCGTTGCTCAAGTAATAAAGGTTTTGGTGTAGTTTGTTTGCAAGTGTGTGCGTGCCACTGTGTTAGCACACGGATTGGTGTAGTTTGACCGGCCTCACTTCGTTGTTCGCAGCGCCCTATCTTTACTTTTTATTTGATCTGAGATACATACATATTTTTGTAACTATGGCCGTGTCAATGTCTTTGCACATGACTGTATAACAAGCTCTTATGAAATTTACACTTTACTACCTTGTCGCTGTCACTTTGTACTTTAAATTTTGTATACAATTTTCAAAGGGCAACAGTGACGAAGTAGAAATGTTTAAAGATATCTTTGAACTTGATTGTACCAGTACAAGTGCTTCTAATTTTCTTAAAATTACAAGCAAATATAATTTAATAAACTTCCCCTTACAAAATATTCAGAAACTTTCGATAATAATGCGATTAAACTAATTTGCGTACTGATAACTTTTGACTAAATAATTATAGAATTTTGTTCTAGAATTTCTATATTTATTCCCCTTTATAATCCTATTAAATCTAAATTCTGACCTTATTGTTAAGTATCTTAATGATAACAATATAGGTACTTGATAATCGGTGTACCTAGAGTTTTAAAACAATAATAACATGCTAAATTATACTTTAAACAAAAACTTATACGGATCATCCTGAATGTTGAAAAACAATCGGTCAAGTTCGAGTCGGACTCGTACATGATGGGTTCCGTAAACATTTCCGTAAAGTTTTTCTTAAAATTCTTCTAATAAGAGTATAAGTTTTTTTGCTGACTGTACTCTATGCCCTGGTTACCAAAGTACTCTTCAAGACGAATCAAACGAGTCCAAACTCGATGCAGTCGTGTCGTTTATCACAGAGTTCCTATGGTCACCCTCTAGCTTTATCATGAAAAAATATTTTTAGTATTTGTTGTTATAGTATAGCGGCCACAGTAATACATAATCTGTGAAAATTTAAAGTGTCTAACTTTTACGGCTTAAGAGATAAAGCCCTGCGACAGACGGACAGACAGACAGACAACGGAGTCTCAGTAATAGGGTTCCGTTGGTCCTTAAAAGAGCTAACTCACTAAACTAAGCACTTTTTACATCTAGTGTTCGGAATGTGGATAACCAAAAGGAGAGAAACAAAATTGCGAAGTTACTTTGGACTTACTACTTATATATTTTCTCGAAAGCCCCCCAATGTCCTAAATTTAGGACATACGGCAAGAAGCGTCAGAAATAGGGATGCGCAAATGAAAAAAAAATCGAAATATATCGTATCGATAATTAAAAAAATATTGATAAATGCACAGTAAAAAATATCGATATTTTCACCCCAAAGCGCGGTTTTCTGAAGTATTGTCACAATATTCGAAAGTAGGAAAAATAACATAAGTTTGGTATTAGCAAGCTTTATTAGCCTTATTATGAAATCAGGTACAAATATCATTCGCATAAATTTAAATTGAAGGCATAACGCACCCACACTAGCCCGCGACATTAAAAATTTAAGCAGTTTTTTGCATATGTCAGCTCGATCTTCCAATGTTTTATTATTAAAGTGAGATTCGCGGCTAAAAAGAATGTGGAACAGATATTACAATTAAAAAAAAATATATAAAATACAACAAAGCTCTTAAAAAAATCGAATTTGATACGAAATTGATATTCAGAAAGAAATGTCGGATATCGATATTTCCGGATTAAAAATATCCACGATATTATATCGATTACTTTCTGAAACAAATATCTATCGATACTTTGATATATAATTTTTTTATACCCATCCCTACTCAAAGATGTAAAGTGTTCAATACAAATCGGACATCGCTATAACAACACTTACAAATAAAAGAGGAATGATTTAATAAGTTAATAATAACTTAATAAGTTCCACAAACTTCAACTAAATTCTTATCGAGTTTCAGCCTAATTCTTAGAAGTTAAATGGCCCGCTTAATCGAGATCCTTTGGTGATTTGATTTAAATGAAAAATGGCTGACATTAACTGAAAGTAGATTTTGCGTTTACATAATTTTATTAGTTGTGCTGTTATTATGGTATTTATTTATTGATTTATTGGGACCTTCAACAACAAGTACACTTTTTCATATGCATTTGTTTCCAAGATACATGTACAATCTAACATCAAAGGATACCGCATGCACTATTTTGAAACATTTGATAATAGCAAGTTTTTTACCATTCATTTGCTCTAAGTTACATTAGAAAAGAGAAAAAAATAAACGAAAACTTAAATTAAAGTGCTATTTATTAAACACTTTTTTTATAGATGAAAAGCTGGATGAGTAAAGGTCGACATAATTATTTTGGTGTTTCTGGTAAACTGCGAACATACGCTTTAAATTAATTATGATGCTTACTTACTGTTAATTTGCATGATTTAGGGGTTTTAGGAGGTACACAGAAATAGCCACATACAAAATATATGTCATCATCATCATCATCTCGGCCTATACGCTTCCCACTGCAGAGCACAGGCCTCCTTTCAGAAAGAGAGGGCTTGGGCCGTAGCTCCCACGCGGGCCCAGTGCGGATTAGGAACTTCGCACGCACCATTAAATTTTTCGCCGGTGTGGTAAATTGCAAATGTAATTTTTTACACCAGTTTAATAACCGTTCGAATAGGTGTTCAACTCGAATGGAAACAGATGTTTTTGCTATTGGAGCCTTGTAATGTCTGCTTACACAAAAAATATATTATAAATAAGAAGGATACATAAATTAATTAATTAGGATGCCGCCCACTGGCATCATGGAAGATATTATTTGATTTTGAATATTCATTATTTGTTTGTTTACATCACTTTCAGGGGCTGTTTCACCATCCATTGATTAATTTTATTTGACGGATAAATTTAATCAGTAGCCGGTGAAACAGCGGTTAAGTATGTTATATTTATGTATATTCTACAAGTAAAATCAAAATTACTTCTTAATTCGATTACCTAATTTAATTATATTAAAAGAGACATCTAATATAAATATAAATCATAAAGGAAATGTGAACATGACATATATATTTTTATTAATTGTTAATTTTCATAAGTTTTTTTTATTCGACTGGATCGAAAACCAGCAAGTGGGTCTCCTGATGGTAAGAGATCACCACCGCCCATAAACAACTGCAACACCAGGGGTATCGCAGACGCGTTGCCAACCTAGAAGCCTAAGATGGGATACCTCACGTGCCAGGAATTTCACCGGCTGTCTTACTCTCCACGCCGAAACACAACAGTGCAACCACTGCTGCTTCACGGCAGGATTAGCGAGCAAGATGGTGGTAGCAATCCGGGCGGACCTTGCACAAGGTCCTACCACCTGCGCAACAGAGCAATGAATACATTTTGCTTTAACAGGTTTTTAACTTTCATGAATTAGAGGGTAAGGAGGCATTTTACCTTGAAAAAGCCTTTAGGAACTTAACGCTTTGTCAATGAATTCAGGGTTATTTATAGGTCTATTGCGGTTGAAAATAACACATTAAACGAGTCTCAGAGCGACCATTACATTGTGCAATTAAAAGTAATTTGGTTAAACGAGTAGTTATTCATTGGTTTTAGCCTAGGGAATTAATAGGAGACGCGAATAAATTGCGGCGTGGTGCTGTGCTTCACTAAAGTCCTTAAAATAGGCTCAGAGTTGCTCAACGAGCTATGGAGAGCTATGCTTGGGGTTTCTCTACGGGATCGAATCAGAAATGAGGAGATACGTACAAGAACAAGGGTCAGCGACATAGCCAAGCGAATTAGCTTATGGAGGCAATGCGCAGGACGTAGAGCACGGAGAACAGATGGCCATTGGGACCGAAAAGTTCTCGTGTGGAGAACGCGAATCGGCAAGCACAGCGTAGGTAGGACGTCCACCAACGAGATGAACGGATGATCTACCGCGGGATCAAGGTGGATGCAGGCTGCAAACCGGGGCAACTGGAGGTATATGGGGAGGCCTATGTCCAACAGTGGACGTCCTACGGCTGATATGACAATCATAAATGATGCTATCTAAATGCAATGCGTTTTTAGTCGCGTTTTCACATTACGGGTAAAATAATTCAAGTAGTTATAGAATGAGCGAGAGGGAGCTATATTCGGAACTTCTTTACGCGATATAATCTGGAATATAGAAATTCGCCGAAGAACTGAAGTCGACGAAATCAGCGCTGCAGGCGTTTAACGCTTCAGCATAATGCTGAGTCAGCGACCGTTTCACTTTCGCGGGGACACACAACATTGTATATATTGTATTTAATGTTTTCATGTGTTTTTCTGTATTTTTTATTTTATTTGTGTTAATTTTGCTGTATATGTGTGTCTTCTGTATAAGTGAATAAATGTCTTCTTTCTTTCTTTCTTTCTTTTCTTTCACCGACATAATATCACGCAAGAAGAATATGGGAGTTGAAATGGCGATTGGCGCTCCATATCGCTTGAATAATAGATATAAACGTTGGGGAGAAAGGTCCTCGAGTGGCGAGTGGCGACCACTTCGGGCAGAATGGCCCATATTTTGTTGAAGATGTAATTCTTAAGGAGCGGCCACACCGCTGCTTAAAAAACGGTGACGGTACGGAATCGCAGTAACGCATCGTATGCGCACCATTTTTTTGCATGCTTTCCACACCGCTGCTTAAAATACGCAAACGGTGCGGAATTGCGGTGACGTGCCGTAAAAGTCAGTACTTTACCGCATGCTGTCTACCAAAAGTTTTGACGTTTACGGCACATCACTGCGATTCCGCGCCGTCTGCGTTTTTTTTAGCAGTAGTGTAGAGGGCATACGATAAAAACGGTGCGCATACGATGCGTCACTGCGATTCCGTACCGTCACCGTTTTTTAAGAAGCGGTGTGGCCGCTCCTTTATCTGTCTTGAAACATATTTGACGCTTTCAAGTTCTCATAAAATACGAGTAAGCTACAACAGATACCCCTTCACAGATCAACGGATTAAAAAACTCCGTTTTGCAAGTTCCCGTAGCCGCTTCTGTAAAACCCATTATGTTTCTTTGACGTTCAAAGCGAGGAAAACTGTGGCTTGTACTTACTCTTGAGTTCACCTCCAGGCGCACTGTAAAAGACTTCTCGAGCAATTATGAAGTGACGAAGATTTTCCTTTTTCCTCGTGCGACAAAATGACTTTATTGCGACATATTTCTCTTTTTAATCATCATCATCCCAGCCTATATACGTCCCACTGCAGGGCACAGGCCTCCCCTCAGAATGAGAGGGCTTGGGCAGTAGTTCCCATGCTTCGCAGGTTTGTACAGGTTTCCTCACGATGTTTTCCTTCGCCGTAAAGCTCGTGGTAAATTTCAAATGTAATTCCGCACATGAATTTCGAAAAACTCAGAGGTGCGAGCCGGGGTTTGAACCCACGATCCTCTGCTTGAGAGGCCATAGGTCAAACCACTCTGCCACCACGGCTTCGGCTTCTCTTTTTAATACTTTGTTTATTTTACCGATATCGATGCGTCCTACGTATAAGGGCTTAAGTGTAAAATCCTTAGTTTACAGGACGGGCTTTCAAAGTCAAAAACTGTCGTAACTTAGAGATGGTGTATCCGAGACTTCTAAAACTTGGCACACTAGCTAATAGTACACTGTCCTTCAACCACAACGAATAAATTGTAATAAAATATTTTATCATTAAAAGTTATTGTACATACGCCCATATACGTGAATTTCTGGGAAATAAACTTGTGTTCAAAAAGACAGTAAAAAGATCTATGTGGTACTTTGGCTCATATACGCGTTCAACTTTAAAATCTTTGGTAAAAAATACGTTACCTAAGATACTTGGAGAATTTTTAAAAAAGTAATACAATCACATTACGATGTAGTATCGGGGTAGCGGCGTTCCGCTTGACGTACAAGGACCTAAATGGCAGTTATGCCCACAGATTAAAAAAAAAACCGCCCCGGGATTTACCGCGTAAAAGTATCAAACGTACGTTTAGCCCTTTTACGTTAAAATTGCATCTAGTTCGGCCATTTTACGTCAGTGAAAACTCGAAAAATATTTTTTTTACCCACTATCTAAATATATACCTATAACGCGCAAAACTCAAAATTAAAAAAAAAAACACTGGCCCTTATACATAGGACCCATCGATATTATGATTATGAATCCGAAAGTGTGTGTGCAAACGCTCTAAAATGTAGATTTAATAAAGAAAATAAATATTTTTTTTCCAATATTTCTATGCTCAGTAGGTATTCCTATTTCAACGACAACAACTGTTACTTTTATTAAAATTTTACTACGGTGATTATTTTGGAAGCGTCTGTAAATTTTTATCTCCGCAAGAAGACAAATGTAATTTATCGTCCTATTTAGCGTCATTATTTGTTCTATGTTTGTTCCTATGTTTGTTTTTTATGGCGTTAAATAAATGATTTTTCTTTCTTTCTTTCTTTCTAATTTCAATACCTACTTTAATTAATTTATTAACCTTTTCGTTAATTACAGTAATGTCCACAATATGACCTGCTTACATGTAATTTTTTTTTTTTAATTGTGTATTATAGTCTTATTTTCTGTGGCAACAAATTATTTTATTATTATTAAAATTAATATTGCGAACAACGACGGTAATTCGTTCGATCTTTGATGTTAATGCAAGTTTAGTTTAGAAAATACAGTCAGCATCCTCCCTACTTATAAATATTATAAATGCGAAAGTTTTTTGAGTGAGTGAGTGAATGAGTATGTTTGTTACTTTTTCACGCTGATGGCTGGACGGATTTAAATGAAATTTGGCAAAAAGTTAATTCAAAAATTGCCGATACCGCTGATTGCGCTCTTGGCAGCGCCAGCTCCCCGCCGCCCTCCCCCTCCGCAGCATGTGCATGGCGTGCGTGTGCAGCGCGCGCACGAAGCAGCAGCACGCCATGCAGTAACAAACTCATTTACCGACCTTGGGCTTCATGACATGAAAATTAGTACGGGCAATGACTCATTTACCGACCACGGGTTTCATGACAAGCACATTAAGGTCGAGGGTTTTATTTGGGGGCAAGGTAGCCTACATGTTTCGATACTGTTTACGAGCAAGTGTGATGAAAAGTAATTAGACGTTCGTTTTAGTACTGTGCAGCGATATAAGAATATTTTTTTTATAAGAATTAATCAATTGCTGTTCGTTAGTCTCGCTAAAACTCGAGAACGGCTGGACCGATTTGGCTAATTTTTGTTTTGAATTATTTGTGGAAGTCCAGGGAAGGCTTAAAAGGTGAGTAAATATGAAAAAAAACATAAAAAAATGAGGCGGTAAGAAGTTTGCCGGGCCAGCTAGTATAGAATAAATGGGATTTATATTGTATTTTCAATGCGGTTCTATCTCCGTAATTATTAAAGACATAGTAAAAAAATAATTCTTTCCATTCATTAAATTTAGAAGCGCTTTTTTAAAGACAAAGCCGGGAAAATCAATAAATATTTAGCTGTTCAGACATAATATCTAGGTCTCTCGTAATTTCAATTCGCATGACAAGTTTGTTACTTTTATTAGGTCTGGGGTTGAAGCAACAAATAGACTTAGCCTTTAGAAATAGTCTTCAGACTTGGGTATTTGGATTATTTGTAATGGAAACATCTAAAGCTTAAATCAACTCGCTGAATAGACAACCTGTCGCGACTCGCTTCGACTACGAAAAGAAGGTGGTATTTTTAACTCGAAGGACCGATTTGAGGTGTGGTGAAATCTTTGTAGGTTTTGCTACAAAACTACTGACATGAATATAAAATTTGAGACTACTCGACTAAATTAATCATGTCTGTAATTTTTGCTACTCTATTCGTGTTTCTAACGAGATGAAACATAATTTTTCATCATATTTTGACTTGTATTGGCGACTGACGTTTTTATTGTCTACTAGCTTTTGCCCGCGGCTCCGCCCGCGTGGTGTTCGGTTATCGCGCGCTGTTCCCTCGGGAACTGTGCATTTTTCCGGGACAAAAAGTAGCCTATGTCACTCTCGGGCCCATAAACTATCTCTATGCCAAAAATCACGTCGATCCGTCGCTCTGTTACGGCGTGAAAGACGGACATACACACAAACACACGTTGATCGCTAGTTTATAGCTAGGGTGTAACATTGCACTATGTAGTAGGTAGTTAATATTATTTTGTTTAATTTTTACACTTTTAATAAAAACATGTTTTTACAAACATAACTTGGAGTGATCACTAGTATAAAACAAGCATCCATAAATTGAAAATACAAACTGAAATATAGATGCACAGAAAAACCAGAAAAATAAGACCAACACTGGGAATCGAACCCAGGTCCTCGGTATTCCGTACCGCGTAAGCATCCATAATTGAGGTTATCGATATAGGAATGTAGTACACTAGAACCTGTCATAAAATTGTACCCCTGTACTCTGCTTATTTTTATATTTACCTGCCGATCCTTAAACATGAGCAGGATCACCATCAAGTTCAGAAAGAACCCAAAGAATCCGATGAGGAAGAGCACGAAGGCCGAAACAACGTACCCCCACCTCGGCATGAGGAGGGGGAACTCGTCGTACGGCTTGACCATCGTGTCATTCCAGTTGACCGGGAATGACGTCATTGTGGACAGAACCGCGCCACCATCAGAAAACACTTCACTACACTACACGTTTAAACAGACCCACTGCACGCATCTGAAAACAAAGAAATGTATACTTAGGTCAAGTTAATGAGTAGCGGTGGAGGTGTTTAAAGTTAATAAGTAGAGGTGGAGATCTGTGCAGTTAGAGAACGTGTCAAAAAGAGTTTAAAAATAATAATAACGAAAGAAATTTCATTTCGTATAAATTACGAGTGTAGCGGGGTTGACAATGCGACGGAAACGACTTTATATATTCACACGGTTTATTAGGCAAACTCAATTACAACCGAGTGGGTTTTTGGGTATACACTCGGAGAACAGCAGGCGTTTCGAGCGAGACACCGTACTGCGATCAGAGTCGTACTATTATTCAGAATTATATTGGAAGGTGTTCAATGACTTGAATGCAGCCAACCAAGTACAATGCTGTCCCTAACTAAGCCGCGGTAATCACAATTCTAAGTTTACACATCGTTAGTTAGTTTAATTAGGGAGCAGCGCCATTTATCGGTGCACTCCTGTACTACACGAGTATATATGATTTGGATGAAATTTGGTATCTACGTAGCTGGAAATCTGGAATACTTTTTATTCCGACATTTCCACAAGATCGAGATATTATCTCGAAATCTCAACCGTTGGGTATACCGTGTGTGGCCTATAACAGGGGCAAATAATTCAGCGACTTTTAAAACTAATTCGTTTTTTTAATTTTTATGACACTTTAAAGTTCATCGAAGAAGCAATGTAAAACAAAATGTTAGATATTTGTAGCGTGACAGGCGACGTCAGTTGGGTTCTAAGATGGCGTACATTGAATTTACGATTAAGTTTGCTAGAAAAAAAACAAATAGACGCGTTTTACCTACCAATAAAACGCATATTAATTTACTTACCTTATTCGAAGCTTATTTTAATTGAGATAGGCACTACGTTTCCCGCCGATTTTCTTTCTCTTTCTATTGGTTATCCCTTCTCTTTCCCTATACCCCCACCACCTGGTAGTGGGGATGTAGCGTTCTTGCTAATCCTCAGAACTTTTATTCTTCATTGGATCGAAATTAATCCAGCAGGCAGAGATTACTCATAAGCTTCGAATAAGGTAAGTAAATTAATATGCGTTTTATTGGTAGGTAAAACGCGTCTATTAATTTGACTTGACCGTTATTCGAAGCTTATTTTAATTGAGACCTGTTTGTTATCGCCTGGTGGTGGTAGAGAAGGATGCCAATGTGACACGATATATGAATGGCTTGAAATTAAAAACAGGGAGTCCTTAGTAAGTAACGTTATATTATTAAAGCAAAAAGGAAATAGGTACTTTGTTGCTTACAGCAGTACAATTCTAGTAATCATTGAAAATATTCAAGTCTTAAATAATTAAATCATAGAAACAATCTGATCATATTAAACAACAAAAATCTCTTAGAAACCAATGTACCATAAATAGGCAATAGCTAATTTGCTTAGAGGTAACATAATATTTCAAAATTAAACATAAAAAAATATTTCATACAAAAGGAAGTGATACCAAGGTACATATCGCACAAAAGAATATTTGGCAGAATTGACACTTAATCAACAGGCTGAAATAAATGAGTTACATTAAGAGAGCGATCTGTATTAGCAGCAGGCATAACCTCGCGCCTGTAGAATTTACTAAAGGTATTACTGGAGCGCCAATTTCCCCGAGACAAAATTTCTTCCACAGGTACGTTGTCCACCCAATTTCTGGAGGCAACCGCTGCACGTATGCTTCCTGGTGTTGCCGATATACTTGCTTCTTTAAACACTGATCTTATCCATCCCGCTAAAACAGCACGTGAGGCTGTTTTTGTTTCACCTCGGAAGTTGACAAATAAACTATTACAACCAACTGAATCCCTCTTATCCTTTAATAAGACCATAACTTTTTGGATCCAATAAATTGGATCTAAACCTTGACAGCTAGTGTTCCGAAACAGTTTCCAACCAGACTGTTTGTATGTAGAACAGTCGGTTTTAGATCCGTATACAGGCCAAAAAACAATGGAATCATCTTCCACTATGCAATGCTCGGGATCAACATTAAGTAAAGTCAGATCGTGTATTCTTCGTCCAGAACAGAGAAGAAGTAGTAGCGCTGCTCTTCTGCAAGCTTCAAAAATGTTGTTTTCGTTAGTTTTGGATTTCACTAGGTGCTCTATAAGAGTGTCGATATTCCAAATAGGAGCTTTTAGGGCAACTGGGTTTTTTAGAGATATTGATTTGAGTACTTGTTTAACCAGAGCATTAGAGCTGATCTTATTAGCACAATCTACATTACTCAAGGTTGAGACTACCGACTTATGCAGAAGAATAGTATTATAAGACAGTCCTTCGACTAGATAAAGATCAGCTAAGTATCTAGCCACGTTTGCGCCTGAGGGCCCAGTAGGGTTAATATTATGCTGAGCAGACCAAGTCAACCATCTTTTCCAGGCTGCGTTATATGTCCTACGAGTAGAGGCACGCCAAGAATTCTGAAGAAGGTTTATTTGCTCAGAATTCCAATTGGTTAAACTTTTTGTCCACCCCCACATCTCCAAACCTCCAGGACCATTTCCTGTACTGAGGGCGGTGGCAAGTTTGTACTCATGTCTCTCAGCACTCTGTCGAGATGTCGCAGCGTGAATGGAGCTGCCAGTGCGCGTGCCTTTACATCTGCTCGCCAAAACACCTGATGCCAACGGGGAACTACCAGCAGGTATATCCCTGTGGCCTGGTTTAGGTGAGCTAGCACCTTGGGTATCAGGTACGGCGGTGGGAAAACCCATGCCAAGTCGTAAGTCCAAGTCCGAGAAAAAGCGTCGTGATAAAGTGCTCCTTTGTCGTTCTGATCGAGCGTTACGTAGTTGAATACTACATGTGCTCTCCTGGAGGCGAACAGGTCTATCTGGGGTATGCCCCATTTGGCGAATACTCTCTTTGTGCATTCGGGGAGCAAATGCCATTCTGGTGGTGTGCGTATCCTTGAAAGATGGTCTGCGTGGCTGTTGTATTTTCCCGGGATGTAAGACAAATTCAAGTGAATTTGATGTTGTTCGAGACGATGGTAGACTCGGTATGTTAGCTCTAAAAGTGGGGTCGACCTCGTTCCTCCCTGATTGCGGAGGTAAGCTATTACCGTTTTGTTGTCGCTCTGAACTAGGACGGTAGTGTGTCTCAGGTACTGACCGTGACCTTCCAAGACTTTTAACACGGCTAGCATCTCTTTTTGGTTGCAATGTAAGGTCTGTTCTAGGCTTGTCCAATGCCCCGAGAGAGACTGACCGTCTAGCTGCGCTCCCCAAGCGAGATCCGATGCGTCCGTCGCTAGAAAGTGTGTTGGAGGAGGGAAATGAATTAACGAGGGGCAACGGTAATTGCGTGACCACCATGTTAGATTGTCCCTGGCATCTGTAGGTACTGTGTATATTTTTCTCGAATTTTCTGGGATTGTATTCATTAAATTTAACAGGGCACGGTAATTCAACCTTCCCATTGGGACTGTAAAACTGGCAAAGTTCAGATGGCCAATCAGTTTTTCTAAATCCTTCCGATTGATTTTGCTGTCGGACATTATCTTGCGAATCTGGGCTATAAGGTTTGGTAATTTCTCTGCTGGGAGACTTTTGAGATTTACCCAAGGGTCCCAGTAAACACCCAGATATACTAGTGCTCTTTGAGGGGTTAACGTGGACTTGTCGTAGTTTATTAGCCAGCCTAGCCTCTCTAATCTTTGGGTTACTATTTTCACGTGTTGGCATAAGGTTTCTCTGTTCTGGTGAGCAATTAAAAAATCGTCGAGATAGACAATGACCCGTATCTCGAGTTCTCTTAAGGTTTGTGCTATCCAATTCGTGAACGACGCGAATACTTTGGGTGCCGTACTTAGCCCGAATGGTAAACATGTCATTTCGAATAGGACTTGTCCGTATATAAGACGTAAGAATCTTCTGTGCGTTTTGCTCACAGGTATATGAAAATAGGCTTGGGACAAATCTATCTTGCATAGCCAATCCTTTGATTGAAGAAACGCTGGCACGCGGTGCAAGTTTAGTAATTTGAATTTTTCCGTCATAATAAATTTGTTCAGAGCCTTTAAGTTTAAGATCGGGCGAGCATTGCCGTCGCTCTTGGGTACGAGAAATATCGTGGAAAGAAAACTTGGTGAAGTGTCGACCGGTTCCAAAATGCCCTGGCTCACCATTTGATTGATAACAAGACTCATTTGTTCCGAATGTGGGCATTCGAATGTATTTCCGACTAAGTTCGGATGAATAAGAGGCGGTATCTGGATAAAAGGTAGGCGATACCCTCTTATGATTTTCAGTAAATGATTTGGAGCTTGCATTATTTCCCACACCTTGTAAAACTGAGCGAGGCGACCCGCTCTGAACTGAAAGTCAATATTTTCCTCGCTTGTAATGCTTAGGTCTCGATGTTGAGGGAGACGATTTTCGTTTTCGGCCTGAAGAATGCGGTTTTCTTTGATTATACCTTTGTTGATGGCCTCGAAAGGAGTTCTGGTTGCTTGACACGGTATTGTAACGTGACGCACCGCGCGATGTGTTATACCCTTGCGAAGGGTCATAATTTTGGTAATAGCCACCCCGCGGGGGCGGGAAAGCATGCGTGTGCGCATGATCGTAAATAGTACCCTGCGAGAGTACTTTGTGTGGCGCTACTCCCTGCGAGGGAGCGCTTGACGCTTTAGATGGGCCTGCTTGCGAAGCAGGGTTTGTTTTCAATGGCCAAAAACATTTACGAACACCTCCATATTTTTCAATAGCAGCTGCAAACTGTTCTTCATTGAACAACGACGTTCCCGATGGAGGAATCTTTCGTAGTGCAGACTTGACAAGCGGGTCTTTGACATGTTTCGTAATACCATTACGCCTCATCTGTATTATTTCCGCTCTGTGACCGGAGATTAACTGTAAAAAATCTTCAGAAACTTTATAAAGTTCGCCACCTAAAAATACACTATTTAGTTTTTCTCGAAAAGCTTCGAGGGTAAACTCTCCGCCAGCTTGTGCCCAAGCGAGCACGTCTTGCACTGCGGCGTGCAATGCCTCTTGCTGTTTCACTGCACAAAAGGTGAGGGCCCCAAAGGCTCGGTCTGATTGTACTAAATGAGGATTCAAATCATATTGCCTTACCTCGTCATTTGATTCCAAATCTGTATAGCCGGGAGTATGATTATAAAGTTTTTGCAACTCTGCATATCGAATATTATACCATTCTTTACCAAACTGTTGGATGTCATACAGTAATTTTAATTGCTCTTCTGACGTGTGTGGCATTGCCGGTTCCTTTAGCTTTGTCTTAAGAGCAAAGCTAAACTCAACTGGGGTTCCCGGTATTTCAATAGGCTTTGGCGGCGGCTCATTTTCTTCATATAGTTCTCGACTGCAGTCTGAAATGATTGACACGTCGTCGCAAAAGCGGTTAGGATTGTTAGCACTAGCAAGCTGTGCGCGTAATTGTTGAACTTGCTTGGACAAATTACGTAATTCCTTGCGATCGGACTTTCTTGTGCCCCCCCTTTTTTTTGACCTGCGATGACGCCTGCGCTTAGAGTTCGACGCCGAAGATTCCGATGAGGAACTGCTACTACTCGACGAGCTGGAACTGCGCGAGCGCTCCTGCGCTCCGCTTGTGGTCGCTTGTGTGCCTGATGTGGCATCTCGCTTTCCATCAACACCATCCATGACAACACATATGCAAATGGCACTTTAGGCTAAAATTATACACATAAATAAGACCACAGAACGAACGGTAAAACCGTTAAACAGTATTTGATACAAAATAAAAAATAAATATCCAAATAGAGGGTAGGTATTTTTTCTTACTCAAAACTTTAACGTTCGAAAAGTAATAGCAAATTATTAAAGATTGCACAATCTTGGTTACTTGTTACTTAGAAATAGAAATATTTATTGCATAAACTGTGTGTAGCAGATAATAATCCTAAATCGAAGAAAATAAATAAGAACTTACGTGAATAATTTGTCACAACCTGCTTTTGTGAAATAAATGTATACTTCTAACTGTTAGTTAGTAACTTGTAACTGGGTACATACAGTGGTCGTACCTTTAGTGGGCGACCGTTCACGGCGGGAAACTAGACGCCAATGAAGAATAAAAGTTCTGAGGATTAGCAAGAACGCTACATCCCCACTACCAGGTGGTGGGGGTATAGGGAAAGAGAAGGGATAACCAATAGAAAGAGAAAGAAAATCGGCGGGAAACGTAGTGCCTATCTCAATTAAAATAAGCTTCGAATAACGGTCAAGTCAAATTAATGTTAAGTTTTGATTTTAATTAAGTGGGACCATGATGATCCAATTACCAGTGATCTATAGAGCCTCTGATTTTAATATTATCCCCGGTTCTGGGCCACACATTGTAGAGTTATGAGGCACTGTTAATGCAACGTCAATAAAGACCACAATGTAGTTTATGGAAATTCCCACGGGAATTTATTAAAATTTCGGATTTTCAATTCATCTGCTGGATCTAATGATAGTAATGATTAACGCATGCGAACCTGCGGATAAACTCTAGTTAAGATATATTTTCGTAATGGCTTTGCTATTCAAAAATCAGTGTTTAGTACATTTGTGTTATAGTGAGATAAGCTAGCTAGCTAGTGAACGAGATTATTTTGCTTTACATGCTATGATCCTGAAAGTATCGCGTGACATGAGAAATGAGAGGACATAAAGCTATTTTCTTGCTCACGCCCAAGCAGATATTAGCATCGTTTCAATTGTGTCCGTTAATCCTATATGTTTTTTTATTTAATAAATGGCTTCTATCTAAAGGGACAATTTTGCCAGCGCCAAGGTTGAGAGCTACAAATGCTCTGTTTTTTTTTAACTAAATTACTCGGTTGTCAGGCGCGCTGTTACTGGTAAAGAACCGGTAGGGTTAGTCCGAAAAATGTTATGTATAACAAACTTTTTCATCAAGGTTAAACTAAACAAAACTCGTTAACATTTCGTCGTTCAAATTCAAATTTATACAGCGGCAACGAAGCTTCAGTGATTGGATATTCTCGGACATTTATCGATTTATACGTCGGTAGTTTCAATGATTCCTGCTTTCGAGGAATCACTAATTGCCATTTGTACAGTATATAGTGGTGTATCAGGGTGTACCTAAGAGAAACTTAAAAAAAAAATCTAACTATATTACAAATTGCGGTTATGATTCTTGAAGGTATTTTTCGGGCGTTTATTCCGTATGATTTTCGTGGGCACGTTTTTTGACATGCTAAAAGAATTTGTTACAGTGTCCATGCTATCTAGTAGAAATACAGGAAGTCTAAAAATAATCGAAAAAAATATCATCGAATCATATAGCTCATTCTTAAAAAAAACCGGCCAACTCGTACGGAGTCGGACTCGCGCCCCGAGGGTTCCGTATAAATATTTTTATTATATGATATAACTAAAAATTTACGGTTTTCGCAATTTTTCTTTTATCTAACGACGTTGCGTTGCTTCGTACTAAATTTCAAGATTCTGAGTTCACGGGAAGTACCCTGTAGGTTTTGATTCCCTTGCGAGTTTCGAAAATTTGCGGAAATTTTCGGCATAAACGGCTGTATCTTTTGATTGCGTTGGCTTAGAAGTTTGATATTTTCACAGCTCCAAGAGACAGTAGACTTGAGTATTTGCTATAAACTTCAGCGTGATACCTCCACGCGTTCCTGAGGAAAAGGGTCTTGACAGACGGACGGACGGACGGACAACAAAGTGATCCTATAAGGGTTCCGTTTTTCCTTTCGAGGTACGGAACCCTAAAAAAATAATGAGGCGGTTGAAGCCCTTGAGTAAGGAATTTTTTTTGAGGATCACCCACACTACCTTGTGAAATAATTTTACGTGGGTAAGTACCGTAAATGAAGTGATTAAAATTAGACACTAATTTTAAAATTAGAAGCGTGCATCTGCTGCAATTAATTGCGCGATTTTACGAAGAACCATAATAATAAATACGTACCTAATCTTAATTGTCATATTTTTAATTTTGATAGATATACCAATAATTACCTACCTATGTTAACAGTTATTTTTTTAAAGACACGTAAGTACAACATAGGGACGGATAATATTATTTTTTATGCACATTGTGAGCAAACTATATAGATATTTGGGACCGTGCATGACCACAGGCACCACACAGCGGTAGTATAGGTGATCGCAATCAAATGACAGATTTCGCATACAAAAAATGTAATTTGATTGCGATCGCGAGCGCCAGAAACTTTAGGTAATACGGCCTCTGTTGTAGTAACGTGTCCGTATAGATAAGTCGATGTTCCATATTCGAAAAATGACTTAAATTAAATCCCTACTAATACTACAGGTCGTCTTCTCGAGTTTTTTTACCTATTGATAACTATTTAAAGGACTCAACTCTACTACATAAAATTGAAAAGAGAATTGTATGTTTTTACCAATTTAACAAGAATAGAAATCATTGCATTTTATATGTAATTTAAATCTGTAAAAGCTGGAGTTTATGCTTCTTTCATTTCAAAAATTTGTATAGGACTTAATTTGCGAATAGAAATTGAATTTGCGTGATTCACGCTTTCAAATGATTTACCGTGACTAGAATAAATCGGGCGCGTGCCAGGATGAGATAATTTGGTCCGCTAATATTTATACCTGGTAAAAAGCGAAGCCTGTAATGTAAGTACTTTATGTGACTTTATGTGACTTTTGATGTACAGTTACATACACTGAAGACAGATCTTCATGCATATTATGAACAAAACAAACTAATCTTTGCAACAACATCAATGGCAGTAATTAAAAAGTTTCCAGACGCATGTTATGCAACCATAAGTAGGTATCTTTTTTAATTCAGTGACAAACTAGATGCTGCCCCGACTTTAATGTCGTGTGTTATAAAGTTTTTTTTTCTTCATCTCGATTGATATTAAAATTAAGGTCCTATCAAATTGCTTTGTTCTTGAGACATGTATGAAATTTGATGTAATAATAATATCAATTCCGATGTTATTATATGCAATACTTAATAACATTTACATACAAGAAATTTTTAAATTGCTGTTGATAATTTTTTCCGTTTATGTTAACCTATTTTTGAATTATGAGGCGTCGAAAATAAATCTCGACGAAAAACTTTATATTACATAACAGTTCCGTTAACATTTATGCCTCGAAAAGTTCCAACAGTTTGAATAATTTATTGAATCAGGCGTTACTTTGCGTAGGCCCATCAATTAACTAAAACTCTCTCTCTCTCTCTCGGACTCTGGTTGAGTTCGAAACACGCCAGTGTAGTGTGATGGTGGTGATTAATGGTTTGTGTGATTTGTGTGTGTTCTTACAGGGTAGGTGGAGGAACTGCATGAACACGCATATCCTACTAATAAGTAACTAAGTAAGTTTGTGAGTGAGTAAGTATGTTTGTTACTCCTTCACACAGAAACGGCTGGACGGATTTTGATAAACTTTGGTAAGTAGATAGCTGGACATCTGAAATTAAACAAAGGCTACTTTTTATTCCTATATTTCCACGTGATAAGGATAAAATCTGGAAACAACAACCACTGGGCTTATAGAGTCATGAAATTTGACATGATTGTTTTTTTTATGTTACGTCAATGAAAACCACGATTTAATTTTCGAGCATTCCCACGGGAATTTTTAAAAATCCCGAAATTTCAATTCAGCTGCTGGACCTAATGATTTACCTGTGCGAAACACCAGTACTGCATAAACGTAACTATCATAAGGTCGCGGGTGAGCAAAGAAATTCTTTTAGTTTCAACAGTTTGCCTATTTCGGGCATACGATTCATCATTTATTTCATTAATTCAATATTAATTATAATAAAGTTAACGGATAGGGATTAAGAGGGTACAATGAGGGCCGCTAGCGGCGCTAGTGTAGCGTGAGGTCTCCGAAATGTCAAATCTCATAGTTTTTGGGTGAGCTACGCGGGTTTATTTATAATTAGAATAATTTTATGAATATTTTGCAATATGAATTAATTATGAATATGCGTTGGGGCAAGGAATGTCTGTGTTTTGAGACAGTTTTGTCTTTCGGAAACTTTTGTCCTCCCTTTTTTCCGAACAAAACGGGGACTATACCTACAACACTGTGGCATGCTCGATATTTTTATGGTACGGTTTTAAGGTGTATTAAATATGATTTTAATCTAAACTTTGTTTTCACGCCCGTAATAACAGACTTTGAAAGCCATACTTAAAAACCTCACGCAACAGTGCGCAGTGAGACAAAAAACGATATTGATCTCTTGTCAATATTTCAAACTAGTGTTTACTCGCGGCTTCGCACACGTAAATCATTAGATCCAGCAGCTGAATTGAAATTTTGGGATTTTCGCAGTATTCCCGTGGGAATTCCCAAAAATTAAATCGTGGTTTTCGTTGACGTCACATTAAAAACAATCATGTCAAATTTCATGACTCTAAGCCCAGAGGTTGTTGTTTCGAGATTTTATCCCTTTTCCGTGGGAATATAGGAATAAAAAGTACCCTATGTTTTATTCCAGATGTCCACCTATCTACGTACCAAATTTCATCCAAATCCGTCCAGCCGTTTCAGCGTGAAGGAGTAACAAACAAACTCAATCAGTCACATACTTTCGCATTTATTATAAGT
Organism: Choristoneura fumiferana; assembly: GCF_025370935.1. Classification (NCBI taxonomy): domain Eukaryota; kingdom Metazoa; phylum Arthropoda; class Insecta; order Lepidoptera; family Tortricidae; genus Choristoneura; species Choristoneura fumiferana. Next base: position 4,399,694 of record NC_133478.1, read on the forward strand.
AAGATATTAACTGGAAGTGATCCCTCTAACGAATAAGTTCGCCTCTGTAAATCTAATTCTCTTATTATTTGTTACTTTTATGTGTATGTACAAGACGGAGATACAATAAATACAATTAGTTAGTACGTTTGTGCCAAGTAGATACTTAGTATTTTTTGTTTTATTTATTTAATTTAGTATTGTTTTATTACAATACGAGTTATCTTCTGACTTGATTTTATTATTTGTAATTTATGTAATGAAAATGTAACATGACATTAAAACCGGTCCAATAAGTTTACTACCCATGTGTATACGATAATTTTTGTTAAAATTGTATGTGCTGATTCTAATTTAATGACTGTGTTGTATGTTATGTTAATTAAATCTATTAATATCTTTGTTACTTCACTCAATCGCTGACAATGTCAGTATTCACTTATCATAACCTGGATAAATGTTTTTCACCGTGCTACATAACACTAGAACCACAGACCGCGAGGCTCGAAGGTTAGCCCTGTGTCTGCCAGCGTAGCCAAGGTTGTGGCATCTAAACACGCTTTTGCATATCAGAAAGCCAATGACAGCGGTAATAAATCAAGTAAATGGCCATTTCTATCTACCATTGTACCTTGAGTTAAAAGTTAGTTAGTTTTCGTTTTTTATCTCTCCGATTTCAACAAAATTTGGTTTTTCGGACGAATAAAAATTTGGTGTATGACAAGATATCGAAAATACAAACCAAAATATAGATGCACAGAAAAACCAGAAAAATAAGACCAGCGCTGGGAGTCGAAAAAATATTATAAATGAAACGGATACAAAATTCAGATCTATTGTCAAGAAGACAATATATCAAAGGCGGACAGGGATATTTGGAAATAATTCCGATTCGCATTAGCGATCCCTTCAAAAAGCGAACCTATTGTGTTAAAAATAAAGTTGTGTAAAATACTTGTGATGTAAAGATACCATTTAATAATATTGTAAATCTGTCTGTCTGTTGAGTTTCTTGCCGGATTCTTCTCAACAGAGGTTTTTCCGAACCGGTGCTAGATTTTTTTTGACATTCATAAGTGCTTGTTTTAGCCTAAATTGAATAAATATATTTTGACTGTGACTTTGAAAAGGAAATAATCATAAAGAATGGAGTTTTCTAGATCATTATCGTCTTGATTACCGTAAGTGGCCGGAGGCAGCTCACGCCCTAGCCATTAATTACCCTGCACTCCAAGCACTCTTTAAGACGGACTAATTACGATCACAAGCGTGTTTTTCCTGTTCATTGCGTGTTCCGCCAGGTAACCACTGCGCAACGAGGCTTCTCAGCCGCGCAATGAACACAGAAAAACGCTCGCCGAATCGCCGGTCGCACGGAGTCGTTTCTGGCCCTATACTACGAAGTGCAAAATTCGAAATTCGTATCTTGCCGTCCCGCTGACGCTTATATTATTTAATACGAGAGTGAGAGGGACGAAACGATACGAACTTCGATTTTGGAATTTCGTAGTAGCCCCTCTGGGTCGTAGGGTACAGATATCTCACAAAGGAACAAGAACAAGTCGACCTCAAGACAAACACTTACGATAATTTACGAGTATCCCGAAATTGGGGATGCTTAGCCATGAATGGTATCGCTGGGAGTAAATGTTCCAACATATAGTGCAGCGTTTACTTTTGTTTGTACAATGTATAGGGTAATTAGTGGTGGCCCTAACGAACACAAGAACATTCTACAAAGTATTGAAGCAAATTGAAGTAAAGCAATAAAAGCAAAGTATTGAAGATATAGGTATAAAGATGTTGCTTGTTTATTTGTTGTTTTATATTTTATTCTTTTGTTGTTTTAGTAGTAATAATTGTATGTGTATCGTGTGTGGAATAAACTTTTTAATTTAATTTTTCATTTAAAAAAAGGCAGATGAAATCAGTAAAGTAGTTTGAAAGTTTTGGCGTGACCAAGGGAAAAAAGTGTATCCCACTAATATAATAAATGCGAAAGTTTGTTAGTCTGTTTGTATTTTTGTTACTTCATCACGTCTAAACCACTGAACCGTTTTAGATGAAATTCGATAAGTATACAGTTAGTTTGAGTCCCGGGGAAGGAAATAGGTTAGTTTTATGTACGTTAATTTAGCAAAATATTGAATGGCATTCAACCTACTTTCCTAGTGGCAGTTATCCTGGCTGCTATAAGAAAACCTAACATCGAAGCCTTAAATTAACCTTCTGAACCTAAACTATCCAAGTCGCTTCTGCTCCGAATCGTCTTGCTCACTCGCTTCGCTCGCAAATTGCTCATCAAATCATATTAAAGTAAAACTTTGCAATATAAAAATTGGCCAAATGTTATTTGACAATTTGTTATTTGCCTAATCCAATCATTTGCTACATAATTATTTGCCACATAAGAGTGTGATGAAGTAAAATTTTGCAATATAAAAATGTTGCGAAAATAAGAAATATGCGAAGTTAAGTTATGCCAAGTTATGTTATGTATGTTTAGTTTGCCAAATGAAACTTCGGCGAAAGGTTGGTAGCTAAGTGAAATTTGGCGAAACCTATTTCGCCGAAAAGGCAGTACACCGATAAAGTAAGTATTAGAAACTCGATTAAACAGATTATTTCCACTAACTGCCCTTAACATTGACGAAGAAACCCAGGCCAGTCTTCATTCTTTTAAATGATACCGGCTTGTCACAATCATAGCTGTCAAAGGCAATGTCAGATTTTCACTCGATATTTTTTTTGCTGCGTAAAATGTAAACAGGTTCGTCTGTGTAGTAAACAGGGTTGTAAACTTAAATTTTAATTTGTAGCTGAGATCATAATGAGGCAATTATGATTTGTAACTAAACGTGAAAAATTGTCTTTCATACGGTTTGGCCCTACGATTTGGTTTGGTTTGGCTTGTGGTTTGGTTTGGTTTGGCCGCCTTAGCCCTGGGCACACAAGAACTTGGGCCCCTTTTGGAAATTAAAGAAAGTGAATGATATTTTTTTTCTGCTGTGCGCACAGTCAAGGACAAAGATGTCGACACGGCCAAAGTTGCAAAAATATGTATACACGGCCTTAATGCTAAATGCATAAAGTCGTGTATACATATTTTTGTAACTTTGGCCGTGTCGATATCTTTGCCCTTGACTGTACCACATACAAAATCAATTTTCATCTTCTATAAATAAAACAAAGTCAGGTTAGTAACACAAGTACAGCTGCATAGATTTATCCACAGATTAATTCGCCTACGTCTGCTTTATTCGTAACGACTGTACCTATGCACCAGAGAAACAATTCTTTAACGAACCCATCCTCGCACATCTGTGGTGGAAACGCAGCTTTAGGGGCTGTTTCACCATCCATTGATTAGTGTTAACTGACGGTTAAATGTGATACCGTCTCCGTCGATTCGAACAAAACAAATAGAGACGGCATCACATTTAACCGTCAGTTAACACTAATCCGTAAGCCGTGGTGGCCTGTAAGCCGTGGTGGCCTAGTGGTTTGACCTATCGCCTCTCAAGCAGAGGGTTCGAACCCCGGCTCGCACCTCTGAGTTTTTCGAAATTCATGTGCGGAATTACATTTGAAATTTCCACGAGCTTTGCGGTGAAGGAAAACATCGTGAGGAAACCTGCACAAGCCTGCGAAGCGATTCAATGGTGCGTGCGATGTTCCCAATCCGCACTGGGCCCGCGTGGGAACTATGGCCCAAGCCCTCTTGTTCTGAGAGGAGGCCTGTGCCCAGCAGTGGGACGTATATAAGCTGGGATGATGATAGTAACACTAATCAATGGACGGTGAAACAGCCCCTTAATGTCTCCGGTTCGTTCTATGTTTTATGACGACTTTATTTGTTAGCTAACTCAGCTCCTCCGCAAATACCTTTTTCAATCTTATTAACATTAGAGGACATACAGTTACCTCTAATAGTGTTTTCAAAGGCCTCCCAGGAAAGAGGCAATTTCCGCACAGGACCCAAGTAGGTTTTAAATGCGAATCTATTTAACGTGCAAAATAGATTGAGTTTACTTTAACACGTTCGCCGGCGGTACCTAAGACATGGAATGTACTCGAATGACAGTACTTTTTTTCATACAAAATGAAACTACGGCTATAGCAGTAGGTACTCGAGTAGGTACGTAGTAATAGTTAGTATTCTTTGACTCGAGCTGTTATTACACGTTGTTTCGGCAGTAGTGCGACAGTTGTTGTACCTACATCACATAAAAGTAAAAAAAACCGGCCAAGAGCGTGTCAGACACGCTCAAAATAAGGTTCCGTAGCCATTACGAAAAAATGAAGTAATATTTTTCTAAGGATTTCGTATTTTATACGGAATCTTCCAAGTTTTGGTATATTTTATGCCTTAGGCTGCTATTTCCTCATAAACTACTAATAATTCTCAAGCAATCTTAGCCGTTATAGTTTTCCTTGAAAGTTTGATATACTTACTACCATCCTGAATTTAAACACCCCCACTTTACGTCTATGGGAGGTACCCTAAAAAAATGTTTTTTGAATTTTTAATTGTACCATTTTGTCGGCATAGTTTATCTATATATCCGTGCAAAATTACAGCTTTCTAGCATTGATAGTTCCTGAGCAAAGCCGCGGACGGACAGACAGACTGACAGACATACATGGCGAAACTATAAGGGTTCCGTTTTTGCCATTTTGGCTCCGGAACCCTAAAAATGCTACACGTATCAATGCTTATGTGTTTTGCTCGGGAAGCACCATACTGTTTTACAGGCAATCTCGAATAAATACTGCGTACTTAAGTACTGTAATATGACGTGGTTCTTATTTTACGGTAATGCCCTTTACCGCCGGCGAACGTGTTAAACGAGGATATAATCACCTGCATTAATATCTGCCATGGCGGAGCGTGCAAAAATATCACACACGTCTTACCAGCCCTAGAAATAGAATTGTATCAGATATTTATGCACGATTTGTTGTGTCAGATAATATTGGTACTGGTGACTGTAGGTACTTTAGACGAACGACGAAGCGTCGGACGAAGTTTGGACGAAGCGTTGGCAGGCCTCCCACTAGGTGGACTGATGACATCGTGAGAGTTGCGTGTGTTCAACAGTGGACGTCTTCCACTTGATTTTAGATTTCTTGATTTTTGAGTCAATTTAAAAATTTGCAAATTATCATCAAAATGCGTTCAGTAACTTTTAAAGGTAGGTACCTCGCAAACTTACACACAAACAATTATATACCCAGAAACTTGCGTCTTTACAATATTAATATAATGTAATTTATACCACAAAGGATATTATTAGGCTTTCACCGAACCTCAAAGAAACTTTCCAAATGTATGATAATTAATCCAACGCCATATGTAATAAGGACCTGAACCGACACGCCTTCCCCGAAACTTCGAAACTTTTCGAGTTAAGACGAGTTTATGCCGCCAGATGCGTAAAAACTGCGTAAAAAGTACTCAACAAACAAATTGCGTACAACCATACGCCCGTCGAGTCGAATATATTGTAACATCAATTACGTGACAAAAAATATGGAAGAGGAAATGACAGCCGTAATGTGCTCAAATCTGCCGTCGTCCCGTATCACGCCTAGTAACGTAAATTAAGATTAGTTATGCTTGATCATCATCATCATGATCTTAGCCTATATACGTCCCACTGCTGGGCACAGGCCTCCTCCCAGAATGAGAGGGTTTGGGCCGTAGATCCCACGCGGGCCCAGTGCGGATTGGGAACTTCCCATCTAGTACAGTCTAGACGTGTCGTTAACTACCGGTATGTACCGGTACTATAGGTATGTATACATAAAGTATTAAGCAGCTTCGTGTCCCAGCCACACAATGTAGAAATTGTACAACCTAACTTCAAGACTATAAATTAGGCAAACAAAAATTTTTACTCCAATAATAATAATAATAATACTGGTGGTCTGGGCACGTACGTGAAAGAAGTGGGAGTTATTATATAATGGTGGTAGATTTTTTGACATTCATAAGTGTGAATAAAGACATTTCGACTTCGACTTTGATTATGAAGCGACGCTGCTTAGCCAGCAGCAAGATTTCAGTTGGGTCCATTAAGAGAAAATTTTGTCAGTGCAAATAATTATAATTATTACGTAGTCACTTAGTCAGTAACCTTATTTTAGTCGGTGTCTGTAGAAACACCTATTCTATCTAGCTTTGTTGTAAATTGTTACCTAAACAACCGTATCATTATTAGACATCAAAATAACTGTAATAAAGAAATCACAATAATGAAGAAATATTTACTATTTCGATTAAGAATAAAATATGTTTAGGTACTTACTATATTTTACTTGGTAGAATTTTTGCCGTGTATTTGTCATTTCAATTATTATAGACTAAAAGATATCTTACTCATAATATTGAAACAGTCAATAAAATGTCATTTGATTAAAAATAATAATACGAAGTTCTTGCTGTGTTCAATTATTTTAAGTGAAAAACGTGAAGTTGAATGAATAATACGAATGTTTGTTCTCGGGTCTTGGATGTTTAATATGTATTTAAGGATATATTAATATCATAAGTATGTTTATCCGTTGCCTAGTACCCAAGCTTTGTTTAGTTTCGCACCTTGAGAATGAGACTGCCACAAATAACCTAACCATCAAAACGTTGGAAAACCCCCGACTTTGTCACTTCAAAGTTCAATTTTCCAAAAACGGCTGAACTGATTTTGATAAAACATATCTAAGAACCATCGCTAGAAAACCTGCTTTCAAATCCACTCGTTTAAGAGCTACGGTGCCACACACAGACGCACATAGCGGTCAAACTTTAACACCCCTCTTTTTGCGTCGGGGGTTGAAAATATTACAAAATTAAACTATGCGTTAAAATTCTTTCAGTGTCATTTTCAGAGATGACAAATTTGTTTAATGATAGTCTCATTCTCAAGGTGCGAATTGTTGTCAATTGACCCATGATGATTATATTTATTTATTTAGTTTCAAACAAAATGGCGCTCAATTTTTCTAATCCTTTATATCGTATTATACTCTAGTACGAAATGTATACATTTTGAAACAACAACATAAAACAAAACAAGCAAGAAGAACACCATGTTTCTTTTCTTATTCGCAGTGTAACTAAACTCTGACAAATTGCTAGGAAGTGAGCGGGAAACGTGAGAAGTGAACTGGAAAATATAACATAATCCCTTCGGATTAAGGCGGGATTTGTTCTGACGAAGGCACAGTTGATGTTCACTTGTTCAGTGAATAAGATGACCCTTGTCTGAGATACAGGGGTCAGGTCTAGTTTAATTCGTTTTTAGTGTTCCTTAAACAAGGGACCTACTATTAAATCTGTCTGTATTCCTGCCCGTATGTGCATTATTTAAAAGATTTACGGTTTATACCATGTCTTACACAATGAAGACATTAAAAAAAAAAGTAAAAGTGACCTATTTTAAGAAAAATAATAGTTTTGGTATTTTTACAAAAAATTGTTCAAAATTAAGATAGTAAAATAATAACAGCCCTCTTTTTGCGTCAGGGGTTAAAAATAAATTTATGTATTTATGTATTAAGAATAAATATTAAAAAAAGTGTTTTTATGTCATTCATTTTCGATAGGCAACCAAGGAAGTGAGAAAAATGATTTTCGGAAGGTTTTAGGTTTCCTATGCTGGATTCCTATACCATCACAGAACCGTGTCGTAACGACAATTTACGTTATTCGATAAAGTAACACGCTAACTTATAGACAAATAATATTATTTATTAAGTAAAACAGGGTTCCATGGTGGCCTAGGTATTGGTTGACTATCCATATAATATTATAAATGCGAAATTGTGCCTGTATGTTTGTCCGTCTTTCACGTCGAAACGGAGCGACGGGTTGACTTGATTTTTTAACCGACTTCAAAAAAGGAGGAGGTTCTCAATTCGAGTGATGTTTTTTTTTGTATGCTCGTTACGCGATTATTCCGCTAATTGTGGGCCGATTTTTTTTAGTTTATTTCTTTTTTAGTTCTAAAGGATATGCTTCCGAGGTGGTCCCATTGACACCAAGTCAGGATCTGATGATGGGATCTTAGAGAAATCGAGGGCAACCCTCGAATTTTTAAAGCACACCTATAGCGATTTTGGCATCAAGTTAAGTATTTACATTCAGAAAGTATCATTGGGTGAACTGAACCCTGATAAAGAAGACCGTGTAGGTACCGGTACTCTGTTATAAAATGATATAACTATGCTGTGTTTGAGCTTAATGGAATCGTTGTGAGATGCACTTTGGCTACAAATCACTAAAACCTAAGAATTTTATTTTTAACAAAATATGGAACCGACTTCAAAAACCTTGAAAATAATTTTCTACTAGTTTGAAGTCGGTGCCTCAGCACGAGCCAGCAGGAGTGATTGAAGCCCAATATATAGTATGTAGGTGAGGTAGACGACTACAGTTCCACTCCTGCTGGCTCGTGCTGTGGCACCGACTTCAAACTAGTAGAAAATTATTTTCAAGGTTTTTGAAGTCGGTTCCATTTTTTGTTAAAACATTTTTTGGCATAGAGATAGTTTATGGGGAGTGACATAGGCTACTTTTTATCCCGGAAAAATGCACAGTTCCCGAGGGAACAGCGCGCGATAACCGAATTCCACGCGGGCGAAGCCGCGGGTAAAAGCTAGTTATATGTATATATAAATTGATATGTCTTCGGATGCAACTCCTCGCAGGTAGTGTAGATATTTCTAGAATAAAATTTAGGCAATCCGGTGGGAATATTGAGTTGTTTTGATGACACACAGTGATATCGTTGAAACGGCATGTAAATACCAAATTGTCATTTTAATTTAGTACCAAAGAGGTTCCTCTAATGAACCAGCTCATCATAATTTCATTATCTTATCTACCTACCTATACCTGTCCCACTGCTGCCTTCTTTCAGATTCAAATAACCTTACATAATACCACTGAATTTGGTAGGTATGTTGATTTCCTCTCGATGTTTTTCCTTACCTGTAATGTCTTTGGTATAACCACATTAGGATTTTCTTAATGTTAAATTTCAGATGTGATTTCGTAACTACATAAATTCCAAAAAGTTCTCTTGAGAGGCCATAAGTCAAACTGCTTGGTTAACATGGTTCTTTTTGTACTAGTACCAATTTGGCTGGTTGACTTGGTTGCAGCTTGGTTGGGTTTCTTTTTGGGTGGCACGGAACTCGTGGTGCATGAAGCCAACTCGCACTTGGTTAGTCTTTCTATTTGTCTCGGGAACGTTCCGGAATGCTTGTTTCTTTCCCTTATACAAGTGGAGCGTAGCAAACGAAGGCAAAGTAATATGGATGGTGGGTATGTAGAAAAAGACGAAAAGTATATAGTCAGGTCAGTCAGGTACTGTCAATTTCAGACGTAGAGGTTTTTTCTTAAGGTACGTTGCGATAAAACTTCGGTCTACGCCGAATGTAAATGGGCACACTGCATTATCGTAAAAAAATGGACGAAGCTGTTCCTGTCACTGATTGAAACAGGAAATAGCAAAAAAACAGCTACAGTGGATGATTACTTTTTTATTATGAGAAGGAGGCAAACGAGCAAGCGGGTCATCTGATGGGAAATGATCACCACTGCCCATGAGTACCAACTACTCAAGCAGCCTATGGTCCGCTGCCGGCCTTTAGAGAAAGTATCAAGAACTAGGTAATTATTAGGCATGTCTGTTAGACGACGTCCACACGTGCAAGCGAAGTTTATCGCGTTGAAACCCTTTGATGTGCACGAGTTTACCGACAGAAGAGCGAAGTCTACGTCTTCGTCCAAAGTGCCGAAGTATTCGCGAAAATTCGGCTACAGTCGTTACCTACAACATAGCGGTTTTTATAGAGTGTACTATTGTGCTAGATATCCTGGCTGCAGCATCAGCTCATCCTGTTGCCACCATTGCATTGTTTGTAGAATCAAATACTGATAAAAACGAACCCAAACACGATATATCTGCTATAGTTTTATTAAGAGTGTACCTACTAGTGTTCTGGATATCCTGGCTGCAGCATCAGGCCGAGAATTCCATAATCTTGCATAGCTATATAGCATACATGGGTGTGTCAAATTTTAGGTCCCAAATATGTTTGAAAGTAAAGTAAATATCCATTATCCGTCTAAGATTCCTACCGCAGCGAACAAAAGATCTGATGATCTTGAAACGGCTGAACCGATTTTGATAAATCATGTCTAAGATCCATCGCTAGAAAACCAGCTTTCAAATAAAAAAACCGCATTCAAATCGGTCCACCCGTTTAAGAGCTACGGTGCCACAGACAGACACACAGACACACAGACACACAGACACACACACATAGCGGTCAAACTTATAACACCCCTCTTTTTCGTCGGGGGTTAAAAAAAGATAAAATAAATCAAAAAGAAGGTTTTTGTCGTACAAACATGAGCAGAGCAGTAACTTACTTAATGTATAAAAGAAAAGCGTCCATTTTCCTTAAACAGATTTCCAAATTAGGCCAACTTTTCACTGGGTAATTATATCTTTCCTTCCCCAAAAGTTAAGGACGAGTTTCGTTGTTTCCGTTAACACTGACACAAACTCAGGCACTTCGACATAATGTAAATCAAATTTGGTCTAATGTTGAGCTTTCATTACAGTCAGTCTAATGATAAGATAGCACAATGTTAATAATGTATTTATCTAGGCCATGTCTTGATTCCTGACCTGAAAGACGATCAGGAGATTGAACGTGAGCGGAGGGCATTGTCGGTGCGAGCTAATATGTTGGTACGCAGGTTTGCACGGTGCTCGAGTGACGTCAAGATCACTCTTTTCAGAGCATATTGTACCTCTTTCTACACGTGCAGCCTGTGGGCTAGGTACACTCAAAAAATCATACAGTGCCCTCCGTGTTCAATATAATAATGCGTTCAGGGTACTGTTGGGGCTGCCACGGTTCTGTAGCGCATCCGGGATGTTCGCTGAAGCGCGCGTGGACTGTTTTTACTCCACCATGCGCAAGAGGTGTGCGTCTCTGGTGCGCAGGGTGCGGGGCAGCGCCAACAGCGTCCTGAACATGATCGCGAGCAGATGGGACTGCCCGTATATAAAACGCTGTTTGTGCCATCTCTAGTGGGATGGTTAAATAAGGAATTATTTTCATGAATTTAATTTTGTTTTTATTTATCTTTTATTTTATTTTATTTATTGTAATTTTTACTAACATAGGTTAAGATAAATTGTTTAACAAAATGAGTCGTAATGTTACTTGAATAAATGAATTTAATTATTATTATTATTATTATATGAGATGGCCGTTTATGGAATATAATACAATGCGATTTTGCTCACTATTTTTCATTACAAAACCTGCCTCTTTGAGCTACTGAGATGAAAAAAAAATAAAAAAATCAAAAACCCGACTGCCAAAACTAAAAGGAACAAAATAAGCCTAGTGGTCTAGAACTCTGTTAAGTAGCTACTTTAAAGTTCGGGACCTATTACTAAGAGTTTTTCAGCGTCACGATTTAAATGGGTCCCGACTGTTGAACTTTAAATTAGCTACCTAGTTTAACAGAGTTCTAGACCACTAGGCTTATTTTGTTCCTTTTAGTATTTTTTAAGGCAGTCGGGTTTTTGATTTTTTTAATTTATTGTTTTTTATTTGAAATCAGGTTTGCTAGCGATGGTTCTTAGATTAGATATGTTTCATCAAAATCGGTTTAGCCGTTTTTGAGATATTGAACTTTGAAGTGACAAAGCCGGGGGTTTTCCAACTGTTTGTTGGTTAGGTTAGGTTATCATAGATATAGTTAATTGTTTAGTTAAGAACTTTTCATCCACCTTGTAATACCCGTAGTTTGTTTTGACCTCTTCATTGCTCCTGGCTTTATAACCGCAAGATCAATGCAAACAGTATGTATCATAAAAAAATCGTTTATGATACGAGTGGAATTGAATTCCGCCGTCACTGAGGAAAACCGGTGACGCTTACATTTCCATTCCATCATATTTGTTGGCAACGCAAACACGATTATAATTCGCTACCACCTATGTCACAATATTGACTGTAACACACAAATACATACCTATAAAGGGCGATTTCGGGATTGTGGGGCAAAATATGAACATTAACATACTTTAATTAAAGAATCACAATAAGATGGGACTAAAGGTATTATAATATGACTTAGTTTGTTTTGTAAGCAACAAAAAAACTGGAATGATTGGTGATTATGGTCTCCCTACTTTGTTATCACGTTGATTGACTTTGACGTAATGTGACATTATTACTCGGTTAGTTTTTAAAGAGATTAGAGATTAAGAAATATGGTGACCATAATTTAAAGTTAATTTTTTTTTATTAAAATAAATGAAAGGTATCCACTTTTCTATGAAACTAGTATGAAAAAGTGGATACATGAGTTAGGAAACCGACCGTATCTATTTTAAGTCAAGTCCTACCCATCCCGTGTAATTTCTGTACGCTGTGTAAAGGAGCAGGTTGAAAATCAGCGCGGTGAAGCATAGTCCTCACCCGCATGCTGAGCCTGAACCTTTAGCCTCATAGCTGAGCATGTACCTTCTCATTAATACTCGTATGTGTTTTTTTATAAGCAATATTTTTTTTCTTTCTTTCTTTATTTCTTTCATAAGACATCAGTGTTTCAATTGCAGTGCATTGTTGTTTTTGCAGGTGGTAGGACCTTGTGCAAGGTCCGCCCGGATTGCTACAGTGAAGCAGTAGTGCTTGCACTGTTGTGTTTCGGCGTGGAGAGTAAGACAGCCGGTGAAATTACTGGCACTTGAGGTATCCCATCTTAGGCCTCTAGGTTGGCAATGCATCTGCAATACCCCTGGTGTTACAGATGTTTATGGGCGGTGGTGACTTCTTACCATCAGGAGACCCACTTGCTCGTTTTCCATCCAGTCGAATAAAAAAATAAAAAATGATTTCAATTTAATTTCAGCGCAATCACATGCTGGGTTAGAAAATAATATTTGGGATCAAGACCCTGAAATCACCCTGTACAGTGTTCCGTCCATGTGCGTACAATACGGTACCCTATCCTTGACACGTAGTAAATCTACAGGATGCTTCTGACCAGGGGGTTTTAAATACAAGGGTTGATTCTACATAACTAAGGTATTTTTGTTTTGTGACATACTCAAATAACTTTATTGATTGTCAAAATTTTATCGTTTAATCAGTGTATCGGACATGGCGGTGTTATCGCTGTCTTTACGAGGGTGAAATTTTCTTGGTACGAGGACCTTTAAATAATTTGACATTTGACCAAAATAAATATCGAATATTGTAAATTAGGCCCCATATAACATATTTTTTGGCTTTTATGGTCGGCTGCATGTAAGTTTTTATCGAAATTCTATGAAGTTAATCGTTGCAATTTATAGTCCCTACGGAATCCACTCCGCTTGCCCGTATTGCCTAACGTTTATGGTGCGCGATCGCAATCAAATGACAGTTTTTGTATGTGAAATCTGTCATTTGATTGCAATCGCGAGCGTCAGAAACGTTAGTTAATACGGCATCAGGCTTATTGCTTAACGCGATGACGGTCGCAATCGCATTCGCCATCTTTTTCTACCCTCATCTTATAACGTGTGACAGAAAGAAGAAGAAGTGGAAGAACTGTGTGAAGTGGTGAAAACGATTGTGATTCAGAGTTCGTTAGACAACAAGGCCAGAAATGCTAACGTGAAACCCTTAATCTTGTAAATTAAATACTTACCACATAAATAAATACACATACAACCCACGATATTAAGTTACTTGCACTGCAAATGCTACGCGACTAAAGTTTCGTGCGAGCGTGGCACGCCCTCTCCCTTCGGCGGACGACGCGAGACTGAAAGCACGGGGTTGCACATCCCTTTATATAAGGGATTTTGAACCACCTGTAGCTGTACTGAAACGTGTATTTGTTTGGTGCATTTAATAAGTTAAAAAGTTCTAGCACACTAGTCTTTACCGGGGACTTCTAAAAGTTAATTGACCCATAATTTACCACTGATAGAACCCTTAACAGTTTGTTTGGATATTTTTGTTTTTGCTTAAGCTTTATAGATAGAGCTTTCGCAAACCTCTTAAGCCATTTGTGATCAATGAATAGAGATTATCGAGGGTTCCCTGGTCAAACCCAATAAGTCAAAGTAGTTGACTGTTGAAATAGGTACTTGTGATGTAATCATTTAATAATATTGTAAATCTGTTTAAAAAAATATACCTACCTCGTTGAGTTTCTTGCCGGATTCTTCTCAACAGAGGTTTTTCCGAGCCGGTGGTAGATTTTTTTTGACATTCATAAGTGCTTGTTATAGCCTAAATTGAATAAAGATATTTTGACTTTGATTGAGAAAGAACACTATATGTAGAAGTTTAAATTCGAAATGTTTATTGAATTATTAGATCGAGTTATTGGGTTTGACCAGGGAACCCTCGTTACATAAAAACGTTTTAGTCACAGAAAAGATCTCATCCATGAGCATAAGAGAGCATTAATTCAAACATCAATTAACTTTTTCTCATCACAACGGCGAAAAGGCGGGGCGCACTGATTATTCAAATGACGATTAATCATACGCCCGCACGCGGAAAAGAACTGAGATACTCGTAACTTTTCTCAAGTGGCAAGTATTCTATCTGTTCGGATGATTCGTTGATAATTACTTCTACTTATTAAATACTTGACTAATCATCATAATCAAAGACAGTTAATTTAGTTTTATTTATTCGATTGGTTTTTTGGAATCTTTTTGTATTTTTTATTTCAGTTCCAAATTTTTACTTTTACGGTCATCCCGTAAAACCTAAATTGAAAATACAAACTGAAATATAGATGCACAGAAAAACCAGAAAAATAAGACCATCACTGGGAATCGAACCCAGGTCCTCCAAACCAATCAATCCAATCTTAATTTGATTGCTTAGTAACGATATCTCTTGTCCGGGTGAGCGGTTAGTTCCAATGGAGTGCCGAAAAAGTTTCTCGATGAGGGCTACGGCATAGATGTCGCTAGCGTCACTGCTTAAGTGGCTAAATAAGAAACGTTGAGATATGAGGTGCATAGGGAAGTTGACCATCAGTGGTGTAGCGGTATAGCACGCGGTACGGAATACCGAGGACCTGGGTTCGATTCCCAGTGATGGTCTTATTTTTCTCGTTTTTCTGTGCATCTATATTTCAGTTTGTATTTTCAATTTTTATTTATTCGACTTTATTGACAAATTCACACACGTTACATGTGGTAGAGCCTTTGGGATGTATGGAGTTAGTAAAACGACCGCTCAATGTTAATGCTGGTTTATTACTGCTTAAGACAGAGTGCGCTATACGATGCGTTAGCGGATAAACATGTGGGTACACATCATCCCTCACCCCTTATTTTAGAAACCTAAAAAAAAAAATATATAGAATACTATCTTATCTATTATCTTATTTTATAATTAACTTTGACGCGCGGACGCAACAAGTGCCGGCGCGTTCCCTCCGCATCTGCGCGAGGGGGCGCCTCGGGCGCGAGCGCAGCCGGCTCGGCCGCGAGCACCGCCGGCTGGGCCGCCTGCGCTGGCACTGCCATCGTGTCCGGTGCGGACGCCTGCGCGCTGTCGCCGGGACCGATCTCGCCGCCGTCCGCGTCACAATCGACCCACAAGTCGTGCTCCGTCTGAGCCCCGTTCCCGCACTCTCTTCCTCCTCCGCTGAGGTGCTGGCAGGAGGAAGGTCCCGGGGTAGTACCGGTTCGGTATCAACCGTAGCACGGCGTGGGGTCCTATTATTACATTGAGGCCGGGCATCGATTGGGTTATCGATGTTCAAAGACCCGTCAACAACATCACCTTTAAACAAAATTAACTGGTCCGTATGTCTTATACAATAAGAATTATATTTAAATACGCGAACTTTGTACATTTTGTGACCAACTTTATCTGTAATAATACCTTGTTCCCAGGTTTCTCTCCTTGCACTGTACCACCTAGCGAAAACAACATCACCTATGTCGAATTTTCTTCGACATACGGTTTCTACCTGATCACAACGTTTCGTTGGGAATATGAGATCTAGCCGAGTTCTTAAATTTCTTCCAAACATTAATTTGGCTGGTGCTTCGCCGGTAGTACAGTGCACGGTATTTCTATATTCACCTAAGTAGCCTAAAAGTTTATCGTGGACAATGTCTGGTTTCATGTCTTCTTTTAAAATACATTTTAACATCTTTTTACAATTTTTTACTGAATTTTCAGCGATCCCGTTACTATTTGGATGATAAATTGGCGAGGTGATATATTTAATCCCGTTGTTGGAACAGAATAAGTTGAATGCCTTACAATTAATTTTAGCATCATTATCTGATACTATTACCTGCGGAATTCCGAAAGTACTAAATAAATATTTAAGTTTGCTGATTAAAGATTGAGTAGTGGTATCGTTATGCATGTGCAAGCACTCGAGCCATTTACTATACGCGTCGATGACCACCAGATACACCCTTTGCCCTATTGCCATATAATCAATGTGGAGGCGATGCCAGGGTCCGGCCGGGCGCGGCCAGGCGCGGGCGGCGCCGCTCGCACCGCCAGGCACGAGGCGCACGCGCCGCTGCACCGTTCTATTGACTCGTCAATACCCGGCCACCACATTCGGCTGCGCGCATTGGATTTCATTTTTACTATACCTAGATGTGAGCTGTGTAGTTCACTTAACATTTTTTCTCTAAGTATCGTAGGAATAACAACTTTATGACCTCGTAGTAAGATTCCGTTTTCAAATTGCAAGTCTGCTCTGCATAGAAAATAAGGCCTAATCGATTCGCAAACTATTTTACGCGGCCAGCCCTTCATCATGTAATTTATTACAGTTTTAAACACCGGGTCGCTTTCAGTCGCCTGTTGGACATCTATAAACGTGACTGCGGGCGATATGGCATTAACAAATTTAAGCGAACAAAACGTATCAGATTGCTTGTGACCGTCATCAAGCGCTGTAGGTATAGGCGCCCGTGAGAAATAATCTGCTACTACATTATTTTCGCAAGGCGTATACTGCACTACGTAGTTATAAGCCGATAGGATAATCGCATACCTTTGAAGGCGCAGAGCCGTTGTAATAGATATGCCGTTATTATTATTAAATATGGAAACTAGCGGGCGATGATCAGTTTTAAGTACAAAAGGTTCGCTACGGCCATAAAGGTATTGATGAAACTTTTTTACGCCAAATATGATGGCCGTAGCTTCCTTCTGGATTTGACTGTAGTTGCGTTCGCTGGCCGTGAGGGACCTAGAAGCGTATGCGAGCGGGCGCTCGTGGCCGGCGGCGTCCTTGACGGCGAGCACAGCGCCGAGCCCCGAGGGCCCCGCGTCCGTGGCCAGCACCAGCTGCGCCGCGGGTCGAAATGCGCCAACGTGCGCTCGGAGGCCAGCTCGCCTCGCACGCGGCGCACGGCGGCGCGCTGCCGCGGTCCCCACTCCCACGGGGCGCCAGCGCGCGTCAATTCGTGCAACGGACTCATTATCGACGACGCATTAGGGATAAAATTCCTATAATAGTTGACGACACCTAGGAAACGTTTCACCTCTGTGACGTTAGTGGGCTCCGGCGCGTCGAGTATGGCCTTGACCTTCTCGGGGCAAGTGTGTAACCCGTCTTTATTTATGACGTACCCTAAATACGTTACGCTGGATTTAAAAAAATCGCATTTGTCTTTTTGAAGCCTCAGGCCCGACTCACTTAACCTACATAATACCTTACGCAACCTTTGTAGATGCGTCATTTTGTCGGGGCCCGTTATACATATATCGTCAAGCCAACAACTTACACCATCTATTCCAGAAAGAAGGGTTTCCATCGCTCTTTGAAAAACTGCCGGCGCGTTAGCTAGGCCATACACAAGGCGGCTATATTTAAACAGGCCCTTCGAGGTATTAATTGTTGTTAATTCTTGTGACGTATCACACAACTGAAATTGATTATATGCATTTTTGAGATCTAGTTTACTATAGTGTTCCCCTCCCCCAATCTTTGCGAAAACTTCCTCAATCCGAGGCAAGGGGTATTTATCTATTACTAGGTCTTTGTTTAGGGTCACCGAAAAGTCGCCAGCTATCCTGACCTTACCATTTTCTTTTAGTACGGGCACTATCGGAGTGGCGTACTTTGAATGAAAGACTGGAATTAGAACGCGTAAATGTACTAATCGATCTAATTCTTCCTCGACCTTTTCCTTAAGGGCAAAGGGTACAGTGCGGGGCTTAAAAAACTTTGGAGTCGAATTATCTTTTAATTGCAGGCTAACTTTAAATTTATTAAACAAGCCAAGCTCATCACGCCACTGATCTGGATACTGTTCCAACAACTGGTTTATCTCACCGTCGTCACACATACTATTAATTTTAGTCATAAGTACCAAGCCGAATGCTGACATGAAATCGCGGCCGAGTAAGGGCCTCCGTTTTTTACTACATAGATGTTAATTAATTTTATTTTATTTTAATACTTGGCCTCTATCGTAATAATAACCCAATGGTGCGATTTTATGCCCATTATAAAGACAATTTTTTAAATTACAAGACTGTAGCTGGTAATTTGAGAATAAACTAAAATACATACTATCTGCGATAACACTTGTACCAGACCCTGAATCAAGTTCCATTAAAAGAAAATGTTCTCCCAGTTGCAATTTTATTTCTATAGGTTTAGTATGAACGTCCCTCAAATTAAAATTTTGACACTCCTCACAACACGTATCTTCCGTTTGATTGTCACTAATATTGTTTATTCGCGAAACTTTACCCTTGCACACTTTCTTCAAGTGTCCCATTGCACCACATTTTGGACACCGATACTTTTTGTAACGACACCTGTCTGCATCATGGTTTTTCATGCCACATACGGCACAACGCGGCTCATCTCGCAGCAGCAGCTGGTCGCGGCCCGTCGCCGCCTGCCGGCCGCCTCGCCGCGCGCCGCCGCTGCCGCTGCCGCCGCCGCGGCCGTGATCACCTTCGCTCGAGGCGCGGTATAGCGGCTCCTCCTTGATGATGGTCTCATTGGTCAATACCGTCTTGGCCTCTCTTACAGACTCTGCCGCTTCCGCTACTTTGAGCGCTTGGTCTAATGTCACTTTTGAAGCATCTAGTTCAAACAGCTTGTCGCGTTCGGGCCCCGGTCCCATGCCTAATACAAAACGATCGGCGAGGTACCGAAGTCGCAGAACCCCGCTAGACCTCTTAATCGTGCCGCCCAGTCGCCCAAACTCTCGCCCGGGTTCCGTATTGCCCCATAAAATCGCGCCTTGTCTCCGTAGGAACACTGCTTCGGCTTGAAATGCCCGTCGAGTAATGCCACCAGCTGGTCGAAACTAAGGGTCTCCCTCCACATCCTTAGGTATAGCCAGATTCCGTACTAAACGAAACGATTCGTCACTGAGGTGGGTGATTAATACCGCACCCTTATTATCTTCTTTCACATCATTTACTTTCAGAAACTGGGTTAACCTCGCTTTAAAAATGGACCACTCGCCCGTTTTACTGTCGAAATTGTTTAAATTTCCAGCAAGAGACATTTTTTTTTTTTTTTGTAAACTCGTGGGTAATTTTATATCCTCGTTCGACACTGGGATGTATGGAGTTAGTAAAACGACCGCTCAATGTTAATGCTGGTTTATTACTGCTTAAGACAGAGTGCGCTATACGATGCGTTAGCGGATAAACATGTGGGTACACATCAGCCTTACTGTAACCTTGCTGGCTGCAGTACGAATGGGCCGGCTCGACCGGGCTAGTACCACACTCCCACAGAATACCGGCGTGAAATAGTAGTTATGCTACTGTGTTTCCCCATCCTCTATCCCCCTCCCCTTTAGGCCGGCAACGCACCCGCAGTCCTAATTATGCTGTAGGCATGGGTGGCTGTGATCGCTTACCAGTTATTTGATTTTAAAAAAACTAGTTTTTACCAGCGTAAATCTTTACATCCAGCAGTTGAATTGAAATTCCGCGATAATGTTCCCGAGGAATTTTCAAAAATTACAGTACGGTCTTTATTGACGATGAATTATTTAAACAACAGTGCCACATTTCATGACTGAGTACCTGGCCGACCGAGCTTTGCCCGGGCTAAAACTCGGTAACAATCGTTTTCCCAGAGATAAGACCAAGTTAGATCGATTTTTCATCCCCGAAAACCCCTACATACCAAATTTCATCGAAATCGTTGGAGCCGTTTTCGAGATCCCCGAAATATACATATTTTATACTTATATACAAGAATTGCTCGTTTAATGGTAAATATTAGATAGATACTGTACCCAGTGTACCTATATACCCAGCGGCTCATTTCGAGATTTTATCCCTATCACGCAATACTTGATTATTCACAGACAGTTAATTTTATTTTTTATTTGAGCTTATTGATAAATAAGCGTGCGATCGTGTGGATTGCCTTTGTTTCTCGTACCTATACCGGGTGGGCCCTGTAACATGAGCAAAAAATTAAA
>NC_133478.1:4420270-4451381 GCF_025370935.1 Choristoneura fumiferana
ATTGATTTGTATCAGAGTGTTGCAGGGACAATTTTATCTGCAGGTAATTTGACAATAATCCCGGTGCTTTCCATGACCGAAAATCTTGAAAATATTTACAGGTAAGTTCAATCAACCTAACCTAACCACCATCTGTTCAAATAGGCACTTCTTATTTTAAGGCACTGTGTAAGCAGTACTACTTTACCTGCACTCAATTGCAAATAATCCGGTGTTGTACCGTGGCGTGGCCCACAGCGTGGCGCCGAGGGTCCCAGCTCCGTCACTTGTCCACGCGCTCCGCGGCCTGCTGCACTGCGCGCGCGCGCGAAATATACGCACGAGCCGGCGCCGGCGCCGAGAGCTAAACAGCCGCGTTATTTCCGGACCGCGTGCCGCGCGCCGCTGATAGATGGCGTTACCCATCCTCGATTGTGCGGGAATACAAACAGATAACATCGCTGTTAACAATAACGTACTGAACTAACCTATATCATACAATCGATGTATGATTATATTATATAGAATAAAGGCCGCGTTTGTTAAGTTTAAAATAACACGATTATTGATCCCGCATCGCGCATTTTTTTGGTATTTATTTTTAAACTGGCTTATGTAAACAAATATTCATACAGGTCGATCAACAAGAGTTGGCACGAATGGATTGAACGAAGTAATGTCACTTTGACATTTTTGTAGGAAAATGACAGATGCATGTCATTTTTAACCCCCTACGCAAAAAGAGGGGTGTTATAAGTTTGACCGCTGTGTGTCTGTATGTCTGTGTGTCAGTTTTTTTTATTTGAAAGCAGATTTTCTAGCGATGGTTTTTAGACATGTTTTGGAGATAATTGAACTTTGAAGTGGCAAAGTCGGAGGTGTTCCAACTTGTTGTTGGTTAGGTTATCATATTTGAACACAGATAATTTCCCGTGCGTTTCAGCTCTTGTGAAGCGACCTGTGTACATACATCGTATTTCAGCGTCATCTATAATAGTACATTATGATACAAGTGTGCTAAGTTGGTCATTGCAGACGAGGCATTATTGTAAGCGCGAGACGTAGGCGATTTGTTAGATATCGATTTGTAAGATTATTTTCCCATGCCACAGTGTTGCGTAGTCCCGTTTTGTTCGGAAAAACAGGTAAGACAAAGTTTTCCGACAGACAAAACTGTCTCAAACACAGACATTCATTGCCGTAACCGTAACGCGTCATAATTACCTAATTTCAGGTATTGCAAAATATTCACAAAATTATTCTATTCTAATTATAAATAAACCCGCGTAGCTCACCCAAAAACAGTGAAATATGACATTTCTACACTAGCGCCTCTAGTGGCGAATTCATACGCGATATATTTATTGCGAGGAACAAACTTAAAACTTATATATTATTGTTACTAGTAGGTAACTTTTATAAAGTTCAACTGACCTTTGTTGCCAAATACTGAGTCGAAGAAAGTGAAACGTTTCAACATCGGTTGGTGACAACACTTTTGACTTTCGACCAATAAGTATATCCGTCAGAACGTGCCGTCAAGTTACTATTAGGATTATAATAAAATTATAAATTAACTTCATTTTTGCTCTTTACTGTGCTATTCAACATGGGAGTAATATACGTACACCATCTTGTATTTATTGGTCAGTTCATTGTAGTAGGATAAAAAAACGTTCTCCGAATTTGACTTCGCGTTTTTGCTGTTTTTTTTCCACCGATTAAATGTTTCGTAACGGCTATCACTCGCGTTTCGTGCCTCGATAAGTATTTCCGGCGCCGGCGGGGATGAATTAATATTTTGCTCGTCTTCACTATTTTAAGTAGACATTTTTGATTGTAAATTAATCACACAGCAGAAACTCGACTAAATATTTACGGAAAATGGCGCCTAAGTTTTGTTTTTTTCGCGCGCCGCAGTTTCGATGCGCGCGCAGGTTCAATAAAGGCACAGGAAAAACCGGCTGTTCAGCCGGAGCAGCAGCAATATGAAAAATAAAATAAACTATAAATTAATGTTTCTAAATACGATACTTAAGTTAGTTTGTGTCATCTTAACCCTAAAATAATTTAATATTCGTAAAAATATTCAATGTTCTTAGACATACATTTTTGGTGAAATTAAATTAGTTTTGAGAAGTTTGTCTTTTTCAGGAGACGGTTGCTATTGTTATTTCAAGAATAATAATTGTTGTAGAGGCTGGGAAGTAAGCAATAGATGAACGAGTTATTTGAAGGCCGAACTGGAGGGGAGGCCTTCGATAATATGAGTTCATTAATTGCACTTTTGGCCGAGACTAAACATTGTGCTTTTGACGACCACTGCGAGGAAATAAGAAACTTTATCACAAAACAAACAATAACAACCCAAAGAATGCGTTGCTTCCGCCGATTTTAGTTTTTTGGGTCATTTTTTTAAAGAGTTCGTTCTTAGTGGCCAGTACCTACCTACCCACCTAAAACATAATAAAAACACTACATGAAAACCATAAAAATTATGCTTTCTCATTGGTCAATTTAATTTCACATGCAGCAGACGATTACTTTTGATTGGTCCCAGTATCTGCCACCGCTAGCTCGGAGCGCTGCAGTCGCGCTGTATGGACACGAGTCGCGCTACTGCACCGCAACTTAGAAGCGCTACAGTTGCGCTACAAAAACGCCTATTATGTATTGTGAAAGCGCTCTGAGCCTCCACGTTAGGGAATATTACTGCAATTTTATCCCGTCAGAGTGCAGCACTAGCCCATACCATATTTTTATGGTTTTTCGAGTATCTTGTACGAGTATTTCTGTGCGTAGGATGCTGGCCTGGCTTCTTGTGTAAGGATATCAGTATATAGAATTTGGAATCGGTAGCAACATCCTGGGGTAATAACTGGCACGCGAGGTATCCCATCTAGGCATTTAGGTTGGCAACGCGTCTGCAATACCCCTGGTGTTGCAGATGTTTATGGGCGGTGGTGATCTCTTACCATCAGGAGACCCATTTGCTCGTTTGCCATCGAGTCGAATAAAAAAAATCCTGGGTTGGGCACTAGACCATACTGGGGAGGGGGCACGGCCCACCCGGCCCCCCCTCTATACTCGTATACGCCTATGGAGTCACGCGACTCGGTCGTCGGTTGCGATCATAGGATTGGTTGCAGTCGCCAATGGAATACAACTGCAGTGAATTTGAATGAAATACTGTTGAAAATGTATTCAGTATTGGGTATTGTCAATTTCCTGAGGTCATGTGGGTTAGGATACGAGATCATAATAAATTCAGCCCGCTGTTGTGAATATGGTAATCATTTATCGGTTAGCTGACGGAATCGCTTCCGTGTGTATTTATAAAAATATTCTATTGTAATAAACAGAGCTATTGTTGGCGAGGCGGTTGTAATGAAGTGGGACGGCATATTGGATAATACATGTTTAGGATAAAAGGCTTCGGAGACTTAAGTTTTTTTTTTCACCTGGTTTTTTTTTTATTCTACTGGATGGCAAACGAGCAAGTGGGTCTCCTGATGGTAAGAGATCAACACCGCCCATAAACATCTGTAACACCAGGGGGATTGCAGATGCGTTGCCAACCTAGAGGCCTAAGATGGAATACCTCAAGTGCCAGTAATTTCACCGGCTGTCTTTCCACGTCGAAACACAACAGTGCAAGCACAGCTGCTTCACGGTAGGATTAGCGAGCAAGATGGTGGTAGCAATCCGGGCGGACCTTGCACAAGGTCCTACCACCTGCAAAATCCTGGGTATCGTTTAATTAAATTAACAGAAGTGTTATGAACTAAAAAATATTAGTTTGCCCACCCGCAACCTTATGATAGCTACGTCTATGCAACAAATGTGTTTTCATGCAGCTCCTCCACCTCCACGCTGTAAGAGCACACGCAAATCACACAAACTCAACTATCACCACCACCACACTACACGGAAGCGTTTCGGACTCAACCGCAGATCAATAGCAGATAGGTATATCGTGTTTGATTCCTTTTGATCAGTATTTGATTCTACATACAATGCAATGGTGGCAAAGTAACTTTTTAATTATTTTTTTTAATGCTGAGTACAGTGTTGGGTGTACTCACTGAATTCCAAATATTATTATTTGAACTTCACTTTGATCTGTCATTTCACTTCAACACGAAAAAAGCGAGAGATAGGATCAAATGTGTTGATTACAATCTTAAATTAAATTTATGGTATTCAAAATATATCGTGTAAATTTAATCGATCTTTTAATAAATATGCAACCTCGTTGCACGAAAGCCGCTTCTCTTGTTTTTTTTTATATAAAAGAATTCCATATACTGCCTCTACATTTGGAATAAATATTTTGTTAAATTGAATGAATTTGTAACAAATCTCTAATAGAAATCTTAATAAAATCATATTTAAAGGTTTAATAACATTTGTAATAAATTATACGTTTATTGTTCAACCGTTTTAATGACCCAAGATGAGGCTTTTTTGCAGTATTAAAAAATAGTATGATATATTTTACAAGAAGGTCTAAGTTCAATTACAATGCATGTTATGAGTATGAGATTTGTATTACCTACTGGCCACTTTTTTAATGGTTTTAAATGTGATTATTATATTTGTAGAAACAGAAGAATAATAAGTTAAGAATAATAATCGGATTATATTTAAAACATTGTGTTCGTTTTGTAAACAGGTAGGTATATGTGGTTTTATTCTTGTTACATTAAAATTAAGTGTGTGTTTGAATCCCTTGCTGCTCTCAGGATTCTAACCTAGAATCACTCGCTCACGCTCGTGATTCAATTATAGAATTCAAAATCAACACTCGCAATAGAAAGCAACTTTGCTCTCTTGTTGCACAAATAACTATTTTAGTTTAATTTCTAGTCACAGGCTCGCGACATCGAAGTTCCCAAGACGATTCCATAGAGCTTATGGGAACGGAAGCAATACCATGCCCTCGGTACCGCTCTGCTTTCAGAGCATGACATGAGTGCGTGTGAGCTAACTTTGGGGGCGGCAGACGTGAGCTTGCCTTCGAAATCCAAAAGCTTAATAGTTACTTGACCTGAAATGCATATTTCAGAATTAAATTATTATTATTATTATTTAAATTTATGACGGTGGAAGCATTCTACACTTCCACTGAACGTAGATATTAGTGTTTAGTTTTGTAACTAAGGGACCCCATACATCCCTGTATTATTATTATTATTATTTTGTATTTTTTCTTTAATTTATTTACTTACTGCAGTTCTTAAGTATTTTATTTTTAATTATTTAATTTTGAAAAAATGACTTTCTGACAAGTTTCTTGCGGCGCATTCTTCTTGGCAATGATGGTCTTTCCGAAAGCGCTGGTAGTTTAAAAATGACGTGTAAAAGTGCCCATTGCGACCTATTTACTGAATAAAATGATTTGAATTTGAATTTAAACAAGCAACTCCTATATTTAGTTTATATTTCGGGGATAAGGCTCTACCATTTCAATGAAAAATCTGTCTAAACGCGGGTTTTCGAGTTTTTTTACCTAAGTACGTTATTCTTGAGGTTGAATTCCGATAGTGGTTCAGTGGTGTACGGCTACTCTGGAGTTTTTTGATTCTAACCTCGGTCAGGTATGTATGACTTAGTAAGGACTTGGTTCTTTCAGGCAGGCAGTTGTTACTCAAACGTACCCTGTGGCTGCTGCCAGCAGTGCCAGCACCGCCGGCGGTGAGCCAGCTGGCAGGTGAATAGCTGTCAAGTGTCGGACCTGTTACGCGGCAATTATGTAACCCGTGGCCAAGGTTCCTGAGGCTGCACCGGCCAATAGCAAGGCCGCGGCGCGGCGCGCGCGCGGGGCAGCTTATCACCGTTATCAGGCAGTCGCGCCTCGCCCGCCGCGCGCGCCGGTCCGCTGCGCCCCCGCAGCGCGACTGTCCCGAGGCCGCCTCGTCCCAAAGCAAATTTGTTCAGTTACCGCCGCGACGGCGCCGGCAGCGCGCCGCCACAGGCACCAGGGCACCAGGACAACCAACGTTAAGGTAGGAACCGTGAACGCCATCTTAACTGTTACAAGTCCGTGACTTCACGATTACAGCGGACGTAACGCCGAGAGCCTCTCGAGTGTACTTAAGGCATTGGAAGTCGTTACGCTAATGGATTTTAATTTCAACTCCATCTAGTAACAATAAAACAGTCGTAACCTTCCGATCTGTTACTTAAATAAGGATCGATCGTCCGCGGCCGTAAAACTGTTCCTGCGTGGGGATGAGACGGAAGCGGTGTCTTACCGCTTTAGAGTTAAAGTCGGTTTCAGCGGTGCGCGCGCACAGGTTTTATCTCGGGCGATCAGTCGCTGAAGCCGTGCGATCTCCGCGGCGGATTGGTCTCGCCGCGCATTGTTTGCGTTTAGTCACAGCGGCCAGCGCTCCAGCTGCGCTGGCGCACGCAACTCCGCGCAACGCTGTTTGCGCAACGCGCAGGCGCAGGACGCGGCGAGGATGAGAGTCAACACGACGGTGCTAATTCTGCGTGAGGTGACGCGCCGCGTCCGCGCCGGCATTGACAGCGCCGGCGCGGCAGCGGGAGCGGGACAATGCCTTCTAATGCCTTTGATTGCCGTTTTTTTTTCTCGATTTAACCATAAGTTCTTCTCTTTCACTTGTGGCGGGTCTACTGCAAAAAAGCACTCTAAAGTCAAAATATCTGTATATAAATAATACATGTATGAGTCTGTTAAAAAAATTACCAAAGATTCGGAAAACCTCTGTTGATTCTCAACGAGGTATTTTTGTTCTTAAAACCAATCTGTAATTGTATTTAATTATGTATTTGTTTGCATCACAAGTATTTAACTTATTTTTACTTCCCACTAATCACACTAATATTATAAATGCGAAATTTTGTTTGTTTGTTTGTTACTATATCACGTCTAAACCATTGAACATACTGTAGATAGTTTGGGTCCTGGAGTAGGATTTAGGATAGTTTTGTCCCGGAAAATTGCATGATTCCCGCGGTACGAGTGAATTCTGCTCGGACGGAGTCGCGGGTAGCGGCTAGTAGCTTACTTTATATATTTTTTAATTAAATCAATTGTATGTTATTCTTCTCAGGCTCACGCGAATAAGTAAAGTTGTAAGAAATAACAATAGCAAAAATATTAATAAATTCCACCCACATCATAAACATACAATAGGCAAATGTAGAACAGCAAATTTTCATATATGTATACGTATGTGTATATTGGTAATACTATCAGATAGTAGAGTATTCGCAAAACTAAAAACAAAATAAAGAGTCATAACCAAACAGAAAGATGACGCATTAGAAACGCGAAGCCTTGTGATGAAGCGAAGAGACGCGCTGACTCAGCGCAGCTCAGAGGGCCTACTCCGAAATTCGAAAATCGAAGTTCGTATCGTACTATCCCTCTCACTCTCGTATTAAATAGTATAAGTCTCAGAGGGACGGAACGACACATACTTCCATTTTCGAATTTCGTATTTAGTAGCCCGCAGCAGGCCGCAGCGTCGACGCATTGTGGTGGTTAGAATTACATTATTTGCCATCGAAAATCACAACGCTTAAACGGTGGGGGGCAAATCCAATAAGTGTTTAAATAAGTTAATTTATTATCTTAATATATACAATTCTCCTGTATGTACGTGTGTTGGTCACCTAACTCCTAAGCGGCTGGATCGATTCAAATGAAATTTTGTGTGTATATCGCAATAGATTCTTTGACGGTATGAGAACAAAATTGGACCGGGTAGGTGGCGCTGCTGTCGATTGTTATCATATTTAATGTAGTAGCTGTACCGGGCAGGACAATGTCTGCCGGGTCCGCTAGTATTATTATAAATAGATAGGTACTTGCAAAGAAAAGAATGTGGTCTTCCGGGTTCAAATTAACTACATAGGTTTTATAAGAGTCTGAATGAAATTATTGGTTAACTAGTCAACAATTCGTTTATCCACTATTCCGCGGAAACTTTGCAATTACCTAGAGTCATGGTCAGGCCCTTCCATGAGACTTTATCTCTATATCTAACATATAAATAGATTGAGACTTTATTGCTTGATTTAGGGGCTGTTTCACCATCCATTGATTAGTGTTAACTGACGGTTAAATGTGATGCCGTCTCCGTCTATTCGAACAAAACAAATAGAGACGGCATCACACCTAACCACCAGTTAATACTAATCAATGGATGGTGAAACAGCCCCTTAGTATTAAACATCACTTGCGAGTACAATTGACTCCCTCTGCTGAGCGACCCGTCTGGCACCTCGTCCTTTCTCCAGTAATCTGTAAAAGTCATCAGAGCTAAAAGCAACAGACCGTCCGATAACAAATAATAGTATAGTGTCAAATATTCTATTTTGAACTACATGTGGTACAGGATGCTCTACCACATGTAGAGAAATGCAACCATCAATATTCGGGTCACTTATTCCGTTCTGTTTTGTCACTATCACTTCATAAAAGGAGGGTTATGCCACAGATTTGCTGGCGTAGCGGGCCTCGTTGCCTTGCTTGATCGCTTGGTTCTGTACCTCTTACTTATACCAAAGTTTGGATGAATCCACTCGACTCAACCTCCCTCTACTAAGTCGCTGCATTCTTGACGGAGTGCTGTTGATGGTTGAGGATCAGTGAACCATCACGACGGTTTCCTTGGGAAAATGGTGTGGTGTGTTCCCCTTGCCCTCCACACCACAATGCTGGAGCCCGGAGCTCAACATTGACCATAAAGTGTTGCTGCTCGCTCTTACATTAGGTCTCCTACTTAGTCGCCTTTCAAGACGCCCACGGGAAGAGACGACTCCCATCAATTATACTGCGAAATTTATCTGTCACGTCCTACCGGCCCTGGAAATACACTCGAATCAGATATATGCACGCTTTGTTGTGCGAGATACTGCTGGTGACTGTACAGCATAAAAGTAATATGCAGATGATTCGTTTTAAACCAGCTTTATAATTTAGCTATGGTCCATCCAGCAATATTTCTTGGTAAGGATATCCTTAATCTTATCACTTTATCACACCTACAAGGTGTTATACAAATGATTTGGGGTCAGTTTTTCTGGAATGCTATAACCTGGATATTTTTAAGGTCAAAGTGAACAGACACCTTTTAGGCAACCGTGGTTCCATCTTAGGCCTCATCTTCGCCTTCCATCAAGCGAGATTTTATTTTATTTTTTTTATTTTTTATACGACTGGTTGGCACACGAGCAAGTGGGTCTCCTGATGGTAAGAGATCACCACCGCCCATAAACATCTGCAAACCAGGGGAATTGCAGATGCGTTGCCAACCTAGAGGCCTAAGATGGGATACCTCAAGTGCCAGTAATTCACCGGTTGTCTTACTCTCCACGCCGAAACACAACAGTGCAAGCACTGCTGCTTCACGGCAGGATTAGCGAGCAAGATGGTGGTAGCAATCCGGGCGACCTTGCACAAGGTCCTACCACCAGATTGAGGCCAAACTTATAGTATAAACCTATTTTATATTTAAATAATGATCCGGAATATTTCAGCAGGTTTAATTTAGCTTTTTCCTGCGGGTTTCCTCGCGTTAAATTTGGGGTAACATAGATTTACTTTCTACGAATCTGCTTTTTGACGTTGGTTCAGACAGGACGGTGCAAATTTTTGCACTACCGAGCATGGCACGGACAAATCTAGTTAAGCTTAACCCAACTTGAGTTGACACAGTGACTATTGTATGGAAAAAACATGCCTCGAACCATCTCGGCGACACTGCGCTGCGCGGGAGGGAGCAAGACGCGCGTCACGAGCGCGTGCTTCTCATTCGCACCTTTTACAGTAGATTGGTAATTTATATTTACTATGACGAGCAAAAATATTTGGTCACTTCTCAGAGAGGTATAGCTGCTATACATGACCTGGGTGTTGATCGTCGGGTTTACATAATTTTTGACAAATACAAGGTGTTAATTAAATAACTGAAAACCTCAGACAACCCAGCCGTATGTTTATATTTTAAGTTAGTTCAATGTATATATTTACAAATACCTTAGGCAATTATGATAGTACAAATTAGTACGTTTTGTGAAGTTTTGGGTAGTCTCCTGTTTAAAAAATAGTTATTTATGTCACAAGGGAGCAAAATGATATATTTACGGCGAGGGCGGTACATAGTGTAGCGAAAAATTCTAAAATTGAATCCTGAGCGTGGCGAGGGATTCTAAAGTAAAATCCTGAGCATGGCGAGGGATTCTAAAGTAGAATACTCAGCATAATGAGGGATTCAAGTGTCAAGATGAAATAATCGCGTTACAACTTGATAAGATGAAAATAATTTTTTCCCAGAGAATGCATACTACTATCATTTCACATATGCATAAGACTTATAAAATGAAATAAATGATTTAAATATAAATATAATTAAGCGCAACCATCATGGACAATGGCGTGGTTTTACAATTATCAAGTTCAATAAATAGCATTTGCAATAAAACACTTTAGAAAACAGAAAATTTGCACTTTGCATTCTCTCGTCAGGGAGGAAAAGTTACTTTTCTGAATGAGAGGTGTGAAAAAAGATTATTCTATTTAATCCGTCAGTTAGATTATTAGAAAATATTGGACAGGTATTTTCTTTCTATTATCAATTAAACAAAAATATACAAAGACGAAGCGCGTCATAATTCGGGGGTGTCCAACCGTGTCACTCCTAGTTTTAGAGAGAAGTACGCACCAGTGGGGTCGCCTGTACTCGCAGCCAGAAACAAACGAGCAGATACATATTCAACCGACAAGAAATGATGTTTATCTTGTCACTAATATCGATGCCAAGGTTCCTTAAGACAGATCTTTCTATGACTATGTACCTACTGACCCATCTAAATGGGCCCCCGTGCCGGCACCCGGCACCTGAGCCTCTGACCAGGTATTGTCGTGCCTCGCACGAGCGCGACGCGAGAGAACGCCACTAATTACTATCTTTTGACTTGTAGGAAAAAACCGAAGGATTAGTTGATAAGCGACGTGGTTAGTGTAATCCCGGCAGAGGCGAGTTCGTTAGCTCACGCGATGAGGCGGCGGCGGCGCATACTATAACCTTCTTTGAATCGTAATCGCACCACACCATCGCAGTCACAAGTTCAAGCTCTAAACCACGAGTGCTGAATACGAATTTCGTACTCGTATCTTGCCGTCCCGCTCCCGCTGATGCTTAAATTATTTAATATGAGAGTAAGAGATTTTCGAATAACGCAATACCCTCCAGAAGGGCTACTACAAAATTCGAAAATAGAAGGTCGTATCGTACCGTCCCTCTCACTCTCGTATTAAATAATATTAGCGTCTGCGGGACGGCAAGAACGAACTTCAATTTTCGAATTTCATAGTACTGTAGGAACTAGGCTGCATACCGCTTACCGCTGGCAGGTGGTAAAACTGACCACCTGGCAGGTTAGATTGACGTTGTTTTGTATAAGGATAGGATTTTTTATATTGTATGTTTCTTGAATTCGACTTTAAAAACGATTGACAGCGGTATACATGCCGGAGCGCAGATTGCTCCCGACAGCCTGAGCGGCTAGAACCATCTATGTAAATGTATTTATAAGTGCTACCAAGTTTCACAATAAATCTAAATAATTGAAGAACAACGTTGTTTATTTAATGAGTTTAAAGTCACGCGCGTAGATCCCCATTACCTAAGCTCTTACCAAGTTACAGTCCCCACAGTACCCTCCTGGTGGAGAGAGTTGATCGTAGAACGAAGGGTGAAGTGCAAATGAAGCATCAATTATCAGCTTTTGGTCGGCTATTCTCAACAGGTCGCATTTTCCAACTGATTCTCATAAATTTTTGTGAGCAGTTTTGATATTTTTGTAAATAGCGGTTCTTTGGGGACGAAAAATTTAAAAAAGTAATTTTTATAACCGACTTTGAAACTGAAGTCTTTGACGTTTTGAGCAATCAGCTTCTTTGTGTTCAAAGAGTTCACTGAGAGAGATATAAACATAAAACTATTCGTCCGTATAGGCGCCACGTGTTTATAGCTCAATCATTTGTCTATTTTTTTCAGTTTTTGTCTAAATAATGAATGACATTACAAAAGAGTCTTTCTTCGAGATCTAGTGAAGACGATTTCTGAAAAAGTCAACAGCTATACATTTTATCAAAAAAAAAAAAATGGTCGTTATTTGTCTAGTGAGGGCATAGAATTTATTTAACAATAAAAGTGGGTATAAAAACAGGGACTAAGTATAAAATGAACATAACTAAAACTAACTTAAAATAGCAAAATAAAAATTAAAACTAAAAATGGTGGTCTAGTGAAAAATTAACTAACGATAACTTCGATCGAGCTCAAATACTCGTAGCGACGCAACTGCATCTTAACTGACTGACTGCAGCGTAAAGTTCTGCATCTATGTTACTCGATTTGAATAAAGGTTACTTTTGGGGTCAAGTAACTTGGCTGGGTCCCGAGGTAAATCTTGACGCTATTTTAGCTATTGTTGACTTTTTATAACAACTACATTCCATTGTTTGGGAAGTTAATATATGAAGCACGCAACCTTTTATTTGAGTTACATCATAATTATGTGAATTTTATGAAGAGATGTTACTTAGGCTGAAATTATAATATTATCTGTCTATCGATCTCCAGAGCAAGCTGCAAGACGCAAGACATCGCAGACTTGAGTTTTTAATTTTAACTTGAGAGAATGCGACGCTTCTATCACCTTAAAAAACCGGCCAAGAGCGCGTCGGACACGCCCAAAATAGGGTTCCGTAGCCATTACGAAAAGAATAAGTAATATTTTTCTAAGGATTTCGTAGTTTGATATACTTACTACCATCCTGTATTTTTTCAAATTTTTCCACCCACCGGTTTAGATTTTAGAGGGGGGGGGGGGGCGCTCGATTTTAATGAAAATTTGCAATTAAAGTTGAATACGTATTTCGTTCAAAATCAATGAATCGAAAAGTCGTCTTAGCAAACCCCTAATGGTTTTAAAAGATCTATCCAACGATACCCCACGCTATAGGGTTGGATGAAAAAAAAAACACCCCCACTGTACGTCTATGGTTTTTTATTTTATTTTTTATCGTACCATTTTGTCGACATACTTTACATATATGTATCCGTGCAAAATTACAGCTTTCTAGCATTGATAGTCCCTGAGCAAAGCCGCGGACGGACGGACAGACAGACATGGCGAAACTACAGGGTTCCATTTTTGAAATTTTGGCTCCGGAACCCTAAAAACTCAAGTCTGCACCAAGTTTTTGAGAGGTCTTGACAACGTGTGCCAGGATTCCATTTAGGTACGTTTATGAAGGGATCACCATTATTTTAAACCAAATAAAGGGGGTGCCGTACCGTGCGGTACCTACTTCCCAGAATGATACTTAAGAACGTCTCAGTATTTGTCACTTCTGAATGTCTTCGAGAAGAGCATCGCCGCGCGCGCAGCCTAGTGCTCCCATCTGTCGCCGAGTACATGGAAAGCAGTTCAACTTATCAGCTGTTCGTGCGTCCCGCTCCCGCGCGTGCGAGCGAGTGAGACGCGCTGCAGCCGCAAGGCTAGTTCGCTCCATGCGGAAACAAACCCTGCCTCAATCAGGTTGCGGTCGAGTTCAGTTCGATGCACTCCAAGGTTATGAAGGCTGGTGCGAGGGGCCTGCGCGATATCTGTTTATTAAGGCTCTCGTCGCAGGTCGCTGCCTCATACAAATAAATGTATTAAAAAATACGCATTTTCGTTGCGTTATCTACTTGTAAGTTGTCAATAATTTATGTTGTTCCAGCGTCAATTTGTGAGCACTATATGGATGGTCTATGATGTCAATACGTAAGTTATGTACATACATTCAACGTCATAAATAAGTGATCATTTCTGTACCTTGTTGCTTTCAGTCGTTTCGTTACTCAATTTCGTATGGCTTTTCAAACATGACGTTAAAGTGACAAGGTACAAAAGTGATCACTTATTTATAACGTTGACTGTAGATGTAATTGACAGTGAAATAAATAAACAAGATTATTTATTCTATACTAGCTTTTGCCCGCGTGGAGTTCGGTTGTCGCGCGCTGTTCCCTCGGCCTATGTCACTCTCTGGCCCATAAACTATCTCTATGCTATAAATCACGTCGATCTGTTGCTCCGTTTCAACGTGAAAGACGGACAAACACACAATTACACATACTTTTCCATTTATAATATTATAGCATGGATTAGCAATGCATTGGCTCAATGAAATCAGGGTTGTCTAATCAAATTATTTCAATCATGTGATGAAAATATTTCAGACTAATTTAAGACGCAATGTAGCTATGTTCAATGTCGATACTCTCAGAACTGTCTCCTTGCCGTTCCTCTTTCAAACACTAAATTCAATGTCTATTAATTTAGTGTTCAGACTACTTTGTTCTTGAACTCCTTACCTTTTGACTAAAGTCCTTATCTAACTTTAAGTCTACGCTTAGAAAGCACTATCTCTCATTTTAACCATGAGTTTATTAATATAATGCTAAGTATATATTTATATGTATTTGTGTGTGTGGTTAGTTTTATGTATTTTGGTTATTGCTCTATTCTAAATTGCATCACCTGCTAAAATCATTCTATTGTAAAATTTGCTCAGAAAATAAAATATTGCTCTGAAGCGAATAAGCCCGTCTATTACTTACCTTGGAAAATTTTCTTTATATACCTCTGTATTCTATACTGTTTACTATATTGTGATATTGTGATTTACTAAAGAGATTGTATAGTATGTACGTTAGTGTGGCCCGCGGCGCCCGTTATCTCGCTTCCACTTTCGTCTCCCATTAACCGCCGCAGTGCGGGCCGCGTGCGAAGTCACCGCCGCTGCGTCTCGGCGCAGGCGGGCTACTCCGAAACTCGAAACTCGAAGTTCGTCATGCGATCCCTCTCGCTCTCGTATCAAACAGGTAAGTGTCGACCGCACGACACGAACTTCGAGTCGAGTTTCGGAGTAGCCCAGCAGGGCCGTCATTAGCTCCAGGCTCGTTCTCGTCCAGGGTTCTAAAGCAGGGGACTAGAGACGCGGTTATCGGACCGGTCGCTCTTAACTCAGCCGGTGGCAGCTGATAACAGACTTTGGAACGTGGATGCCAGGTGACCACATAAATCTAATACACCCACTGAACTAATGATAAGTAGTGTGTTGGTCTGAGTCTCAGAGTTGACTGTAAAACGTAGGGCATGAATACCAATAAAAAAATCTGTTCACGATCACGAAAATGATGGAGTTACTAGCTAAACAATTAAAATGAACCCCTCCCTCCCACCTGCTTTTGGTTAAAATTGGATGTGAAAAAACCGTGAAATCGTGATACAAAAACCGGAAAATGAAACAAAGACGTACTCGTAAATATCTGTAGAGAGATAAGGAAGATACTAGTAGGTAAACGAAGTTTGTGCTCTATATTTTTGTTGAAAAATGTAATACGGACTTTCTGTGGTCGGTGTCGGTGTGTCATGACGTGTCGGAGCTCTCTGTTGGGCTCTCTGTTTGAAAACGTTTTTACCTACTACGACTATCTTCGTATTTTTTAAGATACTTGTATTTAAAAATTGTCCCAATAGATTCCCTACAGGTTCACACTTAGTAGGCCGCTGTAGGCCGTCATGTGCGCCAGCTTGAATTGGCAAAGACTATTTTAATACTCGTAGAAGGGTTACCTTGTTTATTCGTATATGCATTTTAAATACGGCAATTCTAGAACCACTTAGCAACTCCAAAGCTGGCAGATGGCGAGAGAACTCTGCCACGTATTGTCTAATGCGCGGACGCTCGCGATTCACCACCTCTTTCCACCCTCAAGCTATTCCGTGTGACAGAAAGAAATGGTGAATGAATGATTCAAAGTGCGCTAGAAAATACGAGTAAGACCTTTTGCGACCTTACTGTCTAATGCACTCGCAATCACAATCGTCTTCGTCACTTATTTCAGTGACACGGTGTAAGAATATGCGTGTGTAAGTGCGATCGCGATCATCAGAGCATATTGTACGTCCTCTCTGGTCAGCAAAACGCTATCGTAATGATCATTGAATTGAATTAATGAATGAAAACTTTATTCGACACACACATGATACACAAAAATTACAAAATAGGAAAAATACTTAATAATGGTTCTCTATCGTTTGCCCGAACTTCATATGCCCGAATGTGTCGTTTTCTAGAATTTTCATTTGCCATAAAGTAATTAATTTCTGAAATACTAATTTCTTCAGTGTTGATATTAAACTAACGTAACCTAACCTATTGCATTCTATATAATATATAAAAAATCCTGAAAACCGCACGGTTCTATATATTTCATGGCAAGTGAAATTCGGGCAAATGAAATTTGGACAAGTAAAGGTAAACGCTTAATAATATGATATAAAATGTAAAAAAAATAATAATAATATTTTTTTTTATGTGTGTACCTACTAATAATTATACATTTAATGTTTATTTTTATCATACTTATTTTTTATGTGTATATAATTTTGTATGTATGTATGTATTTTGTATTTGTTTTGTATGTAATTTTATTGTGTACTAAGTTAAATTGAAAGTTGAAGCTGAACTTATTTTTCCTGTTATGTTAATAACATTTTATTCTAGAAGAGTGGGATCGTCACGGTTAAGGATACATATTTCTGTATCAGCTAGGTCACTAACCGTCCTACTTGTGTCTCTATATATTGAAATAAATACATTTTCCTTTTTATTGCAACGCAGAGAATCCTTATAACAGTGATGTCGTATATGTGAATAAAACCGCGTTAATTAATTAATAATGGTTTTTTATTCACTTGACACTACGCTTTACAAGGCCAAAATCCAGAGAGAGCGAGAGCCCTCATGAGGGAGCGAGAAGACAATTGTCACATTAACGTTCCGTTCCTCACACTCTCCCCCACCAATCTATGCAGAACACTAAATTCCTAGGTGCTACTTTTACAATCTTATTCTAAAGTATCGGAACAAGGTAACATTGGTTAATATGGCGTTTCCATGTAAGCCTTCTACATCAATAACATAAGTCACACCAGGTATGGACTCTTGTATAACTAAACCCCGGATCCATGCCTAGACTCCTTTCTGTAATCTCGAATCATCACTTTTTGTCCGATTTCAAATTTAATTTCCCGTTTCCCTTGGTCCCTCTTATCCACTCTCTCCTGCACTATTTCAACTAGAGGTGGTGGCCGTAATAAGCTAAATCTGTTCCTGATCTCTCTACCAAGCATTAAACGAGCAGGTGAAACCCCCGTTGTACGTTGTGGTGTGCTCCTATAATCAAACAAAAACAAATTGACAGCTGATACCAAACTGTGGCCATTTTGACTTATTTTGTTTATTGCCGATTTAAAAGTTTCCACGAATCTCTCTGCGGCGCCGTTGGTTGCGGGATGATAGGGCGGAGTGAATGTATGCTTAATATGATTAATTTCACAGAATTCTTTAAATTCTTGACTTGTAAATGAGCGGCCATTATCTGTTACTAAGTGTACGGGGTACCCAAATCGTGTACATAATGTTTTTAAAACTTCTATTGTGCGTTTACTTGTGATATTTGTCATTTCAAAAACTTCTGGCCATTTTGAATAGCTATCTACTACCACTAGAAACATTTTATTTTGAAATGGACCTAAAAAATCTCGCATGAATTCTGTACCAAGCGGAAGGAGGCAGAGGCCATGGTTTCTGGGTTTTAGATGGTGTTTTACTGTTATTTAAACAAATTATACATTTTTTTGTTATTTCCTCAATTTCTGAATCTAGACTAGGCCACCAAAAATATGACCTCGCAATCTCTTTCATTCTAACGATTCCAAATGACTCTTATGCAGTTCCGCTAAAACTGCTTCTCGAATGTTACTAGGTATTAATACACGGTACCCCCAAAATAAACAACCCTATCTAATGTCAACTCATTTTTCCGATTATAGAATGGTAATATTTGTTTGTCTAATTCCTTTTTTTCTTGCCAGCCATCTGTCATAAATCTAATAATTTTGGAAAATATTATATCTTTTTTTGATTCTGTTTGTATTATTTTCCAATCTAATGTTTTCATTTCCGAATCGTTAGTATACACCTCTAGACTAGCGTTTGCATCAATACACAGAGAATGATTTTCTTTATGTTCATTCTTTATTTCAGCTGCTGATCTTGACAGGAAATCGGCTGGATTTTCTGTCGTTTTAATGTGTCTCACTTTGTAATTAAATGCAGACAAAAATATGGCATAATGCTGCAATCTCTTGGCGGCCATCTTTGGAATACTTTTTGTTGGGCCAAAAATCCGCACTAGTGCTGCATTATCCGTCTCTAGTTCAAAATAGCGCCCATAGGTATAATTATAAAATTTTGTTATTCCAAATATGACTGCCATAGCCTCCTTATCTATTGTTGAATATCTACGCTCTATATCACTTAACTTTTTGCTACCAAACGCAATTGGTTTCACAACACCATTTTTGTCTCGATTTGACAGGACTGCAGCAAGACCAGTATCTGACGCATCACATGTTAATATTAATGGCAACTCTGAGTCATAATGTCTTAAATTACTTGCAGATGCCAATTTATTTTTAATAGCTTCAAAAGCTTTGTCACATTCATCTGTCCATATAAATTTATTTTTCTTAGTACAATCATACAAAGGCGTTAGAGTTGTTGCCATATCTTGCAGAAAGCGAGAGTAATAATTAATTTTTCCCAAAAAGGATTTCAGCAAAGACAGGTTTGTTGGTGCTTTAGCCTTAAGCAATGGCTCAATATTAGATTTTATTAAACTGATACCCTTTTTGTTTACATTAAAACCAAACACCTCTAAATTGGTTGTAAACAACTTACACTTTTCTGGCTTTAACTTAAACTCACATTCCTGTAGTTTACTCAAAACTTGACACAATGTATTTTTAGTATGTTCTAATGTTGAACCCTTAATGTATATATTATCAATGAATACAACCGTGTTGGGTATGTTTTTCAACTTTTTTGTCATTAGCCGTTGAAATGCCCCCGGTCCCGAACTAACACCATAAGGCAAGTAGTTATATTTATATGTGCCTACCTCTGTTACAATGGTTGTACAATCTTGGCTTTCAGCACTAAGAGGGGCCTGTAAGTATGCCTCTTTAAGATCTAGTTCGCAGTAATATTCACCATCCCGGAGGGAATTCAAAATGTCATCTACATG
This sequence comes from Choristoneura fumiferana, assembly GCF_025370935.1. Classification (NCBI taxonomy): domain Eukaryota; kingdom Metazoa; phylum Arthropoda; class Insecta; order Lepidoptera; family Tortricidae; genus Choristoneura; species Choristoneura fumiferana. The sequence goes on from NC_133478.1 coordinate 4,439,443, forward strand.
GGGCAAAGGGAAATGATCAACCTCTAGATTTGGGTTTACTGTCAATTTATAGTCCCCGCACAGTCTGACTGAACCATCTGGTTTTAATATTGGAACTACTGGTGTACCCCATTCGTTTTGACTGACGGGTGTTATACGTCCATTGTTTAATAATCTAGTAATCTCATTATTTACCTTTTCCCGAAGCGCAAATGGTACCCGCCGAACTGGTAGACACTTAGGCTTTGCCTCTGCTTTTAATTTCAAATTGATAACTTCACCTTTAAAGTTCCCCCAACCCGGCGTGAATACTTCTGCGAACTGGTCTTTTACTGATTGTTGAGCATCTGAAACATTTTCAAGTACATTAGTATGAATATTAACACTATTATCTAAATTTGGGGGCCATAAATTTAATTCATTAAGCCAATCGCGACCTATCACCCGAGGCGCATTATTTTTTACCACAAATAAATTTAATTGTCTGGCTGTTTCTTTGTATTTTACATTTATATCCTTTACTATGCCTAATGGCTTGGTCACACTCTGATCAAAATTTTTAAACAATACATTACAACTTGTCAGGTTAAATGATTTTAAATATTTATTTTTGTCTGACAATGACATGACTGTGACGTCAGATCCTGTGTCTAATTGAAAAGACACATCTTGACCATTAATATTTAAGGTCAAGAAGTGAGGCGGTATCCTACTTACGCTATTAAATGTATAGGTCTCATATTCTTCATATAATTCCTTAATAGAGCTCACTGCGTCTTCACTTTCATTTTTGTTCTCTGGTTCCACTTCCAGTACATTGGTCTGACGTTGTTTTCTTGGACACATCCTGTAGATGTGCCCTTGTTGGCCGCATTCTGAGCAGAACTTTCTCTTCAGGCTGCATTCTGCTTTTATATGGTTTTGTTTTCCACAGCAGAAACATTGCACATTATTTGACTGGCGGTTATTATTGAACTTATTCTTTTGTCTTGGCACCGGCTTGACTTTACCCTGACTGTAAAAAATTTCTGTCACTTCACTTGGGCTATCAGAATGTAACAATGCTGCTTCGACAGTTCGTGCTACTTCTATGCATTTTTCTAGAGACTGTTCTGTTTCACTTTTCATAAGCTCAAATTTAATTATTTTAGAATGAACACCTTCTATAAATTTTTCCTTTATTTGATCTTCGGCGTCTTTAAAGTTGCATCGTGCTGCTAACTTTCTCAATTCAATGCTGTATTCTAGTATTTTCTCGTTTGGTAACTGATTTCTCTTTCTAAATGCTATTTTTTCTAAAGCTGATGATAATGGTTTAGCGTACTTATCTTTGAGTAATTTACATAGTTCTTCAAATGTCTTCTTTGTTGGTTTTATTGGTGAACATAAGTATGTTAACGTTTCGAACACTCGTGGAGTTAATTTTGTGATCAACAATGGTATTTTCTTTACTTCTCCTATATCATTTACTAACACGTAGCATTCAAATTGTTCTATGAACACTTCCCACTTTTCTCCATCAAATTGTTTCAGCTCACTTGTCGACATCTTTCCTATATTCGACTGCAGACTTGGAGTAGATTCCTGTTTTTTGTTACTTAGTTTTCTTTTATAGTAATTACTAAGAAGTTTCCTCAAGTTATCTACGCTTGCGCTCGTTTTGTAACTTATGTTCTCGTCCTCTAAAATGCTTAGGAGTTCGGGTTTTGTGCACTTATAAATACATGATCGATTTCCTGACTTCACAAGCGCGATGTTGTCTAATCCACTGTCTTCCGCATTAGACCAAGTTACTTTTTCATCTTCCGAACTGATTGAATCAGTCATGACATCCTAAAAATGTTGTTATGCCGGTCGGCTTGTACTTGCCAACAAACACAACACAATATGGCGACCCTTGACTTGAAGACTTGAACGAAAATTTCGCCGCGATCTATTCACTGATTTTATGTTCGGGTGCTCTGATTATTATTAGAACTTTGTCCTTGGGTTCTATTTCTCGTCGCCAAATGTCGTATATGTGAATAAAACCGCGTTAATTAATTAATAATGGTTTTTTATTCACTTGCACACTACGCTAAACAAGGCCAAAATCCAGAGAGAGCGAGAGCCCTCATGAGGGAGCGAGAAGACAATTGTCACATTAACGTTCCGTTCCTCACAAGTGATTTTCTCAGGTTTTCCTCTCGGTGCATTGTAACCGCATCATGTAATTACAGTCGCCTTGGCCATGGCGATGGCGCGGCGGCGGCGGGCGAGGCCGCGGGCGCCAGCTCGTGTCGTGACGCGACCACGACACGACGACGACACGACCACGACACGACGCCGCCACATGCGACACAAACAAAAATGAAAACTTTTTGTTGACTGTACTCGTGTTGTCGTTGAAACTCCGTATCGTACCAAATATCAAGTCTGTCCGGGGTCTAGAAGTGGATGAGAACGACTTCCTAGGTTTGAGTTTAGCACCTAAAACTTACGTACTTAAAAGTTTTAAGTTAAAACCTAAAATTGCGAAAAGTGGCTCCGAAGCGGTAACGATTGTGTGCGTGATGTTTGTGTGTGTTTGTGATTGTGATGTGAATTCAAGTAAATAAAAAACCGGCCAAGAGCGTGTCGGACACGCCCAAAATAGGGTTCCGTAGCCATTACGAAAAAATTAAGTAATACTTTTCTAATGATTTCGTATTTCATACGGAATCTTCCAAGTTTAGGTGGATTTTATACCTTAGGCTGCTATTTACTTTAAAACAACTACCGGAGGGTCATTTTCAAGCAAACTTAACTGTTATAGTTTTCCTTGTATTTTTTTTTGCTTGTCTTGCCTTGTCGTTTTTGCCATCTTGGCTCCGGCACCCTAAAAACGATGAAATCCTCATTCAGTATGCCGCTGAGCACATGTCATTTGCCAATCGACTCTATAAAAGAACGATTTTTTAAGGCAGCGAAACCACCCAAGATGTGCGAGGCTGTGTTTGACATTAACCAATAGGAACGCTTCGTTTACCTCGCCTCGCTCAGCGCAGCTCTAGTGGAAACAGGTCAGCTTAGCGAGCATAGGTTTATGAAGCGTTTCTATTGTTCATAAACCAATTCCTCGCAACATCTTTGCTGGTCCTAACCCCTTACATATTTTAGTGGTTTATTTGTAACTATGTATATAAATACAAAATCCTAAAAACTCTTACTTTTACAAGAAGCTGCATGTGGAGGAATCCCATCTTAGGCCTCTAGGTTGGCAACGCATCTGCGATCCCCTGGTGTTGCAGGTGTTGGCGGTGGTGATCTCTTACCATCAGGAGACCCACTTGCTCGTTTGCCATCCAGTCGAATAAAGAAAGCTTTTTTACAATTTAACCATTAAAACAAACAAAACAAAATAAAGAAAACTAAAAGTCAAATTAAAATAAAAATCTTTCTAAAGGAGATGTCTAAATATAGTCCGGAAACAAAAGTCCAGCTTCATCCTGTGTCCCGCTCCCGGCGTCAACCCGCGTCCACGTCGTCACACAATATCCGCTAACCCGGATTAGAACGGTACATGCAGCTGTCCTGCTCTACGGCCGGAGTATGACGTGAATGAAAAACCAGAGATCAATTTCCTTCACAAGCTGTTGAATCAACTAGTTGGTACCAACTAATACTACTACGTTTATCGCTACTCCGCGGGAACTATGCAATTTTCCGGTATTCTAACTATTCTATGTCCCTCCCGGGGATACAATCTATCTGTATACCGAATATCATCTAAATCGGTTCAGTAGATCCAGACATTACCCTCTACTACCTCACAAACTCCCAAACTTTTTTTTCATTATATACGAGTAGTAGTATATATATAGATAGATGACAGACACCGATAGGTTAAAAAATGTGTCAGGGAGTTTTTTCACACCTCTCCTTCAGAAAAGTAACTTTTCCTCCCTGACGAGAGGGAGCAAAGTGCGACTTTTCTGTTCAAGGCTTTTCTAAGTGTTTTATTGCAAATGCCATTTTTTGAAGTTGATAATTGCAAAGCCACGCCATTTTCTATGCTGGTTTTTCTTTAATAATATGTAGAATATATTTTTGTTTAAGTCTCTTAATGCTCGGTGTGAAAAGTTGTATGAGCCACTCGGGAGCAAATAAATATTTCACACCCTCTCCTTCAGTAATAGTTATTTGTGTCACAAGGAGCAAAATGGTGTATTTACGGCGAGCGTACATTGAATCCAGAATGTAGCGAAGGATTCTACAATAGAATCCTGAGCGTAGCGAGGATTCTAAAGTAGAATCCTGAGCGTAATGAGGGATTCAAGTGTTAAAGCCCAAGATGAAAATAATTTTGCTCCCGAGTGGCTCATACAACTTTTCACACCGAGCATTAAGAAACTTGAAAAAAACAAATTCTAAATATTATGAAAGAACAACCAGCATAGAAAACTGGCGTGGCTTTACAATTATCAACTTCAAAAAATGGCATTTGCAATAAAATACTTAGAAAAGCCTTGAACAGAAAGTTGCACTTTGATCCCAATCGTCAGGAGAAAATTACTTTTCTGAAGGAGAGGTGTGAAAAGTAACTTTTCCTCCCTGACGAGAGGAGCAGTGCTACTTTTCTGTTCAAGCTTTCTAAGTGTTTTATGCAAATGCCATTTTTGGAAGTTGATAATTGCAAAGCCACGCCATTTTCTATGCTGGTTTTTCTTTAATGATATGTAGAATATATTTTGTTTAAGTCTCTTAATGCTCGTGCGAAAGTTGTATGAGCCACTCGGGAGCAAATAACTATTTCACACCCTCTCCTTCAGTAATAGTTATTTGTGTCACAAGGGAGCAAAATGGTGTATTTACGGCGAGGCGTACATTGAATCCTGAGCGTAATGAGGGATTCAAGTGTTAAAGCCAAGATGAAAATAATTTTGCTCCCGAGTGCTCATACAACTTTTCACACCGAGCATTAAGAAACTTGAAAAAAACAAATTCTAAATATTATGAAAGAACAACCAGCATAGAAACTGGCGTGGCTTTACAATTATCAACTTCAAAAAAATGGCATTTGCAATAAAATACTTAGAAAAGCCTTGAACAGAAAAGTTGCACTTTGATCCCTCTCGTCAGGGAGGAAAAGTTACTTTTCTGAAGAGAGGTGTGAAAAGTAACTTTTCCTCCCTGACGAGAGGGAGCAAAGTGCGACTTTTCTGTTTAAGGCTTTTCTAAGTGTTTTATTGCAAATGGCATTTTTTGAAGTATATAATTGTAAAGCCGCGCCATTTTTATATGCTGGTTGTCTTTAATAATATTAGATATTTTTTTCTTCAAGTTTCTTAATGCTCGGTGTGAAAAGTTGTATGAGCCACTCGGGAGGAAAATTATTTTCATCTTGGGCGCTAACACTTGAATCCCTCGTTACGGTTAGTTGCAGAATCCTTCGCTACATTCTGTATTCAATTTAACTATTGCTCGTGTACAGTGGCTCACACCGGCGCCTGCAGGCTACTACGAAACTCGAAACTCGAAGTTCGTATCGTACCGTCCCTCTCGCTCTCGTAAGTATAAGTGTCAGAGGGACAGCACGACACGATCTTCGAGTTTCGAGTTTCGTAGTAGCCCAGCTGCGCCGCGGCAGCTGCACGCGCACGCGCGGCGCGACCCTGACCTCACACACACAGACAACAGTCAGCGGGGTACATTCACAGTCAATGAGGGCTGTGATGTGGCAGGCTAGGTGGCGCTGGTACGAGTTCCGTTTGACAACTTACACATTTGCGTCATGTTTGCGATTGGACTATAATATGTATTACAATATTTTCAATCCAATTTATGAAAAGTGTAAACAAAGACGACATTAATCCGACCACAGACAATTAGCGATGTAAAAACCTAGAACCTTTTGCAAAATAATTAATCTATTGTGTAAATCGATTAATTTATTAATTAAATAGATCAAAGTTGTTTTGTCTATTTTATTATTTACAATGTACTTGATTTAATTCCAAAGACTGTGTAAGCGCAGTGACTATTTTTAATTTCTATGTAAGTACCTAAATAAAAATCGCTTATTAAATCGAGCATAAATCGATTTTTAAAATGACAAATTTTCGTCCATCTCTACGCTCGTCTATAAATATGCTACTACAGATTATTTATATGCATGTTTAATTCAAGAAATAACGTCAGATTTTGACAAAGATTTTTAAATGAAATTTAAATATTGAAATCAAGTGAATTTTGGTGAAAAAAGTGATTAGACGTCTAGTTTTATTACACGAATAATAGATAACCTAAATGTGTTATTGATTCGATTCAGTGGGTGTTTATCGAATTATAAATTATATTGGTACTTTTTATAAATTATATTGATATAGGTACAGTATAAATGAGCCAATCGCAAGCAAGACTGTAACGTCCTCTCGACACTAACGCCATCTAGCGATATTTTCCTCCTCAATAAACCGCCATTTGGCTTCTGTGGTACAATGTAGGTTACCTTCTGTACCCTAGTGTAATTTTTCAGTTACAAAGTACGTCTCGATCGCGTTCGCGTTAAAATCTCATGTTCGTGCTTCCATACAAATTGAGATTTTAACGCGAACGCGATCGAGACGTATTTTGTAACCAAAAACTTACACTAAGGGCACTGAAAAGAATTAGTTCCTGACACGTGTCCGATAGGTATCTAACTGACAGACTTTTTCACGAAACAGATCTATTTCCGGGAAAACAAATCAACTATCTTCATATTGAATTGCAACACAACATCATAAGCGTAACAGACAAACATAAACTTATTCACTATTGCATTTATAATACTAGCAACGATTATAGCAGGCTAGGGTTCCGCAGGCGAGTCCTCGTGCTGGGCCTGCCGGCGCCGCGTTGTCATGCCAACCCGACGCTCCATTTTAGCCGCGCACCGCACTATCGCACTATCGCACGCACTATCTCCGCGCACGCGCACGCACACGGCGGGCGGCACGTTGACGTAGGTCGAGCTCCACACGGAATACGTAATAGCTGCGTAAAAGATACGAGACTTAACATTTTCATGGGCCGACGTACAATCAGGTTTTATTTTGGATATTTTGAATTTTAGTGTATACGTGACTACTTAGTATATATTTAAAAAAAAAATCAGGCTGAGAAATTTTCCACTCTGTTTTTAATAGTTCTAAAATACATAACTTTGGGTATGCATTTTTTTTGGATTTTCTTACAATTTCTTACCACGCCGTCTGTAAATATCAGTGACCAATATAATCGGATGTATTAAATCACTCGGAAAAAGCGAGAAATATCTTCAAGACACGATTCCCTTTTACTTACATACCTATAAATGTGTACGGAACCCTCGGTGCGCGAGTCCGACTCGCACTTGCCCGGTTTTTTAACTCTTGTATAAGTAATAAGCATCACGTAAACTTGAGAGTTCGTGCTGTGCAGGAGTGCGTGCGAGCGCATCGAGCTCTAGATCCTGAACGAGACAAGAAATAGTTATTTGTGTCACAAGGGAGCAAAATGGTGTATTTACGGCGAGGGCGTACATTGAATCCAGAATGCAGCGAAGGATTCTACAATAGAATCCTGAACGTAGCGAGGGATTCTAAAGTAGAATCCTGAGCGTAATGAGGGATTCAAGTGTTAACGCCCAAGATGAAAATAATTTTGCTCCCGAGTGGCTCATACAATTTTTCACACCGAGCATTAAGAAACTTGAAAAAATAATTCTAAATATTATTAAAGAACAACCAGCATAGAAAATGGCGTTGCTATACAATTATCATCTTCAATAAATGGCATTTGTTTGTTTGTTTATACTCTTTATTGTACAAAAAGGAAAAACAAAAAGGTTACATAAATAAAAGTTGTGTTAAGTACAAAGGCGGACTTATCCCTGCAGGGATCTCTGCCAGTCAACCTTTGAGTGGTAGAGGAGCAATCCAAAAAACAAGGATCGACAAATAGAGCAAAACATTTGAATAAATATAAATGCATATATAAACCTCAAATACCTAACTATATACAATAAATATATAACACATATATAAAACATTAATATAATTTATAACTAAATATAAAATAAAATACATAAATACACACATTTACATACAATACATAAATAATACAAGTATAAAGGATAATTACTTACTAAATAATCAAGGAACTAGTGTGAGCCACATCTTCTTCAATGTCTCTGAACGAGTATACGGAGGAAGATTGTCGGACGGTGATCGGCAACCGATTCCACAACCTAGCCGCATGCACAGAAAAGGATTTGGAGTAGATCTTGGATGAGGTAGAAGGAACATTCATTTGGAGGATTTGGATTTGGAGGCATTTGCAATAAAATACTTAGAAAAGTCTTGAACAGAAAAGTAGCACTTTGCTCCCTCTCGTCAGGGAGGAAAAGTTACTTTTCTGAAGGAGAGGTGTGAAAGTTACATTCCTTTCGGCATTAAATATATTAGTACCGAGTCACCTCCGGCTCGATCCTATTTGTTATTGTTTTGCAAATATCGCTCCGGTGTCCCAACAAAAGGACATCTCAGCGCAATGCAAATGCAACGAGATGCAAAATATTTCAAAAGAGACGCGTCCGCGCCACTTCAGACTTAGTAGCAGAAGGAACTAAGTTATTTTTAACTTGGCAGCGTTTTTGTCACGTTGTCAAAGGAAAACAGGTTCTAGGTGTGATGTTTACGGTAGCTTTCGGTTTGATCGGTGCCTGATGTTCAGGTATTTGAAAAGGAAAGATCCAGTGTCTCTTTGATTGTGCGCCTTTATTGAAGGCTGGGAGCGAAGCCGACGGAAATGCTCTTTCGTTATAAAGTGGGGTTCAGTCGCGCAAATCAAAGTACATAATCTCTCGACTTGATAACATTTGAGGCTCGACAAATCTTTCGCAGATCCAGAGGCTATGACGGCAGACGCAATGAATTATTGATTTAGGATTATGCATCGGGATTATGTTTGAGGAGTTATTGTTGGCTATCAAAGTACTGTAGAAAACAACGCTGCCATCCCGCGCATATGGAGTCGTAATGTATTTCCGTAAACTAAATCAACGAGGTTAAAACTGTACCTATACTTACATATCTATACCTCTGGAGGTTAATAAAATTACTAACCTAAGTGAGACCGAGCGATCACTGTCGCTAGAATTATACTTAAAATAACTACGTTGAATACGTTGTTAACTCGGGATCCGCATTTCGGGCGATGGGTTTAAATATGTATAATGCGTATTGACGTGTTCATTTCCGAACATTAAGCACGCCCGAACGCAGACGCCGGTTCAACACCGCTTAGACGGAGCGTGTGTGTCGAGTTTCATTACATTGCGGGGCCGCTACAGTTGAAGTTAAGTTAAATAAAGTAAGCCAACGAAACACCTTTTAACCATCACTTTTTAATACACCTTTTGATTCTCAAGAAATGTGCGAAATATTAAGTCAGCCGTATCCGCAGAAATATCAAGACAGGCCGTATCCCGCAGAAATATCAAGACAGGCCGTATCCCGCAGAAATATCAAGACAGGCCGTATCCCGCAGAAATCCCGCTCGATTTTAATGAAAATTTGCACTTTAAAGTTGTATATTTCGCAAACAAATCACTAAATCGAAAAATCGTCTTAGCAAACCCTTAATGGTTTTAAAAACCTATCAAACGATACCCCACACTATCGGATGATGAGAAAAAAAAAATCACCCCAACTTTACGTCTATGGGAGGAACCTTAAAAATTTTTTTTTTTGCATTTTTAATTGTACCATTTTGTCGGCATAGTTTACATATATATCTTTGCAAAATTACAGCTTTCTAGCATTGATAGTCCCTGAGAAAAGACAGACAGACAGACAGGCAGACAGACAGACATGGCGAAACTATAAGGGTTCCGTTTTTGCCATTTTGGCTCGGAACCTTAAAAACCACAGCAAAATCCGTTGGTACTTTTAAAGATCTAAGCATACTCGTACATAGGGACAACAGCGGGAAGCGACTTGTTTTATACTATGTAGTGATGATTTTATTGATCATGGCAGCAATGTAAAGCAATTAGCGTAAGTCTCGCACCGCCCGCGCCCGCGCCCGCACCGCACCAGGCTAACTATACAGTGTCGACTGAGTCGTCACAAGCAATTCACACAAGCCATCGACAATACACTACCTAACGAAATACAGGGCATTTAAGATATATTCAAGGAAATTAGAAGATCTCGAGCTGTAAATCGCGATTAGCTTTGATGTGTTTAGTCGATGCGTCGAAATATCGGGGCACATTTAACCCATTCAGTGCCGTTACGCCATCGGCGTCTTGGTGGACCCGCTTTGATGCCGCTGACGCCGATGGGCGTCTGTCTGCAGAAGCGGCATCTTCGCGCATAGTACGTAATCTGGCGCTCGCCAATGAATGGGTTAATCTCCAAACCACTCTTTCTCAGATAAAACATCATGTCAAATTATTCGGCCCCATAGTCAGCCATAGTTAGCCTTATTCATGTACTTATCTCAAAGTTTGTTAATTGATTTGTTTCTTCTTTTGTACAATAAATAGGAATGATTTATCATTATCAGAGTATTGATATTCATTTAGTTTGATACCTCTACGCGTGCCTAACCTCCTGGACCTGACCTTTTTAACCATTGTTTGATTTTACGCCTCAGACGTGTTTACCAGCCTGTTTATTTGGATATTAATTCAAAACTCTTAATAATCTTTTTTCAATGAACCATTTGTACTGATGAAGTATGTACATTCGCCCGTTATTCTTAGTCTTAATTGTCCTTTATAAAGTACGCCAGGCCACCAGTCTAAAAACAGGGTATACTGACGGACAAACAGACAGAATAAACAAAGTGATCCTTATTACCGTTATTACGCACAACTGTGTAACAGACATCTTGTTATTGGAAAAACGTTTTGACAATACCTAGTAAATCTCTAATTCACAGATTACACCGAGACGCTATGGTAACGCTTCATTTAAACGTTGCAGATGTATCCCACCAGTTGCTTTACATTGCGGGCCACGCAGCCACAAGTTCACGAGTGATCGTGCACCGATGGCAATGTACCGCGCACTTGCGATGCCTCCCCCCCTGGCTTCATGCTTTGCAAATGCGTTACCAGCATGATTAGTCAAGCATCACGCCACCAAATTCACACGTCCTTTACGCTCGTAGTAATTTTACCGAATCTTTTATAAGAACAAGTGAACGTCTGTAAGTACCCATTTGTAGGGTTCCGTTAGGAAACAGGGAAGAAACCCTTGTATATTCGTTGTCTGACAGACTACTAGAAACACAGGGAAGCTTAAAGTTCCATCTTACAGACTGGCTAAAACCAAAAAAGTCTTTTCTGGGAAATTGCATACGTTTTTATAATAAAATTCCAAAAAGATTATAAATGAAACGGATACAAAATTCAGATCTATTGTCAAGAAGACATTAATATCAAAGCGTATTATAAAGTTAATGATTATATCATGGACAGGGATATTTGAAATAATTCCGATCCGCATTAGCGATCCCTTCAAATAGCGAACCTACTGTGTTAAAAATAAAGTTGTGTTAAATACTTGTGATGTTAAATATCATTTAATAATATTGTAAATCTGTTTAAAAAAAAAAAAATATATATACCTCGTTGAGTTTCTTGCCGGATTCTTCTCAGCAGAGGTTTTCCAAACGGTGGTAGATTTTTTTTTTTGACATTCATAAGTGCTTGCTTGCTTGATGCCTAAATTGAATAAAGATATTTTGACTTTGACTCTTTTTCTCAGAACTTGTGGGGGTTCTAGTTAAAGTCAAAGTCAAAATATCTTCATTCAATTTAGGCTATTACAAGCACTTATTAATGAATGTCAAAAAAAATCTACACCGTTCGGAAAAAACCTCTGTGAGAAGATTCCGACAAGAAACTCAACGAGGTATATTTCTTTGAAACAGATTTACATTAATATCAAATATGCAGGCCTGAT
>NC_133478.1:4452180-4505381 GCF_025370935.1 Choristoneura fumiferana
GCGTGGGAACTAAGGAGGCTTTGGTCTAGCAGTGGGGCGTATAAGGCTAGAATGATGATGATGATGAAAGAAATGCAACAAAATTAATTATTGAACATCCATGACTCTGAAATAGACCTACTCGTCTGCCCTTTTAAGAATAGCCTTCCTGTGCCCTTTCCGCGTCTTTATAGCTACAATAGAGTCATCATCATCGTCACCATCATCATCATCATCATCATCATCATCCCAGTCTATATAGGTAGGTACGTGCCACTGCTGGCAACAGAATGACGGCGCTTGGGCCGAAGTTCCCACGCAGACACACCATTAAATTGCTTCCCAGGTTTGTGTTTTCCTTCACCGTAAAGTAGTGGTAAATTTCTAACAAAAAACTCGAAGGTGCAAGCCGGGGTGCGTTTACTTTGAACCCATCCTCTGCTTGAAAGCCATAGGTCAAACCAAGTAACATCCAAGTAATAGAAAGTAACATCGTGAAAGCTAAACGGTTGCACTAAATTACTCAGCACTCTTTTCTGCGCAGTGACAGGATGGGAAGCAGCCAATCGCGTCATCGCACCTCACGACGCGACCCGAGGGTGCCCGAGCGAACCCGAGGCGATTCATTACGGGACCTTGCTGTTCGAACTTTGTCGACTAATTTCAAGAAGTTGGACTTATAGATTCGCTTTGTTGTTATAAAGCTTTTTAGGGATAGGAATGCAAAGACGTTTCATCACGCAAAACGTTTGATCCGCTTTAGATGAAATTTGTTAAGGAGATAGTTTAAATAGCGGGAACAACATATGTAATTTTTTTTTACCCGGAAATTTTATAGGTTTTCACGAACACGAAACGAATTCTTCACAGTCGAAATCGTGGGGGCTGTTGCTAATTGAATGCGATTCAATACCTGAAACAAAACAAAATGCATTTAGTCAATTGTGTAATTAGTGGCTGCACAGTATAGGTATAAAAATTCTTCCAAAAATTTGCTATTAATAATAATGAGTTTCGAAAGTGTAAATGAGTGTTTTAGTAATAATTCCGAGAAATGGTCCATATCGGCTCGCATACTTATTACAAGTCCGAATGTATGTTTGTCAGAATGATCGTTTGTCATAACTCTTTATTCGCTAAATCGAATAATTGTTCAGAATTGTTATATAACAAACCTAACCTAACCTGTACTTTTCTATAGAATGACCATTTCAAAATTTCAAGAAAAATTTAAGGTTTCAGTGTAGAAAAAATGATGACAAACGACGATTCGGACAAAATTATGGTATGACTAACGAAGAGTATGCGAAATTTGTCGCTCCAACCAATTAAACTAGTCTTAAAGTAAGCAAAGTTTGGGTTACGCGTACTAACTAGGCAGCGGATAAACATACTTAGATAGAGTAACAAATCAAACTCGGGGCCTCAAGCCTATTATTACTGTTAATACACCAATAATTTATTTTATTAAATAGAGTGTGTACCTACATCCTTTCCTTCTGAGCCCCGACTTTTGTGACAGGTAATTTCGAAATTAATTTCAGCATAACTTTTATATTCATTGAACTGTTTGTTTTTATAATATAGTGTAGAAACTCCACCACGCCAGGACTACCGAAGAAATATTAAGCTAGCAAAGGCCAATTTACCAGGAGGAGGTATATAGGTAAAGGATATATAATCCAAACAGGTAAGAAGACCGCGCACTACTAAAAACACGGCTTATTACATCTTTAAAAAAATATACTACACAATATACATACTTACTGTTTAGTAGAACGCTTGATTGGTTATGGTTTACCATGACATACTATTTACTAATGGCCAATGGGGTCAGAGGGGACACCGGGAGACGAGCTGTCGGTAGGCCTCCAACAAGTTGGAGCGACGACCTGGTTAAGATCGCGGGATCGCGGTGGATGCGGAAAGCACAAGACCGGTTTGAGTGGAGAGCCTTGGGGGAGGCCTATGTCCAGCAGTGGACGTCTTTCGGCTGACATGCCGATGATGATGATGACTATTTTCCGACATCAAGTATTACAATGTCACACTTAATCTGACATGTGATGTAATTTTCACAACCAGAAAAGTGATGTGCCTAACATTACATAATGGTACAAGCTCATACATCAACACTACACAACTCATCTAAAATATTTCAAATTTATCGATCAATATCGATCCTTCTACCTACGATATAAAGATGAATGAATCAATCACATTCAATCGCAATTTCAAATTTGGCGTTCTTGAATGAATGCACACGACGTCACTGGCCAAATATGGCGGCGAAGGTTTTTTATCTGTGTCGAGGCTATTGACGTTTAGCATGCTAATGTGATGTTTATTGTTTATTATCTGTGCATCTTTTGTTTCGAATTTGGAATTTGATCGTCGATTGTTTTTGCATTAGTGATTCTGGTTTATGACTATACTTATTGCTTTGATTTTGGTTGTGAGGAGTTCGAGGATGTTATAATAATGTCAAATCGCAGCTTTTTATTTTTAATCAACTTCAAAAAAAGGAGGAGGTTCTCGGTTCGACCGTATTTGTGTTTCCTTTTTTGAGGTAAATCGATTTTCATGATTATCTTTTATCTAATAGCTGGTGTTTCTCATTAGTTCCATTTAAATTTAATCAAAACCTGACCAGTAGTAGTTTTATATCCTTAAGATACGAGCAGTTGTCATTAAGCCATTTAATTTAGATTAGTGGTTTATTTATAATAAAAATCGAAAAAAATATATTACAAAAAAAATAACAGACCAGTTTTAAGTGATACAAGCGCAATAGACACCTAGTACCTACATATTTAAGAAAGGTAAACAACTGTAGGTCCAATTTTGGCTCATGCTGTGAGGCACCTATTTCAAACTGGTAAAAAATTGATGTTATTGTTTTTTGGAGTTTTTTTGACAGTGAGCCCTCGCGAATAGTTTTGGTTAAAATTAGGCATTTGTGTAGGAATTTTCCATTTTAAAAGGTTTTAATTTTAATATAAAGGTTATATATTTATTTATTTATAAACTAATGAAAATTTACAGCATTACAGTTCATACTAATGCGTTCGTATTGAAATTCGAAGCTCATATCATGACAAATAAGGACGTAGAGATATACACACGAATGCTCTTCGTATTGCAAATGTTAAGTATTCACAAGTTGAATATTGAAAACAACTTTATACCTACTCGATTTTAAAAATAGATTCTGCAAATTATTCCTTTCAAAGTCATTAATTTCAAAACCTAACAGAGTCTTATTTTTTATCACAACTCCCATTAACGTGTTGTAACGAACCCCCCCCAATAAAAAAACTTTTAGCCCTCTCGAGCAATCTAATTCTACCAGCTCAAAAGCTAAACCTACCTAAAGTTCAACTCCTGAAGTTCAAGCTAACTGTTACTTTAATCAAAAGCTCCTAAGCTCGAAGCTATGACCTACCTATGAGCAGCCTACCTATATAACTAGAGCTTATGAGTCCTACTGAGCTGTTTGAAACCTACTAAATGATAGCGTGATGATGTGAATTGGCCATGTGATCGTCTAGTGGTTGTCTAGTGCCTAAATAAAATGATTGACCCTTCGTTGTGTCCGTCCTAGGTAACCCATACGGTACTTTTAGTGAAGAAGTAAAGATTGGTTGGTCTGAATTTAAGCTACAACTAATTATCTACCTACCTATAACGCAGCTAAGAACATATTACTAGAAAATAACTGATTTGACTAGGAATATAGAATGCTGTAGTATGTTATGGAATGCTGTTAGGGGAACAGGGGCAAGTTGTATCCATGATTACTTGAGAGAAACAAGTATAGCTATAAGGTATGACATTCTGAAATAAAGCGCATTAATAAATGCTTATGGTAGAACATAGTAAAATATCTAAGATTTAAGGAGATTAACCTAGTGATTATATAGGTCTGTGAAGTTTATTAAAATCATGACTTTTAAAACACCTAGCTATAATAACAAACCAAGATTTCTAAAATGCTAAGAAGGGAAGAACACAGGATTAGTAAAAACACAGTGTAAAATAAAAACAGTAAAATAAGCCAAATGAAAACAGTTTAATAAAACACAAACAAAATGAGAATAAGATAATGTTTCCTTTTGCTATAGTATAATGGGGATATACAGAATACTACCCACACTATAAGGATATTGTGTGAGCGATAGGTAGAACAGGAATATGGTATTATAAGTTTTCCATTTTACTTCAGCAATTGGAAATAAGCACACAGAATTAAATGGATTAGTTAAGTAAATAGAGAGCATTCTAGGGCTCAAATGCAGGATAATAAAGTTGTATATAGGTAATATACTTATGTGTCCACCAGGTGATAAAATTCATAAAGTCGGTATATACAAGGCAATTAGAAATAGCATTTGGGTTTTCCTTCCTATAATATAATGGTATGGCAAAAGTACTCTTGCTATAAATAGTTTATTTAATTGATAAATTAACCATAAGAACTTATATGATTTCTATTTAATAATAAAAGCTCACAACAACATTCCAGTGATTAGTTAGTCAATAGTATACAGCAAATTCTCATCCGCCTACCAGTTCTAATTTTTAGCTTTGTTAGTTCCACAATGGTGGAATTCTGGACTCAAGTGCAAGCTAAAATGTTGTACCTAGGTAAGGTATATAATCACAAGCGATAATGCTTGAGAGTTGTCTGTAGATGAAGTATATTTTTCTTTGCTATAATATATTAATGTACTAGGTGTTAGGTTTACTCTTACTATAGCTTGTATTTGTATTGATTGAATACTCATGAAGAATTATAGGATTTATTTGGAAATAATCTACATCACCAATTTCAACGATTAATTATAAGCTTGAAGTTAATGTAGAAGGGGTTAATATATATATTATATGTATAAATTATTGTCCCTAATTACCTCCCACCGTTTATAGACCGGGTTATAGATAATAAATTTGGGTATTCTTATCCTATCAAGTAAAGGCAGATTATTTGCTATGCAGGTAAGTAGTATTCATTCACTACCTATAGAGATAGAATACCAACCAACTTAATATCTATTGGATGGAGGTAATGGTCTCCCCGTCTGTACAGTCAAACACAATATAAGTTACTCACTTTAAGAATACTGCAATTAATTATATTATTTTTTGTAAGAATCTGTCGATAGCAGATAGTTTATACATTTACGATTTATTCAGTCTGGCTCTCAGTACATGAATAGCGTTCCCCTGTCAAGAATAGAACTTTGCTACATGCCTAGCTTTGACCAAATATAACACATAAATGTCGAGAATTTTCTTTGAATGGAATTATCAGTAGGTATCCATAATTGTGTCAACATCAGACATAGAAACTTTAATAGATTATTTTTCTATTTCCGTATTAGATGTCCCTAAGCGCTCCTTAAATCTAGACTTAATTCTAATCTTAAGATTAGGCAAAATCGCGCACCGTGCGGTACTCTCCTAGGAATCACTATCCGACCGAATGGCCAGTTCAGTCAGACAACGATCCCCAAGCGAGTCCCCAGCAGCAGCATCATACATTCACCGGCGAATTTCTAATGATAACCGTTAGTTCCCTACAACGCCCTATAAACCGAACGCGTGTTAACCTAGACGACGTACGATCAAAACCTAACGGACCTTGCCTAGTTCTGGTCTCCTAGTACAATAAAAGTGGTAAAACCTACCAAACTCATGAAGTTTGGTTTACGCCCTATAAACCTATGAAATACCGCCTAGTAAATACCTTCCCTACCACAAACCTATTCAACGTACCTAGATGCCCTAACAAACCTAACCTTGTATCGATCTACCTAGGCCCTAGGCTAAAATGTAATACTTACGTCCCAAAACTAGAGATGGCGAGCACCTCACATTTATTTTTAATTGCGTGGTGTGTAATGTTCAAAGTTTTCCGGAATGACAGGGAAAACTGCTAGCTAACTAACTAAGGGATCGAGGTGGCATCCTCTAGTGTACCTATTCCTAATCCTACGCCATGTGTAATAACCCCACCCGCGACCGAAGTCAGGGATGCGAGTGGAGTAGGGCGGAGAGATAATTGTGCGAATATATACATATATAAGGGGGGTCCAGCACCACCGAACTCACGTGCACCGACACTGCGGATACACGGTGCCCGGGTACGCGCCGGGGAGAAGATAGCCTGACCGCCAGAGTTGGCGACTATAGTCAGACGCGGAATCGTTCTCCTCAATTCCGTCCCGTCCCGAAGGACGTTATACCTCTAAACTTTCGTATATCACCGTTAGGTATCAGGTTTAGAGGCCGGGAACCTCGTCCCGTACAGTCCCTACTTTCAAGCGAATATAAAGCGGTCCGATCCCACAGAATAAGGAAAACTGGAGGGCTAATAGCAAAGGAACCGAAACAAAACGCATGGGTACTCCCTAGCGACATCGGCTCCGCTACCATCCCGCCAGCTATTCACAACACAAAAATGAAGCCTGGAGAACTAACAGCGAAAAGACCGAAACAAAACGCGTGGGTAACCCCAGCGACATCAGCCTAACACTGCCAGCCCGCCAGCTTATATAAATAAAATCGCGTAGTTACTATGTAGATCAATTACCCAGCAGCGTAACGACCTGCACTTGAAAGAACCCAAAGTTGACTATCCGTTCCTACGAGCCGCAGCCCTTTTTATAGTTTTTTGTGCGACAGCGTGTATTCCTGCTATAACTACATCTACCCCACCTGCTAATACTGCTAACACTCCTACATTTCCTGCTCTATAAGCACTTCCTGTTTCCCCGGCTACTAAGGCGCCAGCGCCGTTAAGAGGTTTTCTTAATATTGCTGCGCCTCCGGCCGTCTGCGTTCCCTCGTTTCCGTGCATTTCGGGCCCTTCCGCATATCGCTTCAGCTAAGTCTCGCGCATCTCGCGCGCTTTATGCTCCTACGGTTACAACTGCGCTTCCTAACATCCAAGCGTCTACAACTACAGTAGCTATTCAAGGTTTTCCTACAATTCATACGACTGCGCCTACACCTGTGTCTTAGGTTACTAAGGAGACAGAGCCGCTTAAGAGGTTTTATGTAATACCGGTGTTTGCGTACACAGCTAAGACTCCTGCTATTGCGCGATTCCGTGCGGCAGCGCCTCCCGCGCGTATACCTACACTTCCTGTTACACATACTACTGCAGCGCCAACGGCGTTTCGTGCTATGCGTTTCCGGCGTCCGGAGAGCTTAAGTAAATTCCTTCATTTCCTAGCACTCGTCCTACTGCAGAGACAGCGGCGTTTCGAGTATCGCGTTTCGAGCTACTTAACCATCAGCTACACTTCCTATTCTTTCATAGACAACGGCGTCTCATGCGTTTCGTAAACTTAGAGCTTTTACTGGAACAACTGCGTTTCCTATCATACAAGCTATTACTGGGACAGTAGCGACCCGAGGGTTTTCTACACTTCGCGCCCTTGCGCCTACAACCGCGCTTTCAACTACCAGGGAGACAGAAGCGTTTAAGGAGTCTTATCCGGGAGCGACACCTACTCATACACCTCGACTTACTGCTTTATAGGGCACTCTAGCTATAACGGTGCCTACGCACACATCCCCATCTCCTACTATACGTATTGCTACAACGATAGCGACGGCTCGTGAAGCGCGATTCATGAATCTATGAAGTTTAGTCAGACAGCCCCACTTTTAGCCATAAAGCGTGTTTACAAGACAGCGGTATCAGTACCAACTTCTCTATCTCCCTATGCTCAGCCTATTACAGATACTGCGGCGATTCACGTAGTGGGTTACCTGCGGCCTGAGGGTTTCCGGGTTTATCCGCGCCTCCTATCACATGGGCTATTTAAACGGTAACCGCGGTTCATATGTTTCGTACACTACAAACCCTTGCGTATGTAACTATGTCTTGAACTACCAGGGACACAGAACCGTCTAAAGGGTTACAGTTAATTCCTACACTTCTACATATAGCCAGTCTTTATACAATAGCGTAATACTATGCGACAGCGACGCCCCCTGCCACAAGAATTATTACAAAGTCAACGGTTTCTCTCGCGATCCCGGCGTTTACATATATTCCTACATTTCACGACGTCACATATATAACTCAATCTCCTTATGCTTAACGCTCTCCTCGTGCTAAGCACCTAGCTGGATTTCCTGCCTCACTAACTACCAGGACAACAGGAGTCATAAGGAGTATACAAGTACTTGAACTACAACTTTCCCGGGCCCTATATGCCTCCATGTTCGCGCTTCCAGCCGGGTCTTTCACAGTATAAATCACCAGGAACGCATCACCTAACAGGAGTACTACGCGGTTTTACTAAGTCATTCGAGTGTGATAGTAATAGAGTTTGCGAAGGTCAGAACGAGACAGACATATGGCTGTCAGCTCCGAACGATAAAAGAAGAACATTGCAGCTTGAATGGAGTCGCCAGAGTGCGAAAGCAATAGAGTTTGTAAGAGTAAGAGCGAGACAGGTGAACGACTCTGAATAATGAATGAAGAATGAAACGTAAAAGTTGATTCTAAACAATATGTAAAAGAGTTAGACCATGAGACGCACGATACCTTCTTCTCTATCCGCTTTTAATTTGTTTGTGATTATGGCCAAATCCCATGCATTCAAGGTAAATTTTACAATATGAATCACTAGGGAGGCAGCGCCTAATAGGAGAACTACAGATTTTTATTAATGAAAGTGTTAGAACGCGAAGGAAATAAAGTTCATAAAGGTTGTAATGAGATAGTCATATTATCACCGTAAGATGAATGGAAGCGAAGGTTAGTTCTAAGTTTGAATAATGTATGGGCTGTGAAAATCGAAGAGCTTTATTGTTTTATCATCAAGTATATTATATTTCATTTGAATCCATGTATTCACTTGTGATTAAATATAGTCACCCTTTCTTTTAATGTGATCATTTAGGTAAATAACTAAGCGATTAACCGAATAATAGAGACCAGACATGGTAAACAGCAGAGGCTTATTTAATACATTGTGAACTTTGCAGTAGTTATTTAATTTTATGTTTATTTATTTATTTATTCATATATTTGTGAACGAAGCGGTACAAGGTGTCTCTTGTTCCGTTTCAATCACCCCAAATGTTTTTGTAAGTGGAAACTGTTAAACTGGAAAAAACATTTCAACAACCTTTCACAAATATATGAGTCTTAATTATCACTTTTAATTTATAAGCGCTCTTCCCATGAATGAAAGTTGTGGCGTGGTGAGTATTTATGCCAAAAGGTATTGACCAAAGTAACTAGAGGAATCTTCAGACCTTTCGACAGTTTGATTATGGATCATTCATCACACCACGAGGGAGCGTCGGACAGAGGAACTGGTTGTGAGACAGTCAGCTCTAATAGCACTATATCAGCTCCTCCACCCCAGTCTTGCATCTGCCTGTCGACCGGAAATGGAGCCGCCAATATACCCTCCTCCAAAGCTGGATGGTTGAGCGCGAAGCATCAGTGTACATAAAGTACGGTATCCGTCATCGTGGGTCATAAACATCCGTTAATCAACAGTCTAACCCTAAACATCCCTCCAGCACCATGGACACTAGTCCTTTGGTGAATGTGTAGTGTAGTGACGATTTAGCATTAGCACCTTAGCATCTGCTTGGGTGGAAATCGTATAGTAATGAATTTCTGGCGCCAGCTTCAACGCTGATGTCATTTTTGACTTAACCTATCACCATCTGCACAAGAAATCCATTTGACGAGTGCTGTATCAAAGGTTAAGCGCCGATAAACCATCATTGCCATCCACAGAACTATTGAATTGTTATAACCCCTCAACTTGGTAATGTCAAGTAAAAAAATTTTCAGGTTGGTCACGTCATATGATCAGGAAATCAATACACATTCACATTCATGCTCCTCCAATCTCTTTTTCACACGTGTTACAACAATCCACCAATTCCTTTAGGTGGCTCCGATGTAAGCAATAATTTTAAATTCTAAATTAATTATTATCACATTTCCCACTTTTGCAACCCATCTAAGAATTTAGTTACGCATAACTGTCCCCTAGTTAACATTCTACGCGATATCTTGTCACTAACACCATAACCTGTACGATACTTCAGCATATATAATATCGAACGTAGATCCAAACTTTCAATTTACAATTTATATGTTTGATTTCATTAAGATCACGGATTATTTAAAAAAAAGGTAAATAATAAAGCCGTACCTAATTTTACCTAATGAAGCGTAAATAACCTGGAGAAAGTATCGAAATAATCATTTATAAGTATATTCGAGTATAATTATTACTCGCAATTTATTAGCACTTTTCTCGTGAGTGAAATCTGTGGTGTAATGAGTACATATGCCAAAAGGTAGTGACTAAAATAAATAGAAGAATATTCGAGCCCCTTGACTGATTAATTATGAATAACTATCACACCACGAGGGAGCGTTAGATAGAGGAACTGGTTGTGAGGCAGTCAGCTCTAATAGCATTATATCGGCTCCTCCACCCCAGTCTTGCATCTGCCTGTCGACCGAAAATGGAACCGCCAATATAACCTCCTCCAAGGCCGGATGGTTGAGCGCGAAGCATCAGTGTACATAAAGTACGGTATCCTGTCATCGTGGGTTATAGACATCCGTTAATCAACAGCCCAGCCCAAAATACTCCTCCAATACAATAGACACCAGTCTTTTGGGGAATGTGCAGTGTTGTGGCGATTTAGCATTAGCACCTTAGCATCAGCTTGGGTGGAAATCGTATAGTGATGAATTTTCTGGTGCCAGCGTCAACGCTGATGTCAATTTTGACTTAACCTATCACCTTTTGCACAAGAAAAATCATTGGTTGAGTGCTGTGTCAGGAGTCAAGTGCCAACAAACCATCCTTATCATCCACAGAACTGCCGAGTTGTTATAGCCCCTCATACTAGAGTAGAGTCAAGTCGTAAGTTTTTTTTTTCCAGTCAAATTGTCAGTAAACATTCACATTCTTCCTTCCCCAATCTTGTTTTTCACACGTGCCACAACATCTCAACAATCCCTAAGGATAACTCAGATGTAAGTAATAATTTTCACGTAGAAACATTAAAGTTAATTAGACCCTAAAATTAGTAATTTCTTACTTTCTCCAATTACCCAGTGTCTACCTAACATAATTTTGTATTTTTTTATTCCATAATTATATGTAGTTAGCTGAAATTTTTCTAAGCCTTCAACTTCTGTTTGAAATAAAAGAACCGATTTTTTTATGTATAGTAATAACCACAACTTAATAAATAAAATTTTGGAGGCAATATTTTAAAATACCGAGGAGTCACGACGTTTACTAACGTTACCAGTACTTATTTACTCTAAGCATGAAGTAGTACAATAAGAATGGTAAGTATATTAAATGCGTTAAATGTCAACTACCTACGTTCCTTTATTTAAAACGCAGTTAAACATTAAACCTGGTTTCATTACTAATCAAGAATAAAAGTGGATTAAAAGTGGAATAGTATTAGATATTTTTAAATGAAACTTATTTTGATCTAAATTTATTATACTTAATAATTGCGAAATGATAAGGCAGTAATAATTAACCAACTATTTACCATACCCTGATCTTTTTACGTATGTCACAAAGACACACTTATGACATAAACCTACCTAAAACTAATCAACTATCTAACTACTTGGGTTTTGTGCGGCCTACCCGAACTCTCCTAACATAACCATATCGCGAAACGCACAATCATTAAATACTAGGGTAGAAGAAACGCCTCATCATAGCGAAACCCTGCCTATTTTCTGAAACAATCGCACTACTTACGCAGATCTTTAAATATCTACTATATCCATATCCATATCTACATCTGAATATGGGAGCTAACATAAGTTTATCAAAAGCATAAAATCACTATATTTGAAGCAAAATGAATTAATAAATCTACCCACATAGAAACAATTACGTAAGAACCATCGCGAGGAAATCTGCACAACTATGAAATAGTTTAGTTTATTCCGATAGCACACGTGTCGGGAGAACGCTTGTGCCCACAATGAGTTGCACAACCGATTCTCAAACCCTTTTTGATGGTGAAATCCTATTTTAGAATTAATAGCAGTTGGGGATAAGGAAAACATACACTGATGTGAAAACAATAATTAACGGCAATAAATAATTCTAGTAATAGTAACAGTAATAGTGCATTATTAATTGCAATGGCAGAAATAATAACGTTCAAAACTATATATAGGCAGTTGACCCTAATTCTACGTCGCATTTGAAATCCTTATGGTACTTAATTTAAGAAAAGCGGAAACATACTCGTACCTACTTGCACTTATACAACCAGACTCTACGACGTTACCTTAACCATTGGTTACTAATGCTTGAAACTCAACTTTCAACTAAGTAATGCAAAGTCGGCGTCCACCTAACTGTCAGTTAAATCCTTTGTCTAAAATGCTGAACAAATTTTGATGAGTTTTGAAGTAAGATAGAGGAAACGGTAGGAAGATATAAATGCACTGAATAGCTTTAGTGATCGATGGCTTAACTTAATACGGACAAAGGCCCCAGCTACAACACTAATTCCCTCAAAAATAAAAGCATGTAGGTACCTCATCTCTGGCCTAAATTATTTATACAACTTGCTTATCACTCCAGTTTCTGCTTATAAATGTACTATTAATTGTCCCTAGGTGTATCTATGAAGCAACCAACCTTCGCATATCACTTTTGACTTAACGGATTTTTTTTTCTCTGACTGTACCTTCCGCTTACCGTACTCGCATTGCGCTAAGTACCTACTCGTATTACATTTTTCTATACCAAATTCCAAGTCAATCCGATCACCGGGAGTGGAACAAACTCAACTTAAGGGACCCGAACCGCACACACATACACACACCCACAGACATACATACATACATACATGCGTAACCTACTCTAACTACGCTTAACTGTTTTCTATTCGGAACTGCAAGTAGTGGTAATAAGTACTGAAACTTCAATTACACACCCCACAACTGATTGTCGTGCTACCTACGTAAAATCTTCATTCACATAGTTGCAATAATTAAATTGGTGCTATCAGGAATCTACTTAAACTCTGGACCTCTGGAGTTTTGTGAAGCAATTCTGTTGAAGACAACTATACTTTATGCCTCTTATTTGCAGCCTAGCAACCGTACTTATACTATTATCTATTCTGTGGTAGCGGGAGATATCACGATTTGATCTAAATAGGCATCCTAACAAACATACTTTCTTACTAAATAACCTATTTTCGTAATATTAGTCTGATACTTGATTAGAGTTACCAACTTTAATAATTGAGAACATACATACATATGTACTTATAAATTGTCATAAGATCAATTGGAACAACTAAGCGTAAAATAAAAGTAGCAAGAAGTAAGAAACGCAAGTATTGCTTAACTAATAAATACTAGCTATTGCAATGTCCGCGACTCCGCTCGCGCAGGATCAATTTTCCGCCATCCCGCGGGAACTTTTCGGAATAAAACCCATCCTATGCTATGCCCTTCTCCGAGCGTCAAACCATTCACATACTGAATTTCATCCAAAACAGTTCAGCAGTTCAGATATTAAAAAGGTAACAAACAACGACCCAATAGACTTACATACTTTCAGACCTTAATATTAGTGGGACGATTGAAATAAATTTAAGTGGTATCTACTTCAGAATCGAGCTATAATAGCAAGTTACCTTTCAACTATAAATTAAGTACAACTAACTTATTACACTGAGGTTTAAACCCAGGATTGAAAGAACCTAACTACGACCATTGTCCATATCGTCGCCCAGCCATCGTCTAGCAGTTTTTGAAATAATAAATATGTAATTAAAGTCAATTAATTTAAATAGTTACGCGGTACCTTTAACTTTGCAAAACTTAGTAACACAACAAAATTCGAAGCTTTTTGTACCTACTGGTGGTTTACACATCACCAAATAATGGATGAACTAACCCGGTGTCAACTAAGGTTGACTAACGCCAATCACCCATGAATACATAACCTTAAACACCCACGTAATGATGGAAGAATTATTTAAAACCAAAAGCTACTTATATGCCCTAAGTTCTAAACTAATAGTAGTAACTAAAAAGGTCGCAATTATCACAAACTTCACGCATACATACAACCTTATCGGAACCTCAACGTGATAAAGATGTGGAACCCTATCTCGAGGAACCTTGTCGCGCGGAGCCCTATCTCGAGGCACCCTACTTTGTCGAACGCTATTTGAGAATTCTAAGACGAAGAATCTTATCTCCTCCTAGTAAGTATCATAAGACAAGTAATCCTTATTTCAAGAACCTTACCACGAAGAACCTTATTCTTGGGACCTTAACTCAATGAAATCGGAGAATTCGAGGAACATCTGTAACATCGCAGGCATCCAACACATCCAGGACCTTTCAAGACAAAGAACCTCAAGAACTCGAAAGAACTAAAATAATCCTATTCACAATACCCTAATATCATGAAGTGATAAAAACATCAACTCGTCGATAAAATACTTCGGCGATTCGTAATCCGAGAGACTTGGAACCCTAATTTAAAAATGTTTCAAACAAAACCCGCACTCAAATCGGTCCACCCGTTCAAGAGCCACGGCGCCACAGACAGACAAACAGAAAGACACACAGACATACAAACACACACACAGCGACCAAACCCACAACACCCCTCCTTCTGCGTCGGGGCCAAAAGAACCTACAGCTGAAAAATCCCACTCGCGTACTCAGATAGAACTCTTTCGCCCCATACGCCATGGTGATATTTCATAAACCTGCCAAAGAAATCCCTGCAAACTAATTGAGAAAAGGTTCCTCCTGTGCGCTAATACTATCCTAACAGCGAATTGCCCTGTTAAGTTAATACTGAAATAAAATAGGTAAGTCAAGGTTTAGATTTAAAGTATACACCCCCCCGACTATATAACTTTATAATAATAATAAACTATTACACCCCCCGACTTTTCAACTTTATGAACCTTATAAACTATAATAGAACTGAACTACTAAAACGCACGACTGGGCTTACGTGGAAATCTCGCCAAAGCCCTCCCTGTCCGAGTGGAGGCCTGCGCCTTACAGCGGAACGCATATATGGCTAGTATGATGATGATGACTAATTTTACCGTCTTGTCCTAAGTCAGAGTGAATTAACCTCATACATCACCCTCAGAGCCAATAAAACTGAGTAATAACTAATAACACAACAATACAACAACACAACCTAAATTTACCTACTACTGCCTATCAATTCGATTCAATTGTACCTCTAATCATTTAGAACGTAAAATTAACTGTATCTCGAGTACACCTACCTACCACTCGTACTCGACTGTACTTGATTCCCGGCCTACATTATGGAACCCTTTTATTGTAAATAATCATAATATTTTTCTCGAGCAATGTGTATCGAATGACGCTAAATGTTATTACGACACGGTTCCCACAGAGTACTTTATACATACATACAAACTGAACTGACGGTTTCGTGTCGGTCTATGAACCAAACCGGATGACTATACCTACCTACACCTTTTGTTATGAGATATTTATACAGATAAACAGATTAACTTTTATTTAGTAAAATAGACATAAACTAAACGTAGCAACCTATGAATAATAATTATTACCTTTTGTACCAAACGCGACACATTCATTATAAAAACTCGGGTTATCCAATATCTTTGACTATGATAGACAATAAAAATGTACCTGTATTACATAAATAACACAGAAATTAAATTTCAACTTTTACGCTAAAACCATACAAAATAATGACAGAAAACTTATCCTTTACTACAACTTGGCTGTATGGCCGTATGCCCTTTACTTTTCTGTTTCCTTTCCTAGTCTATGGATTATTAAAAACAAACAACTGTGTCTATACGACGGCGAGCCTACTCCGAATCCGAAACTCGAACATCGAAGCCCGCATAACACCGTCCTGCTCGCTCCCGCATTATACACTATAAGCGTCAGAGGAACCGAACGATACGAACCCCGACCCACGAACCTCGTAGTAGCCCTGCAGGTTACCTACCTATATTTTCTTTGACTTGACTGACCTAGATTATTGACCTAATTGTTACTTTTGAAACGATTCCAAAGAAGACAAGCAATGCAATGTGCAATTCAAGTAATCCAACTAATATTTAGTGCAAAATAACCTAGCGACTGTTATGTTTACGTCTCAGACGATGCCTACCTACTCCAAGTTAAACACATAAGGTGATAAACTATGTGATAAAAGACTGAATAACGGAGTGCAAAATTGTGTAAAATTAGTGTAATAAACTATGAACTATGAGTGAACACCGGACATGCAGTGATTTAAGTGGATAGAATTGGAAAACACAGTGACGGAACTTATTCATTAAGCATATAAAATTGGAAAACACTGTGACGGAACTTAGTTAGTGGACAAAAACCGTAGTGTGTGAAAGGGTTTAGTTCTAAGCAATTATGTAAAATTCAAGTAAAAATCTACTTTACGATTGTGTATTATGTTATTTCCCTTATCAATATTAATATACCTGCCCTATAAATTATAATTTCGAACGATAAAACTACAAATAAAACCAAATCTTTACTCTCACTTCCATTCCACGGCAACACTGTGCCCTAACGGTTGTTTTTAGCTGGGCATTCCCTGCCTATCTAGAAAACCTGCCTGAATATCTGTCTACCTATAAGAGATTGAATAACTTAATAAATTCTAGAAATAAGTTCTTAAAAAGTCAAAATAATGATTACCAGATTTTAACAATACACCTAATAGTAACCTACAATAAAACTAAAAGTAAACCTACTGCTAAGTAATTCAACTGATCACGGCGGCACCTGTAACTAACCCCCCCAATAAATACTTTTTCCCTCCCTCAAGAGTAATCTAAACTCTACTAAGCTCAAAAGCTAAACCTACCTAAAGTTCAACCTCCTGAAGCTAACTGGTAATTAAATCAAAAGCTCCTAAGCTCAAGCTATGACCTACCTATATACAGCCTACCTATATAACTAGAGCTTATGAGTCCTACTGAGATGTCTGAAACCTACTATATGATAGCGCGATGATGTGAATTGGCCATGTGATCGTCTAGTGGTTGTCTAGTGCCTAAATAAAATGATTGACCCTTCGTTGTGTCCGTCCTAGGTAACCCATACGGTACTTTTAGTGAAAAGTGAAGATTGGTGGTTCAGTATTTAATTTAATAACACTACCTATCGCCTTATATGATCACCCTGAGAGAGAGGAGCCTACTGCTCAAGACTTGAGAGTTGATAATTTTGGTAATTGCGTGGTTATGAAGTGGTTAATTAGTTAATAGTATACAACAATTCTCATCCGCCTATCAATTCTAATTTTTAGCTATGTTAGTTCCACAGCGGTGGGATTCTAGACTCAGATGCAAGCTAAAATGTTGTACCTAGGTAAAGTATATAATCACCAGCAATAATGCTTGCCAGTTGTTTGTAGATGAAATATATTTTCCTTTCCTATAATGTATTAATGCACTATGTGTTAGGTTTATTCTTACTTTAGCTTGTATTTGTATTGATTGAATACTCATGAAGAATTATAGGATTTATTTAGAAATAATCTACATCATCACTTTCAACGATTAATTATAAGCTTGAGGTTAATGTAGAAAGGGTTAATATATATATATTTATATGTATAACCCCCCCTTACCTCCCACCGTTTATAGACCGGGTTAGTAGATAATAAATCGGGTATTCTTATCTTACCAAGTAAAGGCAGATTGTTAGATTTGCAGGTAAGTAGTATTCATTCACTACCTATAGAATACCAGCCAACTTAATATCTATTGGATGGAGGTAATGGTCTTCCCGTCTGTACAGTTAAACACAATATGAGTTACTCACTTTAAGAATACTGCAATTAATTATATTATTGTTTTGTAAGAATCTGTCGATAGCAGATAGTTTATACATTTATGATTAATTCAGTCTGGCTCTCAGTACATGAATAGCGTTCCCCTGTCAAGAATAGAACTTTGCTACATGCCTAGCTTTGACCAAATATAACACATAAATGTCGAGAATTTTCTTTGAATGGAATTATCAGTAGGTATCCCATAATTGTGTCAACATCAGACATAGAAACTTTAATAGATTATTTTTTCATTAATTTTCTATTTTCGTATTAGATGTCCCTAAGCGCTCCTTAAATCTAGACTTAATTCTAATCTTAAGATTAGGCAATATCGCGCACCGTGCGGTACTCTCCCTAGGAATCACTATCCGACCGAATGGCCAGTTCAGTCAGACAACGATCCCCAAGCGAGTCCCCAGCAGCAGCATCATACATTCACCGGCGAATTTCTAATGATAACCGTTAGTTCCCTACAACGCCCTATAAACCGAACGCGTGTTAACCTAGACGATGTACGATCAAAACCTAACGGACCTTGCCTAGTTCTGGTCTCCTAGTACAATAAAAGTGGTAAAACCTACCAAACTCATGAAGTTTGGTTTTACGCCCTATAAACCTATGAAATACCGCCTAGTAAATACCTTCCCTACCACAAACCTATTCAACGTACCTAGATGCCCTAACAAACCTAACCTTGTATCGATCTACCTAGGCCCTAGGCTAAAATGTAATACTTACGTCCCAAAACTAGAGATGGCGAGCACCTCACATTTATTTTTAATTGCGTGGTGTGTAATGTTCAAAGTTTTCCGGAATGACAGGGAAAACTGCTAGCTAACTAACTAAGGGATCGAGGTGGCATCCTCTAG
Organism: Choristoneura fumiferana; assembly: GCF_025370935.1. Taxonomy (NCBI): domain Eukaryota; kingdom Metazoa; phylum Arthropoda; class Insecta; order Lepidoptera; family Tortricidae; genus Choristoneura; species Choristoneura fumiferana. The sequence continues at coordinate 4,470,938 of NC_133478.1, forward strand.
TGTACCTATTCCTAATCCTACGCCATGTGTAATAACCCCACCCGCGACCGAAGTCAGGGATGCGAGTGGAGTAGGGCGGAGAGATAATTGTGCGAATATATACATATATAAAGGGGGGTCCAGCACCACCGAACTCACGTGCACCGACACTGCGGATACACGGTGCCCGGGTACGCGCCGGGGAGAAGATAGCCTGACCGCCAGAGTTGGCGACTATAGTCAGACGCGGAATCGTTCTCCTCAATTCCGTCCCGTCCCGAAGGACGTTATACCTCTAAACTTTCGTATATCACCGTTAGGTATCAGGTTTAGAGGCCGGGAACCTCGTCCCGTACAGTCCCTACTTTCAAGCGAATATAAAGCGGTCCGATCCCACAGAATAAGGAAAACTGGAGGGCTAATAGCAAAGGAACCGAAACAAAACGCATGGGTACTCCCCTAGCGACATCGGCTCCGCTACCATCCCGCCAGCTATTCACAACACAAAAATGAAGCCTGGAGAACTAACAGCGAAAAGACCGAAACAAAACGCGTGGGTAACCCCAGCGACATCGGCCTAACACTGCCAGCCCGCCAGCTTATATACAAATAAAATCGCGTAGTTACTATGTAGATCAATTACCCAGCAGCGTAACGACCTGCACTTGAAAGAACCCAAAGTTGACTATCCGTTCCTACGAGCCGCAGCCCTTTTTATAGTTTTTTTGTGCGACAGCGTGTATTCCTGCTATAACTACATCTACCCCACCTGCTAATACTGCTAACACTCCTACATTTCCTGCTCTATAAGCACTTCCTGTTTCCCCAGCTACTAAGGCGCCAGCGCCGTTAAGAGGTTTTCTTAATATTGCTGCGCCTCCGGCCGCCTGCGTTCCCTCGTTTCCGTGCATTTCGGGCCCTTCCGCATATCGCTTCAGCTAAGTCTCGCGCATCTCGCGCGCTTTATGCTCCTACGGTTACAACTGCGCTTCCTAACATCCAAGCGTCTACAACTACAGTAGCTGTTCAAAGTTTTCCTACAATTCATACGACTGCGCCTACACCTGTGTTTTAGGTTACTAAGGAGACAGAGCCGCTTAAGAGGTTTTATGTAATACCGGTGTTTACGTACACAGCTAAGACTCCTACTATTGCGCGATTCCGTGCGGCAGCGCCTCCCGCGCGTATACCTACACTTCCTGTTACACATACTACTGCAGCGCCAACGGCGTTTCGTGCTATGCGTTTCCGGCGTCCGGAGAGCTTAAGTAAATTCCTTCATTTCCTAGCACTCGTCCTACTGCAGAGACAGCGGCGTTTCGAGTATCGCGTTTCGAGCTACTTAACCAACAGCTACACTTCCTATTCTTTCATAGACAACGGTGTCTCATGCGTTTCGTAAACTTCGAGCTTTTACTGGAACAACTGCATTTCCTATCATACAAGCTATTACTGGGACAGTAGCGACCCGAGGGTTTTCTACACTTCGCGCCCTTGCGCCTACAACCGCGCTTTCAACTACCAGGGAGACAGAAGCGTTTAAGGGGTTACAAGCAATTCCTACACTTTGGCACACAGCTAGACTTAATACTATTGCGAATTGTTACGAGGCAGCGGTGTCTACGCGCACATATACGTTCCCTACTATATCGACGTCTCATACTATGTGTTCCGAGAGCCAGAAACGCTTAAGCCTCCTCCGCCATCTCCTAGCGTACGGACTATTACACAGGCCGTGGCGTTCTAAGCATCTAGTTTCGAGCTACTTGAACTTCAGTTATATTTCCTATTACTCCAGAGACAACGATGCCTCCCGTGTTTCGTAAACCTAAGGATTCTACGGCCGTAATGGCTTTTCCTGTCACACGAGCTATTTACAAGCTAGCTGTGGCCCAAGGGTTTCCTACAATTCAAGCTTCTGTGTCTCTAACTGTGTCTTCGACTACCAGGGAGACAGAACCGCCTAAAGGGTTACAGTTAATTTCTACACTTCTTCATACAGCTAGTCTTTATACTATAGCGTAATACTATGCGACCGCGGCGCCTACACTTACATATACGCCTCCTGCCTCAAGTCCAACTACTGTGTCTCCAGTGGCCCACGCGATGCGTTTCCATCTACTAGGCCGCCTAAACATTTACCTCCGTTTCCTATTGTATGTCCCACTACAGCGGTTACGACGTTCAAGGCACTCCATTTCGAGCTGCCCAAACGTCAACTGTATCTCCTACCCCTACAGAGACAGCGGCGCTTTATATATTAAATGCAACTATCGCCTTTACCACCGCAACTGTATTTCCTACGATATTAACTATTTAATCGTTAGCTGCCGTTCCTGTGCCTCATACAATACGAGCCCTTGCTCATCTAACTGCGCTTTATCCTACTAGGGAGACAGAAACGCCTAAGGAGTCTTATCCGGGAGCGACACCTACACATACACCTCGACTTACTGCTTTATAGGACACTCTAGCTATAACGGTGCCTACGTACACATCCCCATCTCCTACTATACGTATTGCTACAAAGATAGTGACGGCTCGTGAAGCGCGATTCATGAGTCTACGAAGTTTAGTCAGACAGCCCCACTTTTAGCCATAAAGCGTGTTTACAAGACAGCGGTATCAGTACCAACTTCTCTATCTCCCAATGCTCAGTCTATTACTGATACTGCGGCGATTCGCGTAATGGGTTACCCGCGGCCTGAGGGTTTCTGGGTTTATCCGCGCCTCCTATCACATGGGCTATTTAAACGGTATCCACGGTTCATATGTTTCGTACACTACGAACCCTTGCGTATGTAACTATGTCTTGAACTACCAGAGACACAGAACCGTCTAAAGGATTACAGTTAATTCCTACACTTCTACATACAGCCAGTCTTTATACAATAGCGTAATACTATGCGACAGCGACGCCCCCTGCCACAAGAATTATTACAAAGTCAACGGTTTCTCTCGCGATCCCGGCGTTTACATATATTCCTACATTTCACGACGTCACATATATAACTCAATCTCCTTATGCTTAACGCTCTCCTCGAGCTAAGCACCTAGCTGGATTTCCTACCTCACTAACTACCAGGATAACAGGAGTCATAAGGAGTATACAAGTACTTGAACTACAACTTTCCCGGGCCCTATATGCCTCCATGTTCGCGCTTCCAGCCGGATCTTTCACAGTATAAATCACCAGGAACGCATCACCTAACAGGAGTACTACGCGGTTTTACTAAGTCATTCGAGTGTGATAGAAATAGAGCTCGCGAAGGTCAGAACGAGACAGACATATGGCTGTCAGTTCCGAACGATAAAAGAAGAATATTGCAGCTTGAATGGAGTCGCCAGAGTGCGAAAGAAATAGAGTTTGTAAGAGTAAGAGCGAGACAGGTGAACGACTCTGAATAATGAATGAAGAATGAAACGTAAAAGTTGATTCTAAACAATATGTAAAAGAGTTAGACCATGAGACGCACGATACCTTCTTCTCTATCCGCTTTTAATTTGTTTGTGATTATGGCCAAATCCCATGCATTTAAGGTAAATTTTACAATATGAATCACTAGGGAGGCAGCGCCTAATAGGAGAACTACCGATTTTTATTAATGAAAGTGTTAGAACGCGAAGGAAATAAAGTTCATAAAGGTTGTAATGAGATAGTCATATTAACACCGTAAGATGAATGGAAGCGAAGGTTAGTTCTAAGTTTGAATAATGTATGGAGCTGTGAACATCGAAGAGCTTTATTGTTTTATCATCAAGTATATTATATTTCATTTTTTTATTATATTTTCATTTGATTAACCGAATAATAGAGACCAGACATGGTAAACAGCAGAGGCTTATTTAATACATTGTGAACTTTGCAGTAGTTATTTAATTTTATGTTTATTTATTTATTTATTCATATATTTGTGAACGAAGCGGTACAAGGTGTCTCTTGTTCCGTTTCAATGTCACTTGAACCATTTTGTTCTCACCTAATTTTTATACCACATATCGCTTGAACCATTTTTAAACGATGTCAAATTTAGAAAACGATGTTGGTTCAGCATTTTATATCCGATTTTTTTTATCCTGGCTAGTCATTGCAAGCGTTGAAATATTTTACTAAAGTTATTTAAACTTATACAAATCAATATGGATAAAAATACGTTGTGTAGGTTAAAGCATTAAACTTAACTTCACTTACCCTAACTTCATGTCATGACGGTTAAATACACAATGACAGGAAATACTGTAGAAGAATTTATCCCTATTATTTCTAAACCGAAATTGCTTAATAATGCAAAGTATAAAACATCTCTCTCTATAACTAAGGTTAAATAAAATGACCTAAAGAAAATGTGCGATACCGAGAACGAGATAGTTATACCGAGAGGTTTTTCATCAAGAATATTTAAAACTTATGTGTACTTAGATCACGTTGATAACAAAAATGCTATTTACTCTTAAACTACTACTAAGTCTCTAGCAATCTTAGCCGTTATAATTTTCCTTGTAAATTTGATGTACTTACTACCAAACTGAATTTTTCCAAAATTTTCACTCAACAGTTTAGATTTTAGAGGAGGGGACGCTCGACTTTAATGAAAATTCGCAATTTGTTGAATATTTTGCAAAAAGATAAGTGTATCGAAAAATTGTTAAGGCAACCCCAATGGTTTTAAAAGACCAATCCAACGATACCCACACTATAGAAAAAAAAACACCCCTTCTTTACGTCTATGGGAGGCAACGAAAAAAAAATTATTTTTGTTTTTTACTCCTTCGTCGGCGTGACTGATATGCTTTTAATAAAAAGCCGAAAAGAAATGGTTGGCTTGTATTTTTGTTCATATAAACTTAACACAAAGATGACAGGTTCTTCAAGTTTTTTTTTATATTTACACCATAATACTTGCAGTCAATCTAGTTAACTTTGAGTTTGCCTTTGAAATGTCGAGAAACTTTTAATCGAATATCAGTTAAGAGTCAATGTTTCCTATTTTTTCATTTTATCGAATATTCATTACCTCGAATGATTAAAATGAGTATTTTAAATTAATTATTTTTAATTTCTAGTTTATTTGGCAGAACTTCATTTCATATTTTATTATTTCATACTTTTTTGAATTAATTTTATTTATTTTTGTGGGATCGCAGTTCTAACGTAACCTAACCAACTTTTCTGGTAGCGACTTATTTTTATTGGGGTCGCAGTTCTAACCTAACCTACTTTCCTGGTATCAATTTATTTTTGTTGGGGTCGCAGTTCTAGCCTAATCTAACCTACTTTTTGGTAGCGATTTGTTTTTGTTGGGGTCGCAGTTCTAACCTAGCTTAACATACTTTTCTGAAAGCGATTTATTTTTGTTGGGGTCTGGGTTCTAACTCAACCTAACCTATTTTTCTGGTACTGGTTTATTTTTTGGTCACAGTTCTAACCTAACCTACTTTTCTGGTGGCGATTTATTTGAAGTGATAGTTCTAATCTAACCTATTTTCTGGTGTTTTATAAGATATAAACAGCGATGTTTTGTTTTTCTGTGTCATGAATAATTGATCAAATATATTTTTAAGCAAATAATATTTCTTGTACTGCTGTTCTAATAATTGTTTTAATAAGTAATGAATAGTCGATGAAGTGAAATAACTCCAAGAGAAAGAATTAGTATTAAATATTCTATGAATAGATTTCAATGAAATGACATTCGATAGATAGTTAATCAAGTGGCATGGCACCCCTAACTTTGATTATAATAATTATATTCTGCCTAAACATAGATACATACTACTACTACTATTTAATCGACTAAAAATGTTGCCAATTTAAAGTATAACCGTAGGAAAGCTTGGCTAGTTAAATTCTATTTTTTTTCTTATATGCCCTTATATTCAAAGTTGGCCAGATTTACTTGTAATAACAATTATTATAATTAAGCTTTTGAAAAACAAGATAAGTACTTTGTTAGTAAAGTTTTAAATTACGGAAGTTAAGTGTGATTTGATTAGTTATAATTATTATTGTTACAGGTGCCAGTTTGGTAAAATAATTAATAATTTACATACTTAGTTCCTAAACCAAACCAAAATTAAAGCTGAAGTTGTTTACTTTTGCGAAAAGTAAAAACATTTTTGATTTATAATTTTACTTTTTTTATTTTTTTACTTGTAGACTTGATTCATATCTCTAAATACTGGAGTATCAACCGCCTACATCTAAATAATTCGTGAAAAATCTGTGATTTCAAACAATCCCGTTATTAGTAAGCATGTGTCTTCAATCAATATGAACTTCCCCTATTTTTTTACAAATAAGGCATATAAACTAATTTGCTTTGCACCGTTTGGCTTCTGACATGACGCTTGATTCATTTAGCTTTACTCTGAAAGATAACCATCGATACACTTCAACCATTTTACCTGCTTCTGCAAGCGGAACCTGGTGTTCGTTAAAACAATTATCCTGACTCTAAAAAGTGGCTACTTTGTATGAAGCGACGTTTATTTTAGGAAATAATAGGTTTTTTTTTATAACACCTAAACTGATTTTGAAGCATGCAAAATGAAATCCAGTGCTGGCACTATTCTATAAATATAACCATTTGTTTTATTTTTATGATTTTTTTTTCTGAAATTTTCAACTTTGATTGCTTCTCCTGTAAAATTCGAAAAATGTCGCTTAATACAAATAGCCTTTCACCCGTCGATATACAAGTTATTATCAAAAGTTGTAGAACTAAATTAGCACAGGATGAAGAGCGAAAGCTGTGGTTTAATTTTTTGCACCTGTAGTTTTTTCCACCCGGTATAATCATCTTACATCATGTTAGTTACTATAACCAGCAATGGTAGAGGTAAAATTATTTCCTAAATTAATTAGGTCCTGGCGCTCGCCGGCTGCCGCCGCGACGCGCTCGCTTCGCTCGCTCGCCTCGCGCGTTGTACCTAATACTCTTCCTCGCTTCGCTCGTCGCCATACTCGTGCCTTATTTTCCAGAATCTAAATTGACAGTAAAAGTGATCAATTAAATTACAGAAAGCTATTTGAATAGGAAATTTTTGACCCTTTCCAGTGCTCTTTTGTAAGATGGTAATGAACTATAAATAATTACTTTGCTCACCCGTGACTTAACGATAGCTGGGCCTTTCTCTTAAAAGTTGTACCCTTAACTTTTTTCTGGGATTTTGAAATTTTTATGTTACATCTACTCAGAATCACGAGTATATCAAAGTCAAAGTCAAAATATCTTTATTCAATTTAGGCTCAAGCACTTATGAATGTCAAAAAAAAATCTACGTTCGGAAAAACCTCTGCTGAGAAGAATCCGGCAAGAAACTCAACGAGGTAAGATCTATCGATTTTAATACGTGAAAAAAGTGTCCCAAAATTGGCATATATATTTTTGTACTTCCGTTCCGTTACTCCTCATATAAGTGTATATGGGAAAGGTAACGGAATGGAATAGAAAATTTTGGAACACTTTTTTCACCTATTAAAATCGATAGTACTCGTGATTCTGAGTAGATGTAACATAAAAATTTCAAAATCCCAGAAAAAAGTTAGGGGTACAACTTTGAAGAGAAAACCCTTTTCTTTGCTACGTCTTGCAACAAATGTATAATCATGCAGCTTTTCCGCCTTCAGGCTCTAAGAACACGCACACATCACATAACTCCAACTATTACCACCATTACACTACGCCGAGAGATGTTTCGAACTCAACCAGAATTCATCATCAAAGCAACACAACCGTTCACTACGATACCAGATTGCCACGAATTTACCACACTGGTTATGTAAGTTAATCAAGGTATAAGCAGGACCGTACCGACCATAAAAAGTATGTACAGCGAGCTAAAATGAAATTGCTCTTGAGGTTTCACCTTGAAAATAAAAATAATTGCAATACACTTTCACTAGATATAAAGGTAACAAAGGAAGCTTTGAGGAAAGAATGATACCTACGTATTTATTTTAATCCCTCAATGGCTTTAAAGGAGCTGGAGGTAATAATAAAGGTATTAAAAACCGGCCCTTTGAAAGAAATTGCTTATATTCGCTTTGTCATCATAATCCAACTGAGCCTAACTTAATTAAATACATTCTTTGTAGAATATATTAGCTTTTTGTATTTATTTTCTCAAATAAACAGAATACACTTTTTTTAAATAAGTTATCTGTCAAACTGCATGACAGTTTGTTGGCAGAAAAAATTAGCTCTCTAACACTGTTCCTATCTTATGTATCTAAATCCTTAAAACTAAATACATGATGCAAGGAGTGCTCCGAAGGCACACTACCTCCAAACTTTTCAGATCATGCACTTTAATCACTCATAAGTATATTTGTTATATTAATTTAATTCATTTTACTCGTTAACATTAGTTTTTGTACAAATTTTATTCAACGAACTATTTTTATTTTTACATGTAATTTAAGAAGTTGTACAGTACATTAAAGTTTTCACCTCATTAAGTATTCTAGGTACCTATCATACATTACGTTATTTCATCCCAGCCTATATACGTCCCACTGCTGGGCACAGGCCTCCTCTGAGAACAAGAGGGCGTAACGTTATTATATAGATGTAGATACTTAAATACATATACCCGACTGTCCGAAGGAGGGTTATGTTTTTCGAGCGTATGTATATTTGTATGTAAGTATGTATGTATGTCCATTTCTTTGGTCCTCGCTGCAGCCTAAACGGCTGGATGGATTTTAACATAATGAGGTATCATTGGATTCGTCATAACTGGCGGAGTGACATAGGGTATATAATATTTCAATATGGCGTCTGCGAAAAAAAATATGGCGAAGGAATAAAAAAATAATATTTTGTATAGTAACAAGTAAGTAGTGCTACTAAAATGTATTAATTAAGCTTATAAAAAAATCTATTGATTTATTTTGTAATGTTAAGTGCTAATAAATAGTGTAGACTTTTAAAAGTGTAGGTATTTATTACTTTTTTATATTTAAACTACATTTTTATAGTTATTGCATATCCTTTATCTACAACTAGTGGTCTCCTAGACCGCTCATAGGTGGCTGTGTTTCTGAAACAGGACGTAGGTAGTTAAGGGTTAGCATGACCAAATTAAGTTTTTTAACTACGGTTGATACGCTGTACTATATTTGCAACTTGTACACGTTTATAATCTAAGCTATTTACCAAGTAGAAACCGCTATGCTGGTGACATTCTAATTAAAACTAGAATAGGAAAACTATTTTTCTTTGATTAATAAATAACGTTTTTTATTGTATCAACTAAAATGAATAACATCTTTCGATGATTTTTTTTTATTTTCTTAGTAAAACTACTTTGGTATAACTAGCTTTCGTTGAAAGATGAAATTAGAGTTGGATACTTAAAATATCTTGAGTACCTATTGGAAGAATTATTGAAAAAATCAGAAATTATTATCATTGTTTTGTTCTGAGCCTGGAAGTGGTGCGGAGGAGTTCAAGATTCAAAGTCAAAGGTTAGATCTAATTATGAACAGTTATCAAAATAAATACAGAACATTATTTAATCCATTAACATGCATGGTGGCTTAGAGCTGTTCCCACTTCTCGGGTGTCGGATCCGCTTCATGTCAGATGTCAGTCATTTCTATAGAAAATCGTGTCGGGCATGTAAAAAGGAAATCTGCCCGGTGTGTGTGTAATTCCCTATCCGCACTGGGCCCGTGTGGGAACTACGGAGCCCTCTCATTCTGAGAGGAGGCCTTTTTCATACATTAAATAAGTTTATGTAAAAAACTGTTTTTTTACTTACTGTAATCAATCAATCAAATGACATATCCGTACAACTTTCAATTAATTTGATCACTAAAAGCACGTGCAATTAGGCTAGGTGTGGAATCAGAATCTTGGATTTGGTTCTGGAACGTCTGAGTCAAGATGGGTAATCATTTGATTATTTCGTATTTATAAAAACATTTTTCATACATTATAAGCTTTTCTTCTAACGGTAGGTACCTCTTATAGTATATGAAAAAATGTTTTTATAGCAAGAAAGCTAGCTTTGATCATGAGGTCTTGTAATTACTTAACTGAATCTTTTGAAACTGATAACGAACGAGAAGATCTTGACGGGACCACCAGGATGTCACTACAAGATTACCTAACGTATTGTCAACAGACTTAGGGGCAACTTTTCGAACAAAACAAATAGAGACGGCATCACATTTAAACCGTCAGTCAACACTAATCAATGGATATTGAAACAGCTCCTTATAGTAGGAATTATTTGAGCTGTCCCGATCTCGTTAACAGCCAACCTTTCCAAGCCATTGTATTCTATTTTGTCCTCAAGTGCATAATCCTCAGTTTAAAATGAAATGAAATATAAGATTATTATATACAACAGATACTTTATTATTAACAACAGAGAGTTCATTTTAAATAAAACTTTGTTGGCAGAAAATGTTTTTCAAAATTGAATGCGTCGTAGACAAGCAGCATGGAAAAGTATTATCTGCGAACGTGTATTTATTTGAAAGTGCACTTTCTGCTCTAGACAATAAAGTCGTTATTTCAATGAACTATTCTATTTTAAGCCGTGGTGGCCTAGTGGTTTGACCTATCGCCTCTCAAGCAGAGGCGGGTTCAAACCCCGGCTCGCACCTCTGAGTTTTTCGAAATTCATGTGCGGAATTACATTTGAAATTTACCACGAGCTTTGCGGTGAAGGAAAACATCGTGAGAAACCTGCAGAAATCTGCGAAGAATTCATGGTGTGTGTGAAGTTCCAATCGCCTGGGCCCGCGTGGAAAAGTATGCAAGCCCTCTTGTTCTGAGACTGCCTTTGCCAGCAGTGGGTCGTATATAGGCAATGATGATTCTATTTTATATTTCCGTTCATTTTAAACTGAGTATTTGAGGTTGAGGGCACAATATAATAGAATGGCTATGTTCGAAAGGTTGGCTGTTAACGAGGTCGGTACTCCTCAAATAATTCCTACAATGCAGAAGTATGCCAAATTTTAAGTCAATCTGATCACTGAAAGATTTCTGATCTCAGAAATCTGTAAAGCCTTCTGTTCTGCTTCTATTGAAAACAATGTGACACCATAATACTAACTGCGACGGATGCGTGTAATATTATACTAAAATCCATTTTTTTTAAATGTTATGAACGTATACTATAAGTGATTTAAGGTTGATAGGCTTAAATTCAAAGAAATGTACATCAATCCTAAGAAAATTTAGTCCCATCGAAAAGTTATACTTTCTTGTCTGCAATAATAAATTAAGTAGTTTCAGTACAAAAAAAATTAGGACACGTTTGTCAGAAGTGTTTTTATAAATCGATTAAAGACACTTCTGGTTGAACTTGTTATCTGCCCAAACATGTTAAGCCAATTAATTATTAAGGATTATTTTGTTCGACCACTCGGATTAGATCCGCTACAGTTAAAAACGAGTGCAATTAAAAAGTTCGGAACGCGTTGCAACTTATCGTTTGGCATTTGATGTGTGGTACAAGCTTAAAGATACTAGCACTCTCCCTATCCTTCCTTATTAGCATTAGAAAATAGCGACCCGCTCTGGCTCTGCTCGGGTATAATTTTCGAAAAAAAAGGTCTCTAATCAAAGGCACTTAACATTTTTCAGCTCCATTTCCCAAAAAACATCTGCGTGGAGGCGAGACACGTCGTTATTATGTGTTTCATATAACTCATCATCATCATCATCATCATATCAGCCGTAGGACGTCCACTGCTGGACATAAAGGCTGTTTCCATAGACCTCCAGTTGCCTCGGTTGGAAGCGGCATGCTTCCACCGTGATGCCGCGACTTTAACCAGGTTAACCGTCTATAGATATCCGTCTATCTAGATATAGTTAGTGTTTAGTTTTGTAACTAAGGAACCCCATACATCCCTGTATTATTATTATTATTATTTTGTATTTTTTTCTTTAATTGTATACTGTAGGTAGTTTTTAAGTATTTTATTTGTAATTATTTTATGCGGCGCATTCTTCTTGGCATCATGGTCTTTCCGAAAGCGCTGGTAGTTTAAAAATGACGTGTAAAAGTGCCCATTGCAGCCTATGTACTGAATAAATTATTTGAAATTTCAAATTTGATTTTTTTTATCTCGTTGATGGACGTCCTACGCTGCGCTTGCCGATCCGCGGTCTCCGCTCGAGAACCTTTCGGCCCATTGGGGCCATAATTATTGAATTATGTATGTATAAACCTTCCGTGAAAAATTATCTAACTGACGGCGAACGCCGCATAAAATAAGACGCTTAGTATAGAAGATGCGGAAGTAACTCTGTCTGTCTATCTGTCCGTATGTCTGTCTGTTGGGCGCGCCAAAGTTCGTATAATTTTCGCAAGTCATACTGTAATGTTTGTCAGAATAATTGTTTGTCATATTTTTTTCCAACCGAAACCGTATCTATTTTATTTTTGAAATTTTTAATGATTATGGAAAATTTTAGGTTACAATTCTGAACAATTATTGGATAGCGTTAAACGAATTCTCCATAGACGAATTCAGGGGCAATAGCTAGTTTCTAATGAAGAAAAACCCCCTTAAATATGTATTTGAAACATAGTCATATAAGTTGTCCATAAATATTACACCGTTTTCTTTAACTTGAGCCATACGGAAAAACGAATCGTCACAAAAGGCAAATTGGCTTAGCGATTCTACATCCGACATAAAAGCGCTTAATTAAAGCGTATTACTGCAAAGCGCTGTTTTTGTTCACGTAAAAGGTCAAGGCTTATGCTGAAGGCTGTCGTGACTGGACGCCTAGACGGTGCGAGACATATTGTTACGGTGAAGGAAAACATCGTGAGGAAACCTGCACAATTCTACGAAGCAATTCAATGGTGCGTGTGAAGTTCCCAATCCGCAATGGGCCCGCGTGGGAACTATGGCCCAAGCCCTCTATTCTGAGAGGAGGCCTGTCCCCAGCAGTGGGACGTATATAGGCTGGGATGATGATGATACCTAAGATGATACAAATATGACAATATAGTAAATTAACTAAAATAATTTATTTGCTCACCCGCGACCTTATGATAGCTAAGTTTATGCTAAATATGCGTGTTCATGCAGTTATTCCACCTCCACACTGTAAGAACACACACAAATCACACAAAATCATCTATCACCACCACCACACTACACTGACGCGTTTCGAACTCAACCAGAGCTCATCTTCAGAGCAACACAACCGTACACCATGCTACCAGAGGTTAGACTAACAAACCACAACAACTATTTTAATTTGTCACTGTCACTGTAAGTTATCATAAGGTCGCGGGTGAGCAAAGAGATTCTTTTAATTCATTGATATGGACCTCCGCAAAGTAACGCCTGATTCAATAAATGATATATAGTACATCTATGTTATATATACTAAATCTTATAATGATATACATACTAAATCTCTCATCTCACTGGGTCCCAAGAAACAGGCTTACCCTAGTTTGGGGTCCGCCGGGCACTGCTGATTGTATTTCATACTTGTTACATAATAAATATTTTTCATTTTTTTCATTTTCAAATACAGACCTTATTTTTATACAAAAGATAATATTTTGCAGGATTGTTTATGGTTTACAGAAAATATTATATAATTCCTTTGATTATTTTATAAAATGTTATTCTTTTTAATTAAAGGTTAATTTGCAATGGGTGTTGTTTTCAAAGAAATGAATGTTTTGTAGGCAACGAGGTATTTTTTGTCCTCCAATATTTATTTTCTAATAAAAGGTTCTGAAAGCAAAATATTGTTTTCACATTATAGCCAGCAGCAATGTTTTGATTTTTTTTGGGTCACTGTTGAATATTTTTAAAGCAAAACAGCATCATCCCAACCTATATACGTCCCACTGCTGGGCACAGGCCTCCTCTCAGAATGAGAGGGCTTGGGCCGTAGTTCCCACGCGGGCCCAGTGCGGATTGGGAACTTCAATCACACCATCGAATTGTTTTCCTTCACCGTAAAGCTCGTGTTAAATTTCAAATGTAATTTCGCACATGAATTTCGAAAAACTCAGAGGTGCGAGCCGGGGTTTGAACTAACAATCCTCTGCTTGAGAGGCCATAGGGCAAACCACTCGGCCACCACGGCTTCAAGCAAATCATGGCTTTGTCGAAGAATCGTTTAAGAAGTACTATTATATATAATGAGAACGTTGACCTTCCGTGATCAGAGGAATGTTGGAGTGGATTTCTTTGTCATAGTCATAATTTACCTAGACACTTAAATATTTTAGTGCAGGACTTTTAAGGATAATCATGAAAGAGGCGTAACACACAAAATGAGTGGTAGATAAACATGTCGGAAGGCCAAACTATTAAGGGGCTGTTTCACCATCCATTGATTAGCGTTAACCGACGGTTAAATGTGATGCCATCTCCGTCTACTCGAACAAAACAAATAGAGACGGCATCACACCTAACCGCCAGTTAACACTAATCAATGGATGGTGAAACAGCCCCTAAATTTTGCCCAGCCATGTACCCAGGATACCTACAGATGTAGTGCATATATTGTTCAAAATAACCCTCCCTTGGACAGTCGGGTAAAAAGGTCTCAAAGGCACTTCACACACATTTTTCAGCTCCTTTTCCTACAAACTATCCGCGCGAAGCCGGAGCCCGTCGACGTAGAGTATATTGTGTCTCATGCATTTTTTGATTAGTTTGATATTTTAAATTCGCAATATCTTTTGAATGGAATGTCCAACTTTAGTAATTCAAAAAGTAATTTACAGGTTTTGAAACAGTCTTCAATTTGAAATGATTTATTTAGCTAAGGATTAATGCAAAGGTACCTATAGATAACGTGGTCTAATTTTGGTCGGCATTTCTATCAACTTTTTAAACTTAAAAAAGTAGTTACTTTATAGTGACATGACTACAATAGTGGTATTGATATATTTTGTTTTGGTGTGGTGTGGTGTCGGGTTAGAATTACACCTCTCCATTTCTTCCGTGGAGACCGCGAATCGGCAAGCGTGGCGTAGGACGCCCTCAGACTAGGTGGAGCGATGATCTTCGCAGGTTAGCTGGCAAGAACTGGATGAGACTGGCCGAGGATCGTGCTCAGTGGCGTGCAACTGGAGAGGCCTATGTCCAGCAGTGGACTAAGATATGACTATATATGGCTGATGATGATGATGATGATGATGATTTCTTCCGTGGATGTCGTAAGAGGCGACAAAGGATATAGGTTATGGTAATAAATTTAATTTTAATTTGTAGTAGAGTTTATTTAAACAAACGAATTATTGTAAGGGTAAGTAGCTACCTTCATATCAAATTTCAAGATTCTGAGTTCACGGGAAGTACCCTGTAGGTTTTGATTCACTTGGCGAGTTTCGAAAATTTGCGAAAATTTGCAGTATAAACGGCTGCATCTTTTGATTGCGTTGGCTTAAAAGTTTAATTTTTTCACAGCTCTATAAGGGACAGTAGACCTCAGTATTTGATATAAATTTCAGCTTGATACCTCCACGCGTTCCCGAGAAAAAGGGTCTTGACAGACAGACAGACGGACAAAAAGTGATTCTATAAGGGTTCCGTTTTTTCCTTTTGAGGTACGGAACCCTAAAAAGGTAGAAGGAATTTGATCGTCAGGCTGTTTAGATTGACTTACCGTAGTCAAAACGTGAATTTAAAAAGTAAAAAACCTGCATGGTAATGGAATTTCATACAATATCATTTAATACAATATCTCTATTACTAATATAAGTGTTTTTATTTTATTTGTGGCAGTCTATAAGGAAGAACTTCGTGCACTATGTTGTGTTGCGACAGTTTGGCGGAAATTTCCAAGCGTATTGGAGAAAACATACATACGTACATACTAATTGAGAGAGCACGATAAATACGAACTTTTGCGATAAAATACGCTGGAAAACCATTATGCACTATTATTATACATCTGTACAATGTAATAATAGTACATTACTGTAGAGGCCGGGAAGTAGGGGGTTGCCGGCCAAGCGATATAGACGGCCGAGCCTAGCGAGGCCCGATAGGGATGCGAGGCCGGCAACCCCACGTTCCGGCCAAGGCTTGTATAATGCTTTTCTCACATGACATGAAATAAAATAAAAAATACAAGAAATCAAGCATGTCGGGACGCTAGTCTGGTCGCCCTGTTGCGTGCGCGCGTGTCGCGCTGGGCTGGCTGCTGGCGCGGCGCCGGCGGCTGCGGAGCGGGTGCTGTTGACGTAGGCCGTGTCGCAGAGCGCGCGTTGAAACAAAAGACGGTCGCATTTCAGGCCAGCGGCCTGCAAAGTTGTATGAAATCTCTTTGCAGGCCGCTAGAGTGACCGCAGGCAGGCGAGCCGCAGCGCCTGCAGCGCGATACTTCTCGGCCTATTATTTGTAACACAACGTCAATATTTCATGTCATGTTTGAGAAAAAAAACCTTAAAGAGGATTATTGATCCCGCACACTTGGCCGGTTTTGTCTATTCTTGTCTATATAATTTACATTGTAGGTTGCACTCTGTGGTATAACTATTTGACATGTCATAATAATCCATTTAGCTAAGTCATTGTTACTATTCTCTCGATTTTGTAATTATGTCTTTACCCGTATTTTTAATAATTTACATTTTGTTATTCATTTAATGTTACCAAAGGTTGGAAGATAATGGGCTACAATTCGTTGGACCAATGGCCTACAGTATCCTCGTTCTTTGGCGTGGTGGATCTCAAGTCGGGGTCGTTGATTGTCGCCGTATTGGGAATTGTATGTAACTTTTTAAATTGTTATTAATTACTTTAGTGCGCTCCAACATTGCTCTGTTTATATCCAATTTTAGTGCTTAAAGTAGGTAAGCCTCGTTTTGATTGGATGAAAGTCTAGAGTTTCTTGTCTGTAATTGTTTGTTCAACATAACAGATACGTGGTAAGCTTCCCTACCATATCTCAATTCTTAGAATAAACATCTCGAGATGCTGGCATGGCATATATGTGAGAGTTGTGTTTATTTTCTAGCCTACTTGGGCTTCAAGGCACACAAAAACATACTTTGGTAGAAGTCTCAGCCCTGCCACAACCACTGTCGCCCGGCGGCGCTACGAACGTTTTCTCTATCCATTGCGTATGTTGTTAAACACTGTCTGCAACAAGCGGCTCAGCCACGCATTGAACAGAAAAAACGCAAAATGACGGGCTCTAAAAATCGACTAGGTACTTCCGTCGAGGCACCGGGGTGAAGCCTTTTCAAAATCACTTTCGCACTTATTTCTTTTGCCAAATATGGAATGTCGACATCCAATTTGCAGCGAAAAGGTGCCTCAGTCCACCCTGGCGCGATACAATTTCTTTGATGGTACCTTCTGCCCTTACAAACTTACGAAATGAGTTATAGCGAATTCTGTGGGAATTTTGAAATTTGCCGATAAACTAAAATCACCGAGATACCTCGTTGAAGTAGCAATGGTCAGGCCACATTGCTTGAATAACTAGATAACGGAACTTTTGAGGGACCTCCAGGCAGGCCTCCCGTTAGGTGGACTGAAGACATCGCGAGCGTTGCGGAAAACTGATGGAGTGGTCGTTTATTATAGCGTTCGAAGGGGAAAATCCTTGTTCAATAGTAGGCTTTTGATATTACAAATAGAAAAGATAGATAAACATTTTTTTACATATATTCGATACTCAGAAAAATACATTCGAAGAAAAGAATAAATACAAATGAGCATCGAATAGTATAAATTGAGCCCCACTCGTCATAATGCTGCGGTTCACAACGCTGGTTTGATAGGTACGGATAACCAGATAACTCCTTTGTTGCAGGTGCATCCAGCAGCTTATTGCTGCACATGTTTCATACCAATCAGCTATCTACTTGTGTCAATTTGGATTTTAGTTGCTCTGTACTTTGCGGCCAGCGTTCTTTTGTTCTATGGACTTGTACAGGTATTTTTTACCTTTCGTATCACGTCAATGTTACTCAACAAGTATTTGAAGTGATTTTTTGTCTTTTAGGCGAAATATTATTCCCAAATGTTTAATTTGCTAAACTGTCTGTTTCATTTCCCAACTCACGATTTTCTCTGAAACCATTTTTTTTCCGAACTTTCATAAAACAAACCTAACCTAGCGTGGTTACTGTGTTCTATAAAATAGTTGTTTTTTTAATTTGAAGAAAATTGAGAGTTGGGAAATAAAATAGTTTGGCAAATGAAACATTTGGGAATAATCTGACAAAAGTCAGGATAACATTTGAATGTTATAATTTAATCTTTTACAATGACTGTGAACTCAGTATTATACTGGTAGAACAAGTCAGTAATGCAATGCGAGTAATTTGTCATCGGTTTCTGTACCCATCTTAAAGTACTTATAATATGTGTGTAGATAAAATAATGTATGCAACTGTACGTAATATTACGTAACAGTTGCATAAACTACTATTCCAGGACAATGAGAGTATATGTATCGCGTGGACGGTGTTTATGGCGCTGTTTGTGGTTCTAATAGTGCTCATGCTGATCCTGATGGCTCTTGCTTTCATGATCAGGAAGCAGGGCCAGCGGGCTTTCCTCGTTTTCTTAGGCCTGCTGTATTATGCTCGTGAGTATCGCAAATGCATCATCAGCATCAACACCACTATCATCATCACCACCATCGTCATCATCATCATAAATCATCATCAATTACCTAAACTACATTTTTATTTCAATTCCCTGTCTGTGTCGTGGCTGGTTCAACAGGTATCCATTGCGGTTGCGGTACAGAGAGGTCTCTGAATCGGGCACGATTCAGGGCGGATTTTGTATTGTATTGTAAAACTCTTTATTGTACATAAAAACACATGTAATCACTTGATTTTTAGGCTTGACAAAAAACGGAACCTTTATAGTTTCGCCATGTCTGTCTGTCTGTCTGTCCGTCCGCGGCTTTGCTCAGGGACTATCAATGCTAGAAAGCTGTTATTTACGTAAACTATGCCGACAAAATGGTACAATAAAAAAATAAAAAATATTTTTTTAAGGTACCTCCCATACACGTAAATTGGGGGTGTTTTTTTTCTCATCTAACCCTATAGTATGGGGTATCGTTGGATAGGTCTTGTAAAACCATTAGAGTTTGCTCAGATGATTTTTCGATTCAGTGATTTGTTTGCGAAATATTCAACTTTAAAGTCCAAATTTTCATTAAAATCGAGCTTCCCCCCCTCTCCTCTAAAATCTAAACCACTGGGTGAAAAATTTTAAAAAATTTAGGATGGTAGTAAGTATATCAAACTTTCAAGGAAAACTATAACGGCTAAGTTTACTTGAGAATTATTAGTAGTTTTACTCTTAAATAGCAGCCTAAGGTATAAAACTTATAATATACCTAAACTTGGAAGATTCAGTACACAATACGAAAGCCTTAGAAAAATATTATTTGATTTTTTCGTAATGGCTACGGAACCCTATCCTGGGCGTAAACGACACGCTCTTGGCCAGTTTTTATGAATTTATATTATAGTTTAGGTGTAATTTCTTTTTATCAAAATGTCGACTAAATATCCAGCACCGATTGTTGATAACTTATTAACCTTTTTAATCAGATGTTTTTTTTTTCAGTTACCATTTATTTTATTTTGGTCGTTAACAGTCACAGAAAAACTTTAAGTCGAAGTAGTAGCACAGACGGATCTATAATTGCTAGCAGTAGGTGGTTATGAGAAGATTTACCACGAAAATTCTGGAATCCAAGCTGTGCCATTCTTTCTTGATGGTCTCATTCAATACCGTCAAGTAAAGACCTTCAGTTTCTTTTTTATTTTCAGTCTCAATATACGACCTTACAAGATATGTTTTTTTTATTTGACTTAAATTAGTGTTTGCTCGACGTACGTTGTCGTACAGTCACCAGCATTTATATCTGCCACAGCGGAGCGTGCAAAATATCTGACACGTCCTTCCGGCCCTAGAAATAGAGTCGTATCAGATATTTATGCACACCTGTTGTGTCAGATATTGGTGCTGGTGACTGTACAGTCCGCATCGAAAGTAACTTTAGCATAGTTAATGAAAGTACATAATAATAATATGTTGAAACTTATATTTGAAGAATCCAATTTACTGCTTCAAGTTGTTTTCTAATATAGTAGATATTTATTAGGCTGGCAGTGGTGATGATTTCTTCGACTTCAACTCCAGCCAAAATCCGACAACTACCAGCAAGCCGTACAGTAATATTCCTGGAACAAAATGCCACTTTATCATCATCATCATCATCCCAGCCTATTTACGTCCCACTGCTGGGCACAGGCCTCCTCTCGGAATGAGAGGGCTTGGGCCGTAGTTCCCACGCGGGCCTAGTGCGGATTGGGGACTTGGGAAATGTAATTTGAGTTACAGCTACTTAGGGCTCTTACACATAAACACAATAGGTACGATATCGCCTTGTGCTACGTACAGTCGACTTCATAAACTTGTGAGCAAAAATATGATCAAAAATATCTGAACACGACTCTATTGTTAACGGTATAGAAGCGTGTTCAGATATTTTTGATCAAATTTTTGCTCAGAAGTATAAACTCGACTGTACGACGCATCTTCGTTTCACGATGTGAAAGCGAGAAAGAAAGTAAGAAAATACATTTATTCACAACAACACAAGACAAAACAATATTAACCTAACCCCTCGTATGCGGGAACTAAAAAGTACCGAATTCTGTCTTATCTGTTTTAATAAGCACAAATTCTACTGATTAAAAAAATACAAAAAGACAGCCTTAAATTTGGCATTTTAAACATACGAGTGTCATTGCGGTTGCGAATCGGACACTGGCTTAGCAATGCTGAAGCGTTAAAACGCCCCAGCGCTGCAGGGCTACTACAAAACACGAAACTCGAAGTTCGTGTCGTGCGGTCCTCTCGCTCTCGTGTTAAATAGTGTAAGTGTCAGTGGGACCGCACGACACGAACTTCGAGTTTCGAGTTTCGTAGTAGCCCTGCTGACACGATGAAGTGATCCTTCGTATATGAAACACGACGTCGCATTGTGAACGGTTTCGTCACGTAATGGCTACTTCCCAAAACGACCACATGTCTGGAAGACCAATTCCCAGAAGAGAAAAAGAAAGAAAGAAAGAAAATACATTTATTCACAACACAAGACACAACAATAGTATTAAGTACAAATAGACAACACGTAGGAAAGTATGTGTCAAGAGCCATTTCCCGTAACAACCAATTCTCAAGTCACCCACCTCCCAAATTTTCCACATTCCTATAATGACCGTTTCCCAAAATGGCTACTTCTCAAAACGACCACATCTCCGAAACACCACTGCCCAAAATGACCATTCCTATAAAGACCGGTTCTCAAATTGACCACTTCCCAGAAGGGCCATTTCCCAAAACAAATAATTCTCAAGTCACCCACTTCCGAAATTGACCACAAAATCCTACCACCAGCCCCTCGTCTACCGGCCAGATTAAAAGAATTCAACCATTTTTCCTAGAAATAGAGGGTTGCTACGTCGTTGCACGACGCGATGTCGTGTCGTGTTTATGTGTAAAAGCCCTTACATCTACGAACAAATAACATAGATAAGACTGCCTCTTATCCTAGACCAATGATTTTATACGTCATATATCTGCTTCCAAAGGAAAAAATATTAACTAGTAAGTCGTAATTTTTCAGAAAAAAAAGACAAGTTGCTTAGCAAAATTTGCGAATCTGACACGTAGACGTATTTATTAAGAGAACATCGACAACTGCGTAAATGAATCACATGTGATCCACGGGACAGGAAACCTGTTAAAAACACATGGTTTTTTATTTGAGGATGGCAAACGAGCAAGTGGGTCTCCTGATGGTAAGAGATCACCACCGCCCATAAACATCTGCAACACCAGGGGTATTGCAGATGCATTGTTAACCTAGAGGCCTAAGATGGGATACCTCAAGTGCCAGTTATTTCACCGGCTGTCTTACTCTCCACGCCGAAACACAACAGTGCAAGCACTACTGCTTCAAGGCAGGATTAGCGAGCAAGATGGTGGTAGCAATCCGGGCAGACCTTGCACAAGGTCCTGCCACCTGCAAAATCAAAAAATTAGACATATTTAAACTATATGTAGAACCTATCCAAATATTCTAAACAAATTATTGCGAAGCGTGAATTCCTTCTATTACGAATTTACATAATACCAAAGAGCAACAAACATGGCTGTATTCAAGACAAATAAGGATTATCATATTGTTATCGTTGCACAAAAGCAGAATGTGATTTTATTGAATATGAAGCTGCTTAACATAATATTATGTTTCGTTAAAGTGTAAAACTTCTGTTCTCATTGAGTTTTTGTTTATTTATGTAACCATAAATAAACAAAAACTCATTGAGAACAGAATTTGTAGGTACCTTAAAAAAAAATACCTAATGGGTCCCGACTGTTGAACTTTAAGTTAGCTACTTAACAAAGTTCTAGCCCACTAGACTTGTTTTCATCTTTTTAGTATTTTTTAAGGCAGTCGGGTTTTTAGATTTTTTAATTTGTGAAATTGATTAATAAATAATTCAAAACACTTACCAATAGCAATTATACCAAATAACAGGCATAATATCCATGACACAAAAGAAGCGTCAGCACTATACAAGCATATAAGTACAATCAACAGGCAGAATGTATGGGCAAGCCACATTGACGCGATGACGATCCAACTCAAAATTACCGATGTCTTGCACTGAAATGTAAATATCACTAATTGGACATGAAACTACCATGAGACTCATTTTAAATGATAACAACAGATAACTCACGTCTGAAATCGAGAGTCGAAATGTTTCGGGCTAATCCGTAACCCTTTTCTGGGAGCAACGCGACTCGGCGGCTGTTGCAACACGCGCACACGTTTCAGAACTCTATTTCGGAAGTGAGTTATCCGTTATGTGTTATGTTATCATTTAAAATCACTAATTGGACCAGCTTTTATAAAATATATGTAAAAAAGAACAAAGGGTCGGAAAAATGCCCTACGTTTCACTTACAATAAATACGCCAAAAAACCTACTCATGAATAGAGGAACTTGATTCACTGTTTTTTTTTAAATTGAGTGTGATTGAGAAGTGATTGGGTTCTTCTTATCTAATGATAAGTGCAGATGAGCCAAATGTACTGCATTGGTGTGGCGTTAAAGTTTACATAAACTGTAATCAGCCGGAAGTCAACTCATAAAAGACGTCCCTGTACAACAAGCAAGCTTCTATCCTATTCTACGCACAAATCTTACACATAATTCACCCTATCACCCTTGATTGATCGGAAGTTCAAGTTGTAATACAGAAGTTTGAGCAAACCTTAGAGACTCCCCACAGGAACCAAGCATGGACCAGTAACATGATGATGGAGTAAATGAAGGCAGTGACGCTGTACCCGCAGCAGTTCCTTATAGCAAAGGACGGGCACTTGTTACAGTCTAAGACGTAGATTATCTGTACCACCGTGGCGATGGCAATGACCGCCATTATGCACTGGAAATGTGTTGCATGAAATGTTTAAAGCTAAGTAAGACCACGCATAAAGAATTGAGGGCATTGCGTAAAAGGACATTTTCAGAAAATGTGTACCCTGTACTTATTTTAAACCTAACAAATTTTGGGTTATTTCTACTCAGAATCATGAGCACTGGCGATTTAAGCAATAAAAAAAGTGTCCCACTTTTAACTGTCAGTTTTGTGATGCAGTTAACCATACATGTTGCATGGACCGTCACAAAAATGACTAATAAATTTTGTATGGAAAATTAAGGACAATTAAGGCTAAACTGGTATTTTCCACTTTTTTCTGAAACCCTCTAATAACAAACTACTTAAAATGTACTATGAACAATTGCTTTTCTCACCCGCAACTTTACGATCCTAAGGGCCTGTTTCACCACTTGTCGACTAATTTTAAGTGTCAGACTAAAAGTAATGCTGTCTTTGTTTCAGACAAACCAAACAGAGACGGCATCACTGATATCCGTCATTTAAGAAAAGTCTCTTCGTTCCATTCTCCATACAAACGTAGTCCCGGTCTCATTTGAAAACTAAGCAACAGAAATAGATGAAATTTTGTAAGTATGGACTAGACGTAATTATCTATGCCTGTGGTTTTTCAGATTTTTCATATAAATGTGTAATATCAGAATTACAGGAGCTCAAAAGTCGACAAGAAAAAGATGACAACTTTGCACGAGAATTACAAACTCATAAAGCATTTTTACAAAAAGTAAAAAAAACACAAGCAAAGAAAATATAGGCTGCGAGCGCTTATGTCACGAGCGATAAAGACAGCAATATCCCAAACGAATACCTAACGTGGCCGCGCGGCCGTCAGGGAAACTTCTCTTAAAGTTAGTCGATAAGTGGTGAAACAGGCTCTAAATCATCACGTGTCTGACTCGTCCACTTTCATAATATCGTTAATTTCCTATCTTGTCTGGATAATATAAGTATAGGTGTAGGTATGTATAGTACTCACTGTCATTACTATACCAACACAGAGAGCTCCTAAGTCTAATGGGTAGCGACACAGAAACTTCTTTGGTATAAGAGCGCCAAATTTTTTTGCACACATTTTGCTAGATAAAATTTATTTAATTTGACAACGTAGCAAGTCTATTTCATTTTCGGAACCATCTAGATTATTTGAATCTTCATGAATAGAAATCGTTGTTAATAATACCTACATAGTATTCCCACTGTCATGTTGAAATTTAATGAAGTATATTGTCTAAAATTCCTTTAGGTATTATTAAAAAAAACCATAATTATCATCATCATCATCTCAGCATTTATACGTTTTTTTATTTATTTTTTTATTTGACTGGATGGCAAACGAGCAAGTGGGTCTCCTGATGGTAAGAGATCTCCACCGCCCATAAACATCTGCAACACCAGGGGTATTGCAGATGCGTTGCCAACCTAGAGGCCTAAGTTGGGATACCTCAAGTGCCAGTTATTTCACCGGCTGTCTTACTCTCCACGCCGAAACACAACAGTGCAAGCACTGCTGCTTCACGGCAGGATTAGCGAGCAAGATGGTGGTAGTAATCCGGGCGGACCTTGCACATGCACAAGGCCCTACCACCTGCCTTTGGATGAAATTTGGTATGTAGATAGCTGGACATCTGGAATAACATATAGGCTACTTTTATCCCGATATTCCCACGGGATAGGGATAAAATCTCAAAATAAAACCGCTGGGCTTAGAGTCATGAAATTTGGTATGTAGGTAGCTGGAAATCTGGAGTAACATATAGGTTACTTTTTATTCCGATATTCCCACGGGATAGGGATAAAATCGTAAAAATTTAACCGCTGGGTGTAGAGTCTTGAAATTTTGGACAGTTGTTCTTAACACAACCTCAATGAAGACCTCGATATAAATTTTGGGAATCCCCAGGGGAATTTTGTAAAATCCCGGAATTTCAATTGTAACTACCAGATCGAATAGTTTACGCGTGCGCAGCCGCGGGTAAACTGTAGTGTTATCATAATTTGAATATAGTATTTTTTCGGGCAGGACAACGTCTGCCGAGTCCGCTAGTACATTATAATGATTAACGATTTCGTTAAGGATCAGGGGGGCTAGGTACTACGAAATTCGAAAATCGAAGTTCGTATCGTACCGTCCCTCTCACTCTCCTATTAAATAATGTTAGCGTCAGCGGGATGACAAGATACCAAAGTTCAAATTTTGCTCTTTGTCTAATAGGACCCTATAGTAGGGCCTATAAATTGTAATGAGACTTGCGAACTACTCAGGCTTAGGTACACGCAATATTTCTTGTTATTCATCATCATGTCAGCCGAAAGACGTCCACTGCTGGACATAGGCCTCCCCCAAGGCTCTCCACTCAGACCGGTCTTGTGCTTTCCGCATCCACCGCGATCCCGCGATCTTAACCAAGTCGTCGCTCCATCCTGTTGGAGGCCTACCGACAGCTTTTCTCCCGGTCCGCGGACGCCATTCGAGAACCTCCAGACCCCATCGGCCATCAGTCCTGCGAGCAATGTGCCCCGCCCACTGCCACTTTAGTTTCGCAATTCTTCGGGCTATGTCGGTAATCTTAGTTCTACTGCGGATATCTGCGGATATTCTTGTTATTGTTGTATGATAAATGATAAATCATAAGTGCTTGTAGAAGCTTCCCTAATAGGTTGTTATTGTTATATATTATAATAAAACTATATTATCTTTGATTATAGGTACAGTCAAGGAATTTTATTCATATATAGGCCACCATGAAACCTTTTCAAAGGAAAAGTCATTACGACTTTCCTTGTTAATTAATGCGATGTCACTATGACGTTTACTGTGAAATGGTTCCATGGTGGCCAATGAATTCAACTCCTTGACCGTACTCTCTAATCTACTCGACGATCACTAGGCACTAGGCAAGAAGCAAGAAAACAGTGTTTTTTATTTAGTATGAAAAACGGCACAATTTTTTCTCTAATTTAGACTAGGTATGGAAGCCGTGGTGGCCTAGTGGTTTGACCTATGGCCGTTCAAGCAGAGGATCGTAGATTCAAACCCCGGCTCGCACCTCTGAGTTTTTAGAAATTCACAGCGAAATTACATTTTAAAATTACCACGAGCTTTACGGCAAAGGAAAACATTGCGAGGAAACCTGTACAAACCTGCGAAGCATTGCATAATGGCGCGTGTGAAGTTCCCAATCCGCACTGGGCCTGCGTGGGGACTACGGCCCAAGCCCTCTCACTCTGAGAGGAGGTCTATGCCCAGCAGTGGAACGTATATAATCTGGGATGATGATGATGATGTTAGATTATAGAATATCTCTAGAAGAAGTTTTTGAATTCGTCTATTTCTTGACCTAATTGGTTTGTTTGTTCGCTTAAAAACATCTAAATGATGACCCCTAACCAAGAACCATGTGTATGAGGCATCGTCACAGGAAAAAAGCTAACTTAGCAACGCTACTGTGAATTGCATAATGCTGACAAAAGAACATGTGACGACACCGCACATCGCCCGATGCACGAGGCGCTGACGAAGCATACCTCGCGGCCTGGGAACTCGGACCGCGGGAATCATTCAATCACTTGCATCGGATTGATTCAGTACTTAGATATTAATTATAATTAATTTTAAACTTTTTCTGAACTTATATTAAAATAATGACCCGGATAACTCACGTCTTAAATCGAGTTTAGCTCGACATGTTTCGGTCTAATCGAACGAACGTACCTTTACAGAGCGATGTTGTTAGTGTTGTGTGCTACCCTACATTTGACAGTTGTAATGATGATGAAAACGCGGGTAGTTGTGTGCCGGTGTCAGTTTCGTCGGGTAGTCGCGCGAGCAGAGCGGCGGCGCGCAGTGCGCGTGTTGCAGCAGCCGCTGAGTCGCGTTGCTCCGAAGACGAAGGGCTACGGATTAGCCCGAAACATGTCGAGCTAAACTCGATTTAAGACGTGAGTTATCCGGGTCATTATATTTAATATGAGTGAGTCTCACGGTGGTTTCATGTTCAACATTTTTCTGAACTTATTAAATTTA
Source organism: Choristoneura fumiferana (assembly GCF_025370935.1). Taxonomy (NCBI): domain Eukaryota; kingdom Metazoa; phylum Arthropoda; class Insecta; order Lepidoptera; family Tortricidae; genus Choristoneura; species Choristoneura fumiferana. The sequence goes on from NC_133478.1 coordinate 4,498,426, forward strand.
ATTAAAATATAATTGTTTTTTTTTGGACTCTTCGGGCGCAACACCTATAAGTAGTAGGATCCATCATTTGTTAGTATTTACTAACTAAGAGTTTTTTGTATCGCTACGGAACCCTTAAATAGGGCTAATGTGCATTCTTTGCCATTAAATTCTTCTTTCTAGCGTTTTAAACGGTTCAATTCTAGTACCTATAAATTTCCGGACCTAGTCCCATTGTTGGGTGCTAAACAGAGGTATTAGGGTTCCAGACAATAAGAATTGCGCCGCAAATGACGTAGAAGAGGTTTAATCGCTAGGGGAGCTCGTGTACTAAGAGAGCTTAGTCGCAGTGCAAACCAGTAATAAAGCTCGGGTATACTACGCGCGACAAGAGGCGCGGCGAGCGATTTTCTAAAGCTAAGCCAAGTTTAGACTTGCGAGAAAAATCGTGCATGTTGCATTATATTGCGGCGCTCGATTGACCACTACAAACTCGTTGGCTTTACGGCTAATACATTACGTGTACTTACAGTTGATCGCAGTGTGGGGAGCGTTTTTAGTGTGCAATAGACAGGGAATTTTAGGGATCTTTAAAATACGAGCTTATCAGTCAAAAGGCACGCACTTGTGGGTTGCCCTCGTGTTGCGCGTGTCCATGGTCGGCGGTGATTGCTTCCTATAAGGTGACCTCTATGCTCTTTTCCTCCTCTTAGAATATTTTTTATTTTTTCCCAGTTTTTTACTAAAGTGCAGCATTCGTAAATTATGCGAAGTTCCGTACTGTTTACTCTGATGCAGTAGGTACTGTTGTTTTGCTAAACACTACACTGCTTCACTACTTTACTGAAGTTCAAATTTTTGTAATCAGCGTTTGCAAATACCACTGAATTCGAGATCGTTTATAACTTTAGTTGGTTAAAAGTTTCATAAGGCCCAGTTTAGACTTACACAAAAAAAATACAAGTTACATTACTTACATCGCGGTGCTAGATTGACCACTACATGCTCGTTGGCTTTACAGCCTTGCAATGTAATGCAACTTGCACGATTTTTCTTGCTAGTCTAAACCGGGCTTAACAATGAAGCTACCTCCGAGTAACACGTAAGAATCCGAACGTAGAGGCGAAACAATGTAGGTAGAGGATAGCAAGCCGCGTAGTATTCGACATTCTTAGGTAACTACTCAAGAGGTCTTTAGATGTTTGTCGCTAGGACTTGAACTTTGAAGCGATACCACAATACAAGTAATAGGCAGTAGATTGAATCAGCCGTATTCTTGAAATTTGTACCTACTTACGGCTGGGCGGAGTGCTAGGGTTGGCGTCTACACAAAGTAAAACAGACGTGTGTAGTTTTTATTGTATGTGTGTAATTTTAGGTGTAGGAATAAAACATATGTTAAGTTTATGATTATTTATTTATGAATTAAACTATAAGTTGGTGATGGCAAAAAAATTGCGTCTATTCCGGCAAGTTCGAAACGACTTGTTGTTGAATTTTACCTATCTCATAAAAAAATCTCATTCTTCTGAAGAGTTAGTACCGAGCGCTAATAGCTACGACACAGAATCGAAACGGGGGCGAATAGAGCGGGCGCGACGGCACAGCAGTCGACCAGCGACCGAAGTGGCACTGCGACTCAGTATTTTTGTCTTGCGAAGATTGGTTTGCGGCCGTGTAAATGACGCTTGGCTGTGTGCGTGCGTCTATTCGGGCGCTTGTATGAAGTCGATCTTCTGCCTATTACTTGTATTGTGGCGATACTCTCAGTATCCTAAAGTTGGCCGTAGGTACACGTTACGGTTCGCCGGAGAGATTAACTGTGCAGGCCCTTTATACCTACGAATTCTTATTTCTTATTTGAGTTCTTATACGAACTTCGTATCGTGTCGTCTCGCTGACGCTTATATTATTTAATACGAAAGTGAGAGGGAAGGTAGGTACTCGTATGATACGAACTTCGAATTTTGTAATAGCCTCCCAGGTCAACCGTAACGAGTGCAGCAGGGCTACTACGAAACTCGTAACTCGAAGTTCGTATCGTGCGGTCCCTCTCGCTCTCGGATTAAATAGTAAATAAATAAGTGTCAGAGGGACCGCACGACACGAGATTCCATTCGAGTTTCGAGTTTCGTAGTAGCCCTGCAGGAACGTTCCGGTGTATCGGAGCGGTCTTTAGCCGACCGTACGTGTGACTCGAAAATGATATTGGTTTTGCTCCGGTCGCCTGCACAGATGAAAAAAATTGCACAGGTGGGTTACCATACAAGCTCCAGTCGACCTGCGCAGGTAAACCTTTTTTTCACTTTTCTTAATGCTTAATGTATTCGTATCTCGTCGAGGGGCCAAAGTGAAACTGATGACATTTTAGAAGCAAGATCATAACGTTCTCGTGTTTAGCAAGCAAATAAAGAACCCAAAAGTTGCCAACTCAGGTTGTTTAAGGCTGCTTGGACTTGTGGGAAGATTTATGTCCAGCAGTGGAGGCCTTGCAGCATACGTAGATGACCACAGCGATTGCCTATCTCACTCACCTAATTTCGGCTTATAATGAAAATGATGGTTAAAAAATCCACCGTGACTTTGTTTTAGGAGTATTATCTCTATTACTACCGTCCATATATATACTATTACTTCCGTCCGCGTAGAATTCGTTTATTACTATCCCGCGGGATCTATGCATTCATCTTGCAGTCCTTCTTTGGGACTCAAACTATCTGTAATTCTGTATAGGTACCGAATTTAGTCTAAATCGATTCAGCGGCTTAGAATTAGATGTGAAGAGATAATAAACAGACTTACAAACTTTCGCATTTATAATATAAGTGGAATTGTAACAGAAGTAACAGAAGGGTCTACTTCGGGGTAAAATACTAAATGCAGAAGCTCCCGCGAGGCCCTGCATGTTCGATTTAATGAAGTGTTAGTAAATTTCCTCAAGTAGTGTCAATATTGGCACTTCGTTAAATTGGGGTTAGGCTGTAGGAATTCCCACGCTCGTAAAGGTGTGAGGGTCGTAGTTTTATTCTACGCCGTAATTTCAAAAGGGAAAGTTGCCTTGAAGATCATAAAGTTTTTACGGCAATTATTATGGTGAGTCTGATTTTGTTGTGACATTTAGAAATTACATTGATTTATTGATACCTAGGTACCCATTTTTTTGAGAGTATTGCACAGTGAGTGCTTTTTAGCCGCCACGTCATCATGGATTACAATATTTAGCTTGATAATTGTACTTTAATTTGGTTTAGTGATATTAAAAAAACCCTTAGACTCCGTGAACCTTTTTCTGGAGCTAGAATATACTCCCTATTATGTTTGCCTACAATGATGTATACTTTAATTAGATCTGCCGATTTTTGAATGACAATAAATATTTATTTATTAAGTTAGTTCTTAAGAAAATATTTACGAACAGTCGCCTTTTGGCCGTCGGACGGGGAAACCGTAACACACGACGCGACTCGTACGCAATATTCTCCAAAATTCCAAATTGATCCTATGATTTTTCTTTTGACTAGTTTTAATCAAAAATTAAGTTACTAGTTATAGGACACTGCTTATTCCAAGCTTTTATTTAACTTGCTCCGTTCGTTTGTTACTATGTTTGGGTCAAATCTTGCAAGTTAAATGTAACCCACTTCCAGTAGTCCGATCGACTTGTAATTTGGTGAATTATTGTAAATCTGGTGATAATACAACAATCTGAGAGTGACATCCTTGGTAGTCCGGCCAGGATCGTCTCCACAGGACATAACTCTTCAACGGTTAATGGCATCGACTTTAAATTTGGTATTCAAATAAAGTTTGGGTGACAATACAAGTACAGTCAACAAAAAGTACAGTCGGCAAAAAAAATCCTGTATTAAAAATTATATTTTTACCAAAAACTTATTTTAGTGCTATACGTGAGCGAGCGGACGTAGTATTATGTTCAGTGTTGTAAGGTAAGAACAAGGAAGGGAAGCCGAAGGAGATGGAATGCGTGAGGCCATTCAGATAGGGGATGGCTTTAAGCTACCTACTTCCGAGATTTCCCGGTAGATACTCGGGTAGTTTATATTAACCGCACCCATTTTTAGGTCACCATGAATGAAACTTTCACCGTCGCGTCCATATCAGACTGCGACACGGTCTTGCGCAGCAAGGCTTGTGATGACGACTATATGTGGAGGGAGACTAAAGTTGGATGCAAAGTTTTGCTTCTTCTACAAGAAATGCTTCAATTTAAGTAAGTACGGGTTAAGTCCGGCTATGCGATAATTTCGTAATATTTCTGTGATGATCTTATTCGCGGCTTGTGGCCTCTTCCTGACTTGTACTGTAAGATTTTTTATTTAAAACTTTCAAAATACTAATATAAAAGCTTGTATCTTTTGGTCAGATGAACTTTTAAATACTTTTTCTGGCCACAAGAAACTAAAGTTCTAAATAAGTAATTTAATATATTCTGAGCGGCACTAAATTTGGTCCCCTCTCCATACAAAGTTACCTATAACTGCACTTGAGGGCCAGATTTTTTGCCGCTCAGTATAATGTTCATTTCAACTTGATACCTTTATACGGACAACAAAGAAATTTTATAAGGATTCCTTTATCTCGTAGAGGTACAAAATCCTAGAAAAGTCTTTACCTAAATGTTATCCCAATCTTAAAATGTGTCATAATATTTTACAGCATCACCTACATTAAAGAAGCTAAGACGAAATTGGACTATTATGAAAGAAAAGGTTCCATTTATGAGTTCATGGACCACGTAGATATTTATGTGAAGCCTAGGACGTTCTGGATCGGTTCATTGGTCAATGCGTCACCAATAATGCCTATATTTTCTTATAGGTAAGAAAGTTAAAAATAAGTCCCTACCTATTCAAGAACTTCATTTTTAAAGGTGCGACCAAACCGCTGCTTAGAAAACGGTGACAGCACCGTATGCGCACCGTTTTTTTGCTTGCTTTCCACACCGCTGCGGCAAACGGTGCGGAATTGCAGTGACGTGCCGTGCCGTAAACGACACGACTTTTATTCGGTAAAGACCTGAAGTTTACGACACGTCACTGCGATTCCGTATTTTAAGCATGCGGTGTGGAGAGCATGCGTTAAAAACAGTGCGCATACGGCACGTCACTGCGATTCCGTATTTTAAGCAGCGGTGTGGAAAGCATGCAATAAAAACGGTTTTTATGCTGATTGTACTTTTTGTTGACTGTACTTGCATGGTCTGTATGGTATGTAGGCAAGGTAGACGACTATAGGTCCAATCCTGTTGGCTCATACTGGGGTACTGACTTCAAACTGGTAGAATTTTAAAAAATATATTTTTGAACTCTGTTAATATTTTTGTAATAGTTTTCAGGTTAGCGAGTAAGATCAATCAATATTGCGATCCAGACGTTCCTTGTATGTATACAAGTTTCTATGTTTCTATTCGCCATGAACCATGAATTATATACTACTAATTTGTTTGCTTTGCCGCTGATAGCGTCTAGCCATGACAGAGTTATATAGTACTTTCCAGACTGCCTTCCTTTTACTTTATTTTAAAATGTACTCATGATTGTTCCCTAGCTTCGGCTTCACCCTGCTGCGGTCGACCCAGACGTCAGTAACTTCTACAGCCAGCCATTCACCACAACCGTATGGCATTGCCTTTTTGCCATGATCCTGCTGGTCTCTTCCCTCTTCTACCTCCTCAACCGCGCTGAACAACGCTTGCTCGGCAGCAAACTAGAATGCTACATATCACATGAACTGCTCATTACTATTGGTGCCTATTGCCAACATTGTAAGTGTAGATATCATACTCGTACATGCAATGCCATCCAATCGAAATAAATAGATACCTTTTTTTATAAGTACCTCTCATTGAAAGTTGAGAAAGAAAGAAAGAAAATAATTACCTACGTAGACATATTTTTTAGAAAAGGATTTATCATGGACTCTCTCTTCTAAATAACTAACATTTTCTATAACCAGCTAAATCTTTTTTTATACTCTTGAAACAAGCAGCTGACTGTCCTAAGCCTATACACGGTATAAAATAAAGTTTTTAATCACTTCTAGCTCAAACACAATACTCGTAAGTACCCATAGGTTCCTATATATTTGACTTATTGAGTACTCGTAAATACTCGTGGACCTAGTTTTTGGATCTAGTGGACGCGTAGGTACTCGGAAGACTTGGTACGCATTTGGCTGGTACGTCTCACGTCTACCCTCATTTCAGATCTTCCAGTGAACCCCATGGAGCTAACGTCGCGTCGCATCGCCTTCTTCAGCTTTTTCCTCTTCACCTACGTCATCTACTCTTACTACACGTCTACCCTGCTCTCCGACTTGGTCCATGACTCCGACAATGTAATGAATCTTCAGATGCTGGTTGACAGCAGCTACGATAATGTCGTGTTGGACAAGGTTGCCCTTGTTATGCAGGTGACAATATAACCTATCAATATCATCATCATCATTCAGCCGTAAGAAGACCACTGTTAGACATAGGCCTCCCTCATAGACCTCCTGTTGCACCGGTTGGAAGTGGCCTGCATCCACCTTGAACCCGCGGCTTTAACCACGTCATCCATCCATCTCGTTGGTGGATGTTCTACGCTGCGCTTGCTGATCTCCGATCTCATTTAGACTAATGTCATAAATAACTACATTTTGTAAATTCACCTTGAGTTTTTGGTGAAGGAAAGCAGTGTCATGAGGTAACTTGGAAACAATTATAATATGGCATGTATGAAGTTTTCAATCCGTTATGAGCCTACGTTGAAACTAAAGGCCAAGCTGTCAGACCTATACGGTAATATACCCAGAAATGAGACGTAGTATTTACGCTGGAGATGAATGTTATGAATGTGAATTTTGTTGTGTTTTATTTGTTACTCTTTGACAATGGTTAATTTTTATCCCGATATTTTTACAGAATCAAGACCGTTAAGTCTAGTTTATGTTTAAATCGGTATTCCGAACTGTAG
>NC_133478.1:4505481-4540462 GCF_025370935.1 Choristoneura fumiferana
TTCTTCTGAAGATTAGTACTGAGCGCTAATAGCTACGACACAGAATCGAAACGGGGCGAATAGAGTGGCGCGACGCACAGCAGTCGACCAGCGACCGAAGTGGCACTGCGACTCAGTATTTTTGTCTTGCGAAGATTGGTTTGCGGCCGTGTAAATGACGCTTGGCTGTGTGCGGGCGTCGATTCGGGCGCTAGTATGAAGTCGATCTACTGCCTATAACTTGTATTGTGGCGATACTCTCAGTATCCTAAAGTTGGCCGTAGGTACACGTTACGGTTCGCCGGAGAGATTAACTGTGCAGGCCCTTTATACCTACGAATTCTTATTTCTTATTTGAATTCTTATACGAACTTCGTATCGTGTCGTCTCGCTGACGCTTATATTATTTAATACGAAAGTGAGAGGAAAGGTACTAGTATGATACGAACTTCGAATTTTGTAATAGCCTCTCAGGTCAACCGTAACGAGTGCAGCAGGGCTACTACGAAACTCGTAACTCGAAGTTCGTGTCGTGCGGTCCCTCTCGCTCTCGGATTAAATAGTACATAATTAAGTGTCAGAGGGACCGCACGACACGAGATTCGATTCGAGTTTCGAGTTTCGTAGTAGCCCTGCAGGAACGTTCCGGTGTATCGGAGCGGTCTTTAGCCTACCGTACGTGTGACTCGAAAATTGACTTTTGGTTTTGCTCCGGTCGCCTGCACAGATGAAAAAAATTGCACAGGTGGGTTACCATACAAGCTCCAGTCGACCTGCGCAGGTAAACCTTTTTTTCACTTTTCTTAATGCTTAATGTATTCGTATCTCGTCGAGGGGCCAAAGTGAAACTGATGACATTTTAGAAGCAAGATCATAACTTTCTCGTGTTTAGCAAGCAAATAAAGAACCCAAAAGTTGCCAACTCAGGTTGTTTAAGGCTGCTTGGACTTGTGGGAAGATTTATGTCCAGCAGTGGAGGCCTTGCAGCATACGTAGATGACCACAGCGATTGCCTATCTCACTCACCTAATTTCGGCTTATAATGAAAATGATGGTTAAAAAATCCACCGTGACTTTTTTTACGAGTATTATCTCTATTATTACCGTCTATATATACTATTACTTCCGTCCGCGTAGAATTCGTTTATTACTATCCCGCGGGATCTATGTACCTATTCATCTCGCAGTCCTCTTTGGGACTCGAACTATCTGTAATTCTGTATAGGTACCGAATTTAGTCTAAATCGATTCAGCGGCTTAGAATTTGATGTGAAGAGATAATAAATAGACTTACAAACTTTCGCATTTATAATATAAGTGGAATTGTAACAGAAGTAACAGAAGGGTCTACTTCGGGGTAAAATACTAAATGCAGAAGTTCCCGCGAGGCCCTGCATGTTTGACTTAATGAAGTGTTAGTAAATTTCCTCAAGTAGTGTCAATATTGGCACCTCGTTAAATTGGGGTTAGGCTGTAGGAATTCCCACGCTCGTAAAGGTGTGAGGGTCGTAATTTTATTCTACGCCGTAATTCCGAAAGGGAAAGTTGCCTTGAAGATCATAAAGTTTTTACGGCAATTATTATGGTGAGTCTGATTTTGTTGTGACATTTAGAAATTACATTGATTTATTGATACCTAGGTACCCATTTTTTTGTAGAGTATTGCACAGTGAGTGCTTTTTAGCCGCCACGTCATCATGGATTACAATATTTAGCTTGATAATTGTACTTTAATTTGGTTTAGTGATATTAAAAAAACCCTTAGACTCCGTGAACCTTTTTCTGGAGCTAGAATATACTCCCTATTATGTTTGCCTACAATGATGTATACTTTAATTAGATCTGCCGATTTTTGAATGACAATAAATATTTATTTATTAAGTTAGTTCTTAAGAAAATATTTACGAACAGTCGCCTTTTGGCCGTCGGACGGGGAAACCGTAACACACGACGCGACTCGTACGCAATATTCTCCAAAATTCCAAATTGATCCTATGATTTTTCTTTTGACTAGTTTTAATCAAAAATTAAGTTACTAGTTATAGGACACTGCTTATTCCAAGCTTTTATTTAACTTGCTCCGTTCGTTTGTACTATGTTTGGGTCAAATCTTGCAAGTTAAATGTAACCCACTTTCAGTAATCCGATCGACTTGAAATTTGGTAAACTTATGTAAATCTGGTGATAATACAATAATCTGAGAGTGACATCCTGGTAGTCCGCCCAGGATTGTCTCCACAGGACATAACTCTTCAACGGTTAATGGCATCGACTTTAAATTTGGTATTCAAATAAAGTTTGGGAATAACGTTTGGGTGACAATACAAGTACAGTCAACAAAAAGACACGTCGGCAAAAAAAATCCTGTATTAAAAATTATATTTTTACCAAAAACTTATTTTAGTGTTATACGTGAGCGAGCGGACGTAGTATTATGTTCAGTGTTGTAAGGTAAGAACAAGGAAGGGAGGCCGAAGGAGATGGATTGCGTGAGGTCATTCAGATAGGGGATGGCCTTAAGCTACCAACTTCCGAGATTTCCCGGTAGATACTCGGGTTAGTTTATATTAACCGCACCCATTTTAGGTCACCATGAATGAAACTTTCACCGTCGCGTCCATATCAGACTGCGACACGGTCTTGCGCAGCAAGGCTTGTGATGACGACTATATGTGGAGGGAGACTAAAGTTGGATGCAAAGTTTTGCTTCTTCTACAAGAAATGCTTCAATTTAAGTAAGTACGGGTTATGTCCGGCTATGCGATAATTTCGTAATATTTCTATGATCTTATTCGCGGCTTGTGGCCTCTTCCTGACTTGTACTGTAAGATTTTATTTTAAAACTTTCAAAATACTAATATAAAAGCTTGTATCTTTTGGTCAGATGAACTTTTAAATACTTTTTCTGGCCACAAGAAACTAAAGTTCTAAATAAGTAATTTAATATATTCTGAGCGGCACTAAATTTGGTCCCCTCTCCATACAAAGTTACCTATAACTGCACTTGAGGGCCAGATTTTTTGCCGTTCAGTATATATGTTCATTTCAACTTGATACCTTTATACGGACAACAAAGAAATTTTATAAGGATTCCTTTATCTCGTAGAGGTACAAAATCCTAGAAAAGTCTTTACCTAAATGTTATCCCAATCTTAAAATGTGTCATAATATTTTACAGCATCACCTACATTAAAGAAGCTAAGACGAAATTGGACTATTATGAAAGAAAAGGTTCCATTTATGAGTTCATGGACCACGTAGATATTTATGTGAAGCCTAGGACGTTCTGGATCGGTTCATTGGTCAATGCGTCACCAATAATGCCTATATTTTCTTATAGGTAAGAAAGTTAAAAATAAGTCCCTACCTATTCAAGAACTTCATTTTTAAAGGTGCGATCAAACCGCTGCTTAGAAAACGGTGACAGCACCGTATGCGCACCGTTTTTTTGCTTGCTTTCCACACCGCTGCGGCAAACGGTGCGGAATCGCAGTGACGTGCCGTGCCGTTAACGACACGACTTTTATTCGGTAAAGACCTGAAGTTTACGACACGTCACTGCGATTCCGTATTTGAAGCTTGCGGTGTGGAGAGCATGTGTTTAAAACAGTGCGCATACGGCACGTCACTGCGATTCCGTATTGTGGAAAGCATGCAATAAAAACGGTTTTTTTGCTGATTGTACTTTTTGTTGACTGTACTTGCATGGTCTGTATGGTATGTAGGCAAGGTAGACGACTATAGGTCCAATCCTGTTGGCTCATACTGAGGTACCGACTTCAAACTGGTAGAAATTTAAAAAATATATTTTGAACTCTGTTAATATTTTTGTAATAGTTTTCAGGTTAGCGAGTAAGATCAATCAATATTGCGATCCAGACGTTCCTTGTATGTATACAAGTTTCTATGTTTCTATTCGCCATGAACCATGAATTATATACTACTAATTTGTTTGCTTTGCCGCTGATAGCGTCTAGCCATGACAGAGTTATATAGTACTTTCCAGACTGCCTTCCTTTTACTTTATTTTAAAATGTACTCATGATTGTTCCCTAGCTTCGGCTTCACCCTGCTGCGGTCGGACCCAGACGTCAGTAACTTCTACAGCCAGCCATTCACCACAACCGTATGGCATTGCCTTTTTGCCATGATCCTGCTGGTCTCTTCCCTCTTCTACCTCCTCAACCGCGCTGAACAACGCTTGCTCGGCAGCAAACTAGAATGCTACATATCACATGAACTGCTCATTACTATTGGTGCCTATTGCCAACATTGTAAGTGTAGATATCATACTCGTACATGCAATTGTAAATAGATACCTTTTTTTATAAGTACCTCTCATCGAAAGGTGAGAAAGAAAGAAAGAAAATAATTACCTACGTAGACATATTTTTTAGAAAAGGATTTATCATGGACTCTCTCTTCTAAATAACTAACATTTTCTATAACTAGCTAAATCTTTTTTTATACTCTTGAAACAAGCAGCTGACTGTCCTAAGCCTATATACGGTATAAAAGAAAGTTTTAATCACTTCTACCTCGAACACAATACTCGTAAGTACCCATAGGTTCGTATATATTTGACTTAGTGAGTACTCGTAAATACTCGTGGACCTAGTTTTTGGATCTAGTGGACGCGTAGGTACTTGGAAGACTTGGTACGCATTTGGCTGGTACGTCTCACGTCTACCCTCATTTCAGATCTTCCAGTGAACCCCATGGAGCTAACGTCGCGTCGCATCGCCTTCTTCAGCTTTTTCCTCTTCACCTACGTCATCTACTCTTACTACACATCTACCCTGCTCTCCGACTTGGTCCATGACTCCGACAATGTAATGAATCTTCAGATGCTGGTTGACAGCAGCTACGATAATGTCGTGTTGGACAAGGTTGCCCTTGTTATGCAGGTGACAATGTAACCTATCAATATCATCATCATCATTCAGCCGTAAGAAGACCACTGTTAGACATTGGCCTCCCTCATAGACCTCCTGTTGCACCGGTTGGAAGTGGCCTGCATCCACCTTGAACCCGGGCCTTTAACCACGTCATCCATCCATCTCGTTGGTGGATGTTCTACGCTGCGCTTGCTGATCTCCGATCTCATTTAGACTAATGTCATAAATAACTACATTTTGTAAATTCACCTTGAGTTTTTGGTGAAGGAAAGCAGTGTCATGAGGTAACTTGGGAAACAATTATAATATGGCATGTATGAAGTTTTCAATCCGTTTTGAGCCTACGTTGAAACTAAAGGCCAAGCTGTAGACCTATACGGTAATACCCAGAAATGAGACGTAGTATTTACGCTGGAGATGAATGTTATGAATGTGAATTTTGTTGTGTTTATTTGTTACTCTTTGACAATGGTTAATTTTTATCCCGATATTTTTACAGAATCAAGACCGTTAAGTCTAGTTTATGTTTAATCGGTATTCCGAACCCAGAAACTGTAGCGTCATAATCAGGGACACACCACTGGGCCTGGTGAATTAGCTATTCAGTCGTCATACATGAAATGAAATAATTATTCACCTTTTGTTTGTTTTAGGTCCTCATCCAGCAGCGTGATCAAGTAAGTTAATAATTATTATTGTGATTGTATGACTAAGTAGGCAAAGTTAGAAACTAACTAAACAAGTTAAGTATTATATTACTGGGTACGGTTGAAGTAACTGAATCACGAACCAGGGTGGACCCTTGCAACTGTTAATACCATGTTAAAATTCCACACATCTGTCTAAGAAGCCATCGCAAAATCTTGACTCCAGTCTCGTATACGACCATACTTAGGAAAATTTAATTTATATCTTTTAGCAACTACTTATATAGTTGCCATGTAGGTATTAGAGGATCAGGAAATTACGAATAATAATAACGTGAATAAGTTTATTAAAAGCAAATTCTAAAACATGACAAAACCCCGAGAAAACCTCATAGGAGACAGTGACAGTGCTGTTCATTATACAAAAATATACAGCCCATAGACTGTATTGATGGCCGTACGTTCAATACCATGTCAGAAGAACTTTAATAAAAACAAGTAAAACGCTAGACTTTCAGAGGAATTCATAAGTAAACGTCTTAAATATGTGATATGTTCAGGGCTATTTTCATTATATCTCACAATCTAGTGAGAAATAAAGTTCCCACGGCTTCTAGATACTTAATTATTTTCTTTTTCAATATCGCGTGAGAATCTAGATGATTCTAAGAAAAACAACGTGAGGTATTATGAAAACTTCATATCAGAAATATCATGCGTGTATTAATCTCGTCTACATTACTTCTATTTGTAAGTAAACATGAAGCGAGAAATGAAGACATGATAAATATACTATTTGATACCACCAATGGGGTAGCTGAAAATAAAATTCGTTAATGGGCTAGATTTCTTTAAAAAAACCATACAGATGAATTGAGAACCTCCTCCTTTTTTGCAGTCGGTTGAAAATGTATGATTACTGTCGGTCACTTAGATTATCATAAAATATTAGAGAGTTTTGTTTTACATCTGTTGATCAAACAAACAACCAGAGCTATAAAGCTCGTCAAATTTGAGAAACGCAGAGCCGCGACTTCACGTCTAAATAAAAAGTGTACAAGACGTGACTTCACACGAATTTTTAACAGGCTATATCTGTATATGTTTTTGTTTATTTGACAAAAGGAATATTACATGTCCAATATTGTTTGATAATCTCTCTGATGGGCTTATTATTACACTTTTTCAGGAGTGTAGCACTGTATACTATTATAAGAGGTTTGAAAACGCTATTCCTTCATAAATTTTGCTGCTAACCTCGAAATGTGATGTTCCTTCTTGACTTTTTATTAGTATTATAAAGAGAAATATTTTTTTTTACTGATTACTAAACCTTGAACTAAAATCAGATTCTGAAAAGAAAAATGTCTTTTTGGGAAAGTTTTTATTATCCTCAATTGATTTGTGACTAAAGTAAAATATTTATTTACGTGCCCGTGAAGTTGAGAGAAATTCCCGGCTAATAAAATGTGTATCTGCGTCAAATAAATGTCATGTGTTAGAAAACTTCCAAAAGTTCTCAGGGACATCAAAGGTGTTTGAAATATGTATCACTACGAATAAGTAGGTACTCTTATTTTTATGATCCACGGAATATAATAAAGAGATCTGGCGATTTCTAATAGTTTGTGTCACCGCTCGTTGATAGCACTTTTCAAGCTAACGCATGTTTTCCTTATCTATCTTAAGGGGGCACCGAGCTTCTAGCGCTATTCGATATTAAGTATTTTATGCACTCGTGGATTGGAATAGTGGGGAAGTGCGGCGGCATAGGATAGATTAGTCAGAACGTGCACGTTTTTAGGTATTTTCTTCGTGTTACTAAAACAAAAAGAAAGAGAAAAGAGAAAGAGTTTACATTAATCTCTTCTTCTCTTCTTTGTTGGATACTTTTGACAGAGCAGTCTTGGTCACGTAGCACGTCGAACATTTCTACGCCTAAACATACCTACATACATACACATGCATTTTTAAAAAATATCTAGTTATCTTATCATCCAGAAACTCATGGCCTGCCGCGCAATATTTACGCCGTATTAAGGGTTTATTTTGCTTTTTAGAGACGACTTTGGTTTTTTTTTTCTATAAAACGAAGTAATCGTGTTTCTACAGTGTGTGATTTGTAATATACCTAAATCCTCGATTAACTTACACATGAGTTTCGAAACGAAAGTTTATAGTAATGATACAGCAAGGGATTAAATTAATGCAATACTTGCGCTAAAAGATTGGTGCGCCCTTATAATACTTTCAAATGGCTAAACAGACTTGTTTTTCAGATGAACTCCGAAATCCGAAATTATGTTCAGAGAAAGTTTGCCCATATTCGCGTGGTCAACATTACCGAGGGCTTGGAAGAAGTGAGGACTGGGAAAACTGCTTTGTTATCCGATTACACATCTCTGTATCCAGTCATGAAGCAAAGTAAGTGTACCTAAATTTTTTTTTCGATATAGGTATTATGATTTGCAACATGCAAATGTTTTTAATCACAAGGCGACCATGAAATAAATGAAATAGTAGATTGTACAACAAGAGCATAAAACGAGTCATTTTAACCGAGACGTTCATATAGCCACCCGAGCCGGTACGGCGAGGTTGGATAGACACGTCGAGGGGAAAATGGGTTTAATGCTCGAGTTTTACACTGCTTTTCATTTCGATTGAGAGGAAATGAAATAGCAACAGTGAAAACAGTTGTTCGCTTACTAGGTACTTACCTCTTATTTTTCATGGATTGCTGTATAATTGTAAATTTGTAGTTTGATTGATTTTTAGTTTTACATAAATTAAAAATTACTCAGGTACTTAAAAAAATATAAAGAAACTATTTTGTTTGTGGCTGTTGACACCTTGGTCTTAGACGAAGATTTTACTTAATGAAATAGAGCATAAAAGTCATTTTATGTCGCCTAGATCCAGCATAAATACCAACTTTACGAGCATGAGAAGTGAAAAGTAAGTTTAGCATCTTAAAGTTAATCTTTGATACATGAATTTAATCATAAATTTAATCATAATCATGTGTTAAAACGGCAAAAGCGATTTTTATGAACTATATAAGAACCGCCGCAAAGAAACTCGCTTTTAGATACGTAATAAGAATTGCATTGGAATCGGTCTATCTGTTTGCGAGCAACGATACTACAGACAAACAGTCAGATATTGGTTTCAAAATTGTAACACCCCTTTTTGCGTCGGGGGTTAAAACTAAAAACGTTCAAAGTGCATTAATTTTTT
Source organism: Choristoneura fumiferana (assembly GCF_025370935.1). Lineage (NCBI taxonomy): Eukaryota > Metazoa > Arthropoda > Insecta > Lepidoptera > Tortricidae > Choristoneura > Choristoneura fumiferana. The sequence goes on from NC_133478.1 coordinate 4,514,246, forward strand.
AACTAGGGCCTTATTTACCTATAATTTAATTTTAATGTGGTAAAAGAGCGTGAACATCTTGAGTGTTACTTTATTCAGTACGCAATTTATATATATGTGGTTTGAGAGATGGGGACAAAAGGGGGGAAGAGGGAGGCAACAATCTAAGTTTTAATGCTTCAGAAAGACTAAGTTTCAATTAGTTCGCTGCGAAATGTTTTATGTGAATAGTTTCTATGTTCATTTGAACAGGCCCATAGTACCTAGTATGGCACTCCATATTAAGAGTTAAATTACTCATGTTAGTACCTGGGCGACCGAGCTTTACTCGGACTGAAACTCGGTAACAAGCATTTTCCCAGAGATAAGACCAAGCCAAATCAATCCACCCGAAAACCTACACACCAAATTTCATCGAAATCGTTGGAGCCGTTTCAGAGATCCCCGAAATATATATATTTAAATATATACAAGAGTTGCTTATTTAAAGGTATTAGATAGATTACTACTAAATACCGAGTCACATGTTAAAATTTTGATGGTCACTAAAAATCACTCTGTCTAAGCAAAATAAAGATCAAGGCACAGGATTTTATGGAATGAACTATGGAACTAACTGAATTGTGACCCACTTTGGAACCTTTTCGTAGTAAAGTCACAGTGACATCCCATTGCTTGACAGTTAAGCACTATATTTCTCAATACCTATTTCCGTAGGTAACATTTAAATAAAAATTCTGAATTTTCAGTCTACGATAAAGACATAATTTGCGACCTTCTTCAAGTCGACCTTTTCTCTAACTTCATTAAGTACTTCTTCACATCGAAGAATTTCAAGTACACTGAGGAATTTAAGATAAGGTAAGGTAATCAATTTTGATATCATATTTTTCTGGAGGAATTTTTAGGTCCGTGCTTTACCGGGTCTAAGCAGAGGCGTCTTTACCTATAGTGCAGGGTGTGCGTTGCACACGGGCGCTGCGGTGTTAGGGGCGCCGGCCGCGGCACTTTGTCACACTTTGTACTATTACAATTTGACCGCGCGCTTCCTAGATGGCTGGAAAGTAATAATTGCACACCGGCGCTACATGGGCTAAAGACGCCGCTGAGCTTAAGGTCTCTACCCACTGCACCGTTTCATACCATGACCGTAATAGGATCGTATCTGGGACGGAATGTAATGCGACACGGACTACAACATGTCAATGTCAACGGCGTGTCATACCCATGAGCAGCGTATCGGCACCGTTTTTTACGCTCTGTACATGGCACGCGACAGCGACGGTTGGTCAAGGAACGTGCTAGTGGACATAGTCTCGTCTCATAGATTAGATAAGATTAGATTTATTCATTACCTTTTGAAAAAATACATTATAGACACATGTCAGTTAATAAGAAATTCACAAAAGTATCGTCAAATGACGTCAGCCAAAAATAAAAATAGAATTTACAATGTCAAATTAGAGTCCAATTCAATAATAATAATAATTAAAGGTAAAACAAGAATATAAATCTATGTCAAATTTATGAAATAGGAACAATATCAAACGAACAATAAAATAATTAAAATGTCGAAGCAATAAAATTACATAAAATAAAAAAATACTTCACAAAACTCTGAAAAAGTCAACAGAAAAAAAAACAAGAGTACAGACCAAGGTACCTGCATAAAGACAAAATAACATACAGGTTGTTCTAGAAATCGTCGATATACCGTCGACAGCTGATAGAGCAACCAATAACCTCTCAGAATATGAGGTTTTAGGCTCAGTAAAGCTCAGTGGCTTAGCCCTTGAGACATCAAATGCTTTTCAACACAATGAATATGTGTTTGCCTGACACTTTCCTATTACGGTCATGCTATGATACGGTGTAACCACTAAGTTAACAGACATGATATTTTGCACACGATTGTTCTTTTTTTATCCTAAAAACAATGTGTCATTGTGCCGGGACCTTTTTATTGGGAGGGTGCGACTAGGTGGGGGTAATGAAATCTATCGCAGCGCTCATATTGGCCAAAAGAAGAAATAATCTAGGCTCTGTCATCTGTCATCCTCATATGAATCTGTCATTAACAAAGCAATTTGTATAGACTTTAACTACCTAATTTTAGTAATAGATGTTTGTGTTATGATGCGAGCTTGAATTATTGAACACTGTCCCTGTTTTGTTCTTAATACCTCTACATCTCGGACATGTCCAGCAACAATTTTATTTATGTTATATTATTGAACCTTATAAAATTATCTTTATAGCTTTTTGAAATTACCTAAATCATCAAGCAAAATAATAAAAAGTTTTTTCGATAAACAGGTAATTTTTTATAACCTTAAACAGCGATCGTGAATAATACTCATAAATCCAAGATCCTTTAACCGTTATCTGAAGTGGACCACATTTCTTATTCTGAGCCCTAGGCGGCAGTCCATTAGCAAGGCTAGCGATGGCAATACGATGATATGTAATCGGTTATAATCACTGTTGCCAACTTTAGCGGCTTTTAGAACTACGACCGACACCGTCTTTTTTCGAAAGTTTTATACGTTTGGGCTACTTTTTTGACAGTTTTCTATGTTACACTCAATGACATTTAGGGCTCATTTTCCAGAAACTGGACATTTTTATAATTTCTAGCGATTTCTTATAATTTCTTACTCAACGATGGCTTAACTTCATCTGCATTCATCGTAATTTGCTCTTTTTTGGGATGAAAAATAACTTAACGTAATCTTATTTTATAGGTAGGTATGTAAGTACATCTACAATATATATTAAAATGAATTACTATTTCCGTTGATCACTTAACCGATTTCATCCATCTTTTCAAGTTGGTTCAGAAAACTTTACTATTCAGAAGGTTTTTACGGAAAAAAAAAGAAACAGATCTCTTATAGGGATAACTTCGCCGTTGTAACGTCTGTTAATTGTATAACTTTATTACTGTACGATAAAGAGTTAAAATACTTTTAAGTAGACATGGATAGTCTCCCTTACTCCGAAGGGATTCTCTAAACAGTCATTCGTGAGGAAATTTTGCTACATTTACCCCGCCCGTCTGACAGAAATTTTACCATCTTAGCTTGTCCTCGTCATGAATCGCCCGAATTTATATCGAAATAACATATAAAAGAATTGTATTTACTGGTTATATCGAATGCTGTCCGTAAGCTTTAAGGCGCATTGTTCAACTGTAAGCAACCGTAGTCATAAGTAATAGTAAATCCATACTAATATTATTAAATCAAAAGTGTGATTGTATGTTTGTCCGTCTTTCACGTCGAAACGGAGCGACGGATCGACGTGATTTTTGGCATAGAGATTGTTTATGGGCCAGAGAGTACTTTACATAGGCTACTTCTTATCCCGGAAAAATGCACAGTTTCCGAGGGAACGGCGCGCGATAACCGAATTCCACGCGGGCGAAGCCGCGGGCAAAAGGTAGTTGAAAATAAATGTCACCGCTTTCAGAATCGATGTCTCTATTTTGTCGCCTATCCTGCAATTAAGCGCACATATATTTTATTTCCATAGGTTTTCGTAAACTCATGAAAGAAGTATACTTAACCTGTTTTTAGGGTTCCGTAGTCAACAGGAACCCTTATAGTTTCGCCATGTCTGACAGTCACAGTACATATCAGTCACGCCGACAAACTGGTACAATAAAAATTTTTTTTTAGGGTAACTCCCATAGACTTTATCCACTGTTCGCAAGTTTGCAATTTTGATGTACTTTATGACTCGACTGGTTTAAACCAAATAATGAACTTTTAAAACTAAGCATCATAAGGGCTTAAATATAATAATAATAATAATTGTTTCGGCAAACGGTCTAATAGCGAAGAGCCTCGACCAACATCTCAAGAGGCTCTCGCTAGACGGCTGGATCAAGGGCCAGATACAGAAGGCGGTACTTCTGGACTGGACACGGTACGCATTGTCAGAAGGTTCCTCACTCTGCGGCCCTGACCACCGGTAGCTTGGGCCCTGCCCCGTTACCGGCGGCAAACTAGTTTAGGTTTTTATAATATTTATATTTTGTTTGTACTTTTTGTATTTTACTTATTATAACTATTTTAAAAACCTAATCTAAGAACAAAAATAAATACAGATAATAATAATAATATTTATTTGTTATTAAAGCTTTGTAATGTTTTTCAGTATACTGCGGGCCAAAGAAACTGGCGTGCTCCCGAGACTGCTAACAAACCACGTGGTTTTCCCTTCTGAATGCCGACTGTCACACTTCCAGGCACAATTTGGACATGTACAGATGCCTCTCACCGTACTGGCTTGTAGTTATATACTGTGTCTCTTTATTCTGCTTGGTGAAAGGATCTATTTTCAGAGAAATAAGGTGTGGCCGTATGTGGAGTAGTAGGCGTAGATTTCAAAGATTTAGTCTGCTTTTAATATGGCATTTTTTATCGTTTGAGGACCCTGCTCTATATAGCCAGGTGTAAGTTAGTAAATACGAGTGTTAAACAATAAAATACACTTTTTTTTTAATTTATCATCATCATCATATGGTCTTGTTGAGTGGCTTATGTGTTCTATATAATTGGCATTGTTCATATTTTACCAATGTACCCTGATTCCCTTCGAGGGATAGGGTTTTTGAACACTTTTGTCCTATTCTGATCCAAAAATACTTAAAGGTTACGAAAATATATCCAAAAATATGTTCAAACTTTGTTTGACCTTTTCATGGGATTAATCCCTTTACCTAAAAAGTAAATCGACAAGTATCTTGGTTTGTCTATGGCCATAGATACATAGACTATCTATGGTATCTGTCACGCTGATATTGATGTCAGTCAGTTCACAGTTGTCACCGTTAAATTTGAAATTATTTTCCGACAATCGGTATAATAGGTAGTTTTTCACTGTCATCGTTCATCCACCATTACCTCTCATATTTCGTTTTATAGATTTTTTTACCGTACAACGGCAAAACCTACTAGACACTGGCAAAATTGTCCTCCAATGGACAGAGCCATATTTTTCTAAAAAACCAACCAACCCATTGATTGCAACAATCCTATTAATTAAGGATTAGTAGTTAATTAATGAAACGTACGTGTATTATTTTATGAAATAAACAGCTTTTTTTTTATTTTATAAAAGCAAATAAACAAGAATAAGACGTACTGGTAGATGTTATAATATCTATGTGTGTAGAGGTAGGTTATTTCATCAATTTACGATGTTTATTAGCTTAGGTAGTATGTATATTATAGTTCACGTATTTCAGCATTCATTAAGTCGGCGGGAGTTTGTCACTGACAATTTGTGCTTCGTGGGGTCGGCAGGCGGGCGTAAAATCAGATGCAAATTCATCATTTGAACTCTTCATTTTAATTACTTATCAAAAAATTACATTCTGGCGGGGTTTCATGACAGGCGCGAACGGGTAACCATGATTGGTTCGTGCTTCGTGCTACGCTTGACGTCGCACGGTCCAAAATGGACTCAAGAATTTCTTTACTTTTTTTTCATAATTTTAGACGGAATTAAAACACAGTTTACATGAAAAAAAAATTGAATGTTCTCTTTTATGTCATGTTTTTATATTAAAGTAATCTGTATTATATTATCAGTAAATATTCAGTTGGTTGCATCAAACGTTTTCTTATTTGTTCAAAGCCTAACTATAATGACTCTTTACGAGTAGACTTATTTTTTAACAATATTTTGGAAATACTTTTTTGAGATTTGGTAATTTAAAAAATTACTTTTTCGCACAAGTGCGGAAAGTAAAATCCATACAACTTTTCTGCACACTTTGTATGCGTGCAGGAATCACTCATTTTCTATGGATATGTTGACCCACGTCAAGAAGCGCTTTCCGAGCATGTGCATTGTGCATTGTAATAGTAGATTTTTGCACCAAGCAGAAAGTTATTTACTATTGTACCGATTGCCGATTTGGAGCCCGAGCGTGAGCGAGGGCTTTGAAAAGCATGAGGGCAATATAAATTACTTAATGCGAGATGCATAATCTGCTTTTTTTTCAACTATTACCTACAGGAATAGTAGACGAAAAAAAACTCATGCTAAACAATTAATAGGAAAGAAATGTCACTAGCACTCGATGATTCCTTTTTTGTAAGTTTACATTCGCACTCTCAAAAAATGTCTCAAATTTGTTTTTTTTTTTTATTTCTTACTTTATTTTTGGCAGAGTTAATAGCCAGTAGCAGATATTTTTACCCGCGATCTGTCAAATTTCGGATGGGCGCCAGGTTGGCAAACCAAACACACAAAGTTTTTTTTAAATATACGGCTACTTACTGTTTTTGGTAGGATTGGTAGCAACAATTTTTTGTACGCAATCTGTCAAATTTCATAAGACCGTCATGTTGAGCATCCTAAAATATATTTTTTTACAATATGCAGGCTAATTTTATAGCAAAAATACTCGTGTTGCTTCTTTGGTGGTACAATTTAAAAAAATCTAAAACATACAACTTTTCACACCGAGCATTAAGGAACTTGAATTAAAATATTCTAAATATTATTAAAAAACAACCAGCATAGAAAAAGGCGTGGCTTTACAATTATCAACTTCAAAAAATGACATTTGCAATAAAAGACTTAGAAAAGCCTTGAACAGAAAAGTTGCACTTTGCTCCCTCTTGTCAGGGAGGAAAAGTTACTTTTCTGAAGGAGAGGTGTGAAAAATATATTTCTCAACACAGAAACGAAACTTCCAAGGCTGTTTAAAAAATCGACAAATTAGAGAGTGGAGCAATAAATGGTTTATTTGTAAGGATTCATACATTTTTAAATAGAACAATCGTACAGTTATTATTAACCAGGGAAACTTCGGTTAACGAAGCAATTGTTTTGTTAAGAAGCTCTGTAAACGACCTTTCGACATTCTGAAGAGTTTTGTGATATTTAAGGGACGGTGACAATCACTGTTGGTCTTGTAAATAAATATTTGACGATTTGGTGGTCTAGAGTAGGTACAATGGTTCTGAACCTGGGTAATAATCTAGAAAGAGTAAAAAAAGGGGTTTTTATATATTAAAAAACCTAACTAGGCCTGTTTTTAATTAAAAAAGTGTCCTTAACTTTTTAAGGTATACCACTTTTATTGTTGAGCTACAAGACAAGCCATTTGAACTGTATTTATAAAAAATGCCACGTAACAGACTAAAAATATAAGGGTTAGTTTTGAAAATACTAAGTATATTAAATATAATGACCCGGATAACTCACGTCTTAAATCGAGTTTATACTAAAGTATATACTTTTTTCATCTCTCCTGTTCGGAAAGTTTAATTTTCATGGGTAGATTTTTTTTTTTTTTTTTTCGTCCGTTCGGACAGGCTAAAGTCAGGGACCATATCGCCTCGTCATCAGTTAATACTTATAATTTATTTCAACTTCTATATATTATTTCCATGTCAATTTAATAAATTTCTTCAATATTTTTCTTTCCCAACGTTGTCATGTCCAATAAAACTTCTTCAGTATTTGTTTCAATGTTGTCATATCCAATTAAACTTCTTTAGTATTCTTTCTATATTGTCTTATCCAGTTAAACTTCTTCAGTGTTTGCTTTCTATGTTGTCACATCCAATAAAACTTCTTCAGTTATAGTCAAGTCCGGTGTATAAATATTCAATCCAGAAATCCATACTTAATATTATAAATGCGAAAGTAACTCTGTCTGTCTGTCTGTCTGTCTGTCTGTCTGTCTGTCTGTCTGTTACGCTTTCACGCCAAAACCGCTGAACCGATTTGGATGAAATTTGGTACAGAGATAGAATAGACCTTGGGAAAGAACATAGGCTATCTTTTATCGCGAAAAAAACGCTTTAAGGGGTTGAAATAGGGGATGAAAGTTTATATGGTGGAAGTTCGTCGCTGTCGAAGATAAAACCATGAAACTTGGCATTTAGGCACTTAATAAGAAATAAGTCGATATTTGTTTGAGCTTTTTTAAAAATTCGACCTGTGAGGGATGAAATAGGGGATGTAAATTCAAATGGAAGGTCGTCATTATCGAAGATAAATCGATGAATCTTTATTAAACTTGCCATTTCGGCACGTGATTAAGAGATAAATAGACATTTGTTCACGCGTTTTCTTTTAATTCTTCCTATGAAGGGGTGAAAGTTTATATAAAGATCGTCATTGTCGAAGATAAATCGATGGTTCTTTATGAAACTTGGCATTGGGCACGTGATAAGAGATAAATAGATATTTGTTCCCGCGTTTTTTTTAATTCTTCCTGTGTGGGGGTGAAATAGGGGATGAAAGTTTATATGAAGGTCGTCATTGTCGAAGATAAATCGATGGTTCTTTATGAAACTTGGCATTTGGGCACTTATAAAAAATAAATAGATATATATTTGTTCAAGCGTTTTTGAAAATTTTACCTGCGAGGGGAGAAATAGGGGATGAAAATTTATATGAACGTTGTCATTATCACAGATAAATCGATGAATCTTTGTGTTTAGGTATTCGATAAGAACTAAAAAAATCGGTTAAATTCGACTTGGACTCGCGCATTAAGGGTTCCGTACGTAGGTATTTATGAATATTCAGTGCAAGCAGAGCCTATTTTAAGCTCATAAGCAAAAATGTACGCAATGTGGGGTCATTTAGATGGCTTATTGACATAGACAGTCAGACATGAAAAATTATGATTTTCAGATTTTTCTTATTTATTTTGCTATAAAAGAAAAAAATGCTAATAAAGCTACTTTTATACAAATTCCAAGTTTCTAGGACAGCCGGAAGTACCCTATAACTTTCTGTCAAGGCGATTTGTATGGAAACACCTTTTTAATGACTAGCATTTGATTGCGTTAACTTAGAAGTTCAATTTTCTCACAGCTTCCGGGACTATTGACCTGAGTTTAGGTTTTTAATTTCAACTCGACACATACTCCGCGCGTTTACGGGATAAAGGGTCTTGACAGACAGACGGACGGACGGACAGCAAAGTTCCTTTTGAGGTAGTACGGAACCCTAAAAACATTGTTCCGGCTCTTTTCACATTTCGTCATTTTTCATACTTGAAAATATGGGGATGAAAGTTCGTCCAAACCAAGTTTACTACAAGTATATTTATCGGAAACATGTTGTAGCTATGCTTAGTAAGAATGCCGTCTTAATTATAATCCTACCTTCCCTAACTTACAATAAAGGACGTAAGATGTCAAGAGTTCACTATGAAGAATTAGTCCTTTGTGTTGGCAGGGTAGAATACACGTCGTTTTTGCTAAAATGTGGCTACCCACAAAAATTTATGTTTTACCAAAGAATGAAAAAACAAAAAAAAAATGTTTAGATTAAAGCAATGTATTAAAATAGGTTATTTTCAGTAAACCGTAGAATTTTCTATGTTCTATTATTGGCAGAATAGGTACCCTAAATAACTTAAATACTTTCCAAAGTTACTATTCCACGCGGACGAAGTCGCGGGCAAAAGCTAGTACAGATAATTATTTAAAACTTCTATGTAACCTACATAGATGATCCTTTAAAATCCCTGTAAGGAAATAGTCTGACAGCTCTGATTTGACGCCTGTCAGTTGATTTACCAATTACTTAAACTAACCTACACTACACTGAAACGATAGAAAATTAGAAATATACAGAGAATGAAGCAATATTATAACTTTGTACATTAATGAGACAAATTATATTTCTTTTACTGTTGATACAATGAAGTTGTACAGTGGTTCATATGTAGAATGATTCTTTAACAGCTCTTGAACAGAGAGCGGGACCAGATGTGGTTCTCCGTAAATGCGGATTAATTCGTCCATCAGCACAAGGCGCTGAATGCCGAAAGACGAACAATGATAAACTATATGATCTATGGTTTGATCCTCATTTGACTGACACAATTCACAACGAGGATCACTTATAATTTTCATACGATGCAAATGATGATTGAGGCGAAAATGACCTAACCTAAGACGACAGATTGTGCTGTAAAAGCTTATATTACGATAGATATTACCTTTACGTAACCAAGATACAGATTGTAAGTTTACATTTAAGGCAGCATACCAAGAACCCTTGTTTTCTACTTGCACAACATGATCCCATTGTTTTTTCCACTGAACATACATTCTTTGTTTCAGTATTGGAATAGCATCAGTATATGGGAGTAGGACATCAAAACTAACGTCAATAGATGGAGGAGAGTTTGCAATTGACTGAGCCAAGAAATCTACATTTTCGTTACCAGATACGCCTATATGTGAAGGAGTCCACATGAATTCAATAACAAATTTGTTTTTTAAGTGAAGCTCAGACCAAAGATCTTTAATTAGGAAAATTAAATAATTTGTATTAGATTTTACTTTATTATTTTTTATAGCTTTTAATACACTCATACTATCACTGACAATTACCCATTTACATGCCTCTTTTTGCCTTGATATGTGCTTCAGTGCACAAAGAATAGCAAATGCCTCAGCTGTGAAAATACTAGCATGTTTGTCTATTTTGAAACCAAGACCCATTTTGTTTCGGAGTTGTATATAGCTGAAGATACACTAGACTCATTCTTTGATCCATCTGTATAAATTAATTTAAAACCCATTCCATGAAGCTAATTTCTCATATACTTGTTCCTTTCTGGAGAGACCATTATCAATCACAACATTTATAGGACTAAATTTACTTTCATAAGGCCCATCGAAGCAAGGTAAGTGGTTATTGCTTTTATGTATACTAATTTGATTTAAAAAACTGCTAAATTCAGATAGGCCCTGCAAAACATAAAAAGATTTTTGGAAAGGCAATAGATTAATATTCAAGAGTTCTTTTAAAAGGTGGTTGTCATATTCAGCATGTAGTTTTACAACAAATCTTTCCTTCAAATATGCAAGTCTTATTGTTACTGGAGGGAGATTACACTCTACTTGTAATGAAACAATAGGAGTGGTTTTAAATGCTCCAGTCACAACGCGCATGCACTTATTTTGAATTTTTTCTAAACTCTCTATAATTTTATGGTCTGAAGCAAAACACATAAACCCATATTCAAAATGACTGCGAACTAAAGATTTATAAAGCATAAGTAATATTTTGGGGTCAGCCCCCCATTTTGTACCACGCAATGACTTAAGGATATTAAAAGCTTTATTGGCTTTGACTTCTAAATGCTCAGCATATTTTTTCCAGGATAAATTGTGACAAAATATGACACCCAGAAACTTGGTATCTGTGACTATTGGCAGAGGTGTATTATTATACAATAAAGAGGGCAAAGTAGCTTTAGATTTTAGACCAAAAACAACAACTTTAGACTTAGATGGATTAACTGCGAGATTTAAATAAGAGAGGTAATTATGGAGTTTTGTTAATGCTAAGTTTAAGTTATTTATTATTGTGTTAGAATTATTTCCAGATAAATATACAACAAGGTCATCGGCAAATTGTAAATTTTTGATATTAGGACCCATTACCAAATTTAAGCGACGTATATACAGAATGAAGATCAGAGGGGATAAAATTCCACCCTGACAAACTCCTATGGAAGATAGTCGAGGACCAAACAATCCACCATCATACTTCACAAACACTTTTCTACAAGATAGAAATTTTTGAATCCACTGTACAACTTTAACTGGAATACATATATTTAAAAGTTCTGTACATAAAATATCAATATTTACATTGTTAAAAGCACCAGTAATATCAAAAAACACTGAAATAAGTTTGTTGTTAGTTTTGATGCTTTTCAGTATATCTAAATGAAACAAAGATATGCTTTCACGTGCTGAACGACCTCTACGAAAACCATACTGATTGTTTGGAAGCAATCCATTATGTTCTACATAATATTCAAGACGCTGCTTAAGTAACTGTTCAAAGACTTTTCCTGCGCATGATGTCAATGTTATAGGACGATAAGAGTCTGGATTAAACCTAGGTTTGTCAGATTTTAATATAGGAATGATGCAATCAGTTGTCCATTCAGGTGGTATGTCGTTTTTTGTCCAAAGTGCATTGTAAATATTTAGTAAAATAATCAGACAACTCTCTGGCAGTTTCTTGAACATCATATATGGAATTCCATCTAAACCAAACGAAGTATCCCTGCGTGAATATATTGCAGATTTCAATTCTTCAAGGGTAAATAAGTTTATGAGATAATCATTGTGCGGGCTGGAATTCGAACAAACTACTTACATTTTCCACACTATCAGGAGTATATTTTTGTAAGAAATCTAGAATCCATTCATGATTACTATTAGAGTGTTGAGGAACATAAGTTTTATTGAATTTGCGCATGAAGCGCCAAATTACTGACAATGGAGTAAACCGATTAAAAGAAGTGCAAAGATCAGCCCAAGAATTTTGTCTTTCTGTTTTAATAACAAGTTTTTTCTTAGCTTGGAGTTTCTTAAATTCTAGGTAATTTTCTAAAGTAAAATTTTGTTTAAAATTGATGTACGCCTGTTTGGAGTTTTGAACAGCTGTGGAACATTTATCATTCCACCATGGAAGATTAGATTTTTCTTAGATTTTCTAACAGTACAAAAACGATTAGGACTATTTGTCATGGGACTGGGACCTTTATGATTCGGTATGGACTCTGTGACAGCACACATTAGGATATTCGTGAACAAATTGTAGGCCTCAAGAGGCGTGTAAGAGTCGAACTGAAAGTTATTTAACTTACATTCCACCTTTTCGGCATACATTTGCCAATTCACCATTTTAAAATTGGGGTGAGTGGGCAAATGTACTCCATTTACATTATTATTTACAAAATTATTTACATTGTTATTTAGAACCAAATTGATTATTCCAGGTAGATGATAACTACCCAGAGGATCGTCGTGGACTGACCAAGTACAAAGAGGAGCCAACGATGGAGAAACTATGGCTAGATCCAACGCATTAGGACGCCAAGTCATAGAGCCCACAGTAGTGGGTGTACCATCATTTAAAAGTACCAAAATTATCATCAACAACATCTAACACAGTACGACCACGTGATGAAGTAGAACAACAACCCCAAGACGTGTGATGAGCATTAAAGTCTCCTGCGATTATCATGGGTTCGGGTATAGATTTAATGAAATTTTCAAATTTTGTTTTTTCAAAAACTGGGTTGCAATTTGTAGGGCTATAAAAGCTTACTATACTAATTTGTTTACTATTAACAGATATTTGTATACAAATATTTTGAAGAGAGTCATCAAAAAATGTGTTAATTTTGTTATATGCAATACTATTATGTATCAGAATACATACACCATTATGTTTGTTACCACAATCATTGCGCTCTATGTTAAACCCAGGGACCTTTAGCCTCAGATGAGGCTTTAACCAGGTTTCGCAAATGATCGCAATATCTATATATTTTTGATATAAAAAGTTTGTAAATTCGTGCCTATTGTGGAGTATACTCTGAGCGTTCCAATGTACGATTTTGAGAGCGTTCATTATGCTTTAGATTGAGCGTTCCCTCTTATCGTACCTTGGAACGCTGCACGTATTGTTTCTGTATTTATAGGCGATTCGTTTTTATTAGCTACTAGCTTTATGATCACTTGCGTGATCATATTTAAAAATGATTGAGATTTAAGCATATTCTCTAAGTAGGTTTCAGCTGTCCTAGCAGCTAGTTGGGGGAAAGACTTTTCATTAAATAGATCGGCATAGGCTGCAGTTCGGGATTTGATTTTGTTTTCTTCTATTTTGTTTTTTTTTAATAGGACAAGACGCGGAAATTGCAATATGTTTACCCTTGCAGTTGGCGCAAACTGGATTTTGTTTGTCGGCGCCACAGGCCTTATAATTGTGATTTTCGGAACAGATAGAACAAACCTCATTATTTTTGCAAAATTTAGCAATATGTCCAAACTGTTGGCACTTTAAGCATTGCTTAACTGGAGGGACATATTGCGTCACCTCGTGTCTCCATGAGTCCAGGTACACGTACTCAGGCAGCTGAGTAGAGGCAAACGTTACTGCGACAGTCTGCGTGGGAATATACGCGACCTCGCCCCATCTGCCCTCACCCTGCGCATGAATCGCCGCACCTGGATGACGTTTCGTGAGCTGCCGATCATTGCGAATATATTTTTATTCGATAACCAACTGGGGACAGATTTTTACAACTCCAGTAACTTCTGTGTCTGCTGCGGGATTGAGGCGTTAAGCCCCAATTCGTCTAGGAATTTTATGTGACCTAAAAACGTGTTGGCATTGTTTGACAAATCGAATGTTATAGCCACTTTATATTTATTCATAGGCCTCAGATGTAGCACTCCCGATATGGCGTATTTTCTTATGGCCTGGGACAAGTTTACTTTATCGCCATCCGAAAACGGCTTGTCGGCGCATTGGTGTGTGAGGAACACAACGAAGTCTCGCCTCTGTGAATTTTCTGGATATTTACGAGAATAATTTGTTACCTTGTACGCCTGTACTTATCTGCATCGTTTTCATAATCGGAGTCCTCGGCGGAGGACCCTCTGTCTTCAGCACCTTCTTTTTTTTCCGTTTTTTAGATTTCTCCCGTCCCATTATAGCTTATGTAATATTTACACACTTATCCGTAAGTATGTACAGATATTTACACCTAAAAATATACAATATATACAGAATTATTAATAATTATAAATATTTCTTTTGAAATTCGCGCCTTTCCCTCTCGAAGGTTCCCGCCTTTTTTCTCATGGTAGATAACCGGGTGGAAAGTATTTTTTTTTAATTTTTCGATTAGCCACGGAGTCGAAGATAATTGAGTTACGTCAATGACACTTTTTTTCTCGTTTCGGCATAGCCATCTAGATGGACGTCGTGACCAAGGAGCTTATATACAACACTGGAGGTTGAACCCCGAACATCCGTTTGAAACAAGAAATTTGATCTTTATTACGTCACGAACATATTCCATCTCTTTCTTTAGCTAGGTTAAGAAAGAGACGGAAGTCATTTGTGAAATGTGAAAAAAAGAGATGGAATATATAAATAAGTAATAAAGGTCAAATTTCTTCGTTCGGCGTTCAACATCCAGTTTTGTATACTACCTATATAAGCTCCTTGGTCATGACCAACTCGATTTTTTTTATAGTCGGCCGTGGCAAGTGGCCAGGTCGAAAAGGTACCGTTGGAGTTTGGCTATAAGTAAATTCAATTTACGGAATACTGAAATTCAATTTATTATTATTTCATTATTATTATTTATTTTACTTTCCTCACAGTCAAAATGAAAAGTTAGAGTGTCTAACTTGGGTGAAATTACCCATTTCCCCTCGAACTATTGGCACTCTCACTTCGTTCGAGCGCCAGAAATACCTCAGGTGAAATGGGCCACTTTCCACCCTTGGTTATCAATCTACTATAAGTTAGTAGTATTTGTAAAGTAAGTAAGGAACAGAAAAGGTTTTTTTTTCTGACTGTCTATTATTTCAAAGTCAACGTGTTCCATAAACAAGGAGTAGACATTGATACTAAAGGTAGTCTATAAAACACAATCGCTCGTGTGATCATTTAATGACAAGCCCGCTCCCGTTGAGGCCGAGGCCGAAGGGCGCCGAGGAGGCCGTGTTGAAGAAGTAGGTCCCCGGAGTGCCTGCGCTGTCCCCCATGTACGCGACCTCGTGCTGCGCGCACGCCCCGCTCCTGAACATCGTGCGGTTTTCACATTTGCGAGCTGAAGAAAAATAGTAGTTCATGCAACTGTTACGTAATAAGGGTCGTTAAAACACGAGTGTTTTAAGGCCTAATTACGTACAGTTGCATACATTTCATTATCTACATCTATATATTAAATCCTCTATCATGCGTTCAAGAACCATTGAGAATGACCTGCATTGCAACCGGAACTATGTCTGCCCCACGAGCTCCTGCGCCCGAAGATGAAGCTGCGCCACCGCTCCGGTGCAGTAATGTTCATTACGATATCGATTTCAGTATCGTAATGTGAACATTACGATACGATTGAACATTAAGACATCGATTTCGATGTCGTTATGAACATTACGATACTGCCGTGTTCATTAGAATCCAATGTCGTATAGCTGGTCATTATCTTTGGTTTTTGAACGCATAATAGTTTTTACTAATGGGTGTAGATGAAGATTGTTGTAATAGTACATTACTGCAGAGGCCGACAATCCAAATCCAAGGAAATTATCATCATCATCTCAGCCGTTAGGACGTCCACTGTTGGACATGGCCTCCCCCACAGACCTCCAATTGCTTCGGTTGGCAGCGGCCTGCATCCACCGTAAACCTGCGGCTTTAACCAGGTCATCCGTCCATCTTGTTGGTGGACGTCCTACGCTGCGCTTTGCCGATCCGCGGCCTCCACTCGAGAACTTTTCAGCCCCAACGGCCACCCGATCTCCGTGCTATATGGCCCGCCCATTGCCACTTCAACGAGCTGATTCGCTTGGCTATATCCAAGGAAATAGTAGGTACGAATGTTCAAGTTATATAACTATTTTTATATTTCTTGCAAATTACATTGGTAAACTGTTTTAAAGACCCGCTGAAACAAAAGACATTCTCTTTGCAGACCATGGCCACCAATGTTGTCCCCTAATTTGAAATTAGAACGAATCTTCAATAACTGCTTCGCGTTCTATTATCACGAAGGTAAGGACAACTATTCCTTGGATGTTTGAGAAAAAAAAATGTTTTTGTACTACTTGTTTTTGATGAACCCCGGTGGCTTCAACACCTCGAAAGGATAGTAGAGCGGTGAAAAGGGCCTACTTAAGGCGGGCCACGGGGAGGCGTCCGGTTGGTCACCCCAAGTACCTACCGCTAGTTAGATGAAATGGAGGAAGACCTACGGAGGTCACGGACCCTACACGTAGAAAACCGGAAGAAGATCGCACAAGATAGGGCGCCTGGTGTCAAATCGTATCGGAGGCCAAAATCCATTTTGGGTCGCTAAGCCAGTGGAGTAAGTACTATTTTAAGACTGTACATTTTATTCGCTGTACAATCACCTGCATTTATATCTGACACAGCGAAGCGTGCAAAAATATCACACACGTCCTACCGGCCCTAGATAGAGTCGTATCAGATATTTCTGCACGCTTCATCTCAGCCTATATATGTCCCACTGCTGGGCACAGGCCTCCTCTCAGAACAAGAGGGCTTGGGCCATAGTTCCCACGCGGGCCAGTGCGGATTGGAACTTCACACCCACCATTGAATTGCTTCGCAGTTTGTGCAGGTTTCCTCACGATGTTTCCTTCACCGCAAAGCTCGTGGTAAACTTCAAATGTAATTCCGCACCATGAATTTCGAAAACTCAGAGGTGCGAGCCGGGGTTTGAACCCACGACCCTCTGCTTGAGAGGCGATAGGTCAAACCACTAGGCCACCATGGCTTTTTTTTTTTCTGCACGCTTAATTATGTCAAATATTGATGCGGTGAAATATGACGTGATTCAGTTTCTCGGTCATCTGGTCTTACCAGGGAAGTGCTCCGGAGAGTTGATGGCTTCCGCGAACAGTTCCCAGGCTCTGGTGTGGTCGCATGTGGCCAGAAGACACCCTGGTTGCGTCATGCCTCCGTTTGGGTAGAAATCCTTATGTCCTGGTAATGTTCAATAATGGTAATGTGGCTCGTGAAAATGAGAATTATGCAACCAGTTGATGAATATGAATACAAAATGTCATCACTAAGGAATCACCGATTTATTTTTAGTTTAAATCAGAACAACATTCTTGGTTACAAGTATGTGTAGCAGATTGTCGAATTGTACCTAATTGAAATGGGTGTAAATGTCGAATATTGTTTTGTTCTTATAAATTCAAATTTATTTATCAAAGTTGAAAAATTATACCAAATCATTATTCGACCAAAAAAGAATTTCGAAAACACGAAGGACCTCTATAGTTAAGGTGACTAGTGGCAGGCAATAGGCCACTAGGCCACCACGGCTTTTTTTAGCTAACAGTTATGCCATGTTACGATTATACGGGGAGGCCTATGGGAAGTGCTCAGATGAATTGTTCGGATTGTTGCCTGCAGCTAGGTTTCACTACCGTAATTCGCGCAGCCGTCAATCATTTAATCCTCACCACCTCGAACCTCGGTGGTTGGCAATCTAGCACCGTCCGCTTTAAGCGAAACTTTTTTCCACGCACAACAAAAATATGGAACCAGCTTTCTGGGACCGCATTTCCTGATCGGTGCAGCTTAGGGATCTTTAAAGACGAGGCTTTCAGTCTTTCAAAACGCCGGCCAATCACCTGTGATACCCCTTGTGTTGACAGGTGTCCACGGGCGGCGGTGATTGCTGCCCATCAGGTGACCCACATGCTCGTTAGCCTCCTCTTATATAAAATAATGTCCAACAGTGGACGTCCTACGGCTGATATGATGATGTTACGTGTCAAACTTGTAAGCAGCAGGGCTACTACGAAACTCGAAACTCGAAGTTCGTATCGTACCGTCCCTCTCGATCTTGTATTAAATAAGTGGCAGAGGGACCGCATGACACGAGTTTCGAGTTTCGTAGTAGCCCTGCTGTTTCGTCGTTTACCTACAGGCTCTTTTAACCCCAGCATGCCGGCGTTGGTGTGTACGACGTCCACGTACTGCGCGTCGCTACGACCGAGCCGACCTGCCGCGTCCACGTTGCTAAAGCACGGCCCTGTATCACAACATTCACTTTATTCATAAT
The DNA here is from genome assembly GCF_025370935.1 of Choristoneura fumiferana. Lineage (NCBI taxonomy): Eukaryota > Metazoa > Arthropoda > Insecta > Lepidoptera > Tortricidae > Choristoneura > Choristoneura fumiferana. The sequence goes on from NC_133478.1 coordinate 4,532,871, forward strand.
AATAATAATAATAATAACGAGAACCTCGTGAAGGCCGAGAAGGACAAACTCAGCAAGTACCTTGACTTGGCTCACGAGGTGACTGCTATGTGGGATGTTGACTCGACGATCATTGTCCCGATAGTCGTTTCGGCAAACGGTCTAATAGCGAAGAGTCTCGACCAACATCTCAAGAGACTCTCGCTAGATGGCTGGATCAAGGGCCAGATACAGAAGGCGGTACTTCTGGACACGGCACGCATCGTCCGGAGGTTCCTCACTCTGCGGCCCTGATCACCGGTAGCTTGGGCCCTACCCCGTTACCGGCGGCAAACTAGGTTAGGTTTTTATAATATTTTTATTTTGTATGTACTTTTCTGTATTTTACTTTTTAGAGCTATTATAAAAACCTAAACCTAAGAATGAAAGAAAAATAAAGAACATAATAATAATAAAATATATTTATTTAATAGTTTGCTTACAAAATCTACATAGGTAGATACATAACAAATAATAAGTACAATCAAACTATCAAAAGGGAAAGCGACTCAGCTTATGCCTGCGCCTTGCAGAACAAAGTCCCTTGGCTAACAGACGCTGTTTTTCAGTCGCCCCCATAAACCATAACCCTTATAAATACCATCAATTCACATGCGCATTTTTTTTTTTACCCACCATTGTAAACTTATTATGTACCTTATTAAATTATATTATAACTTTATTGTGGTCTTATTTTTCTGGTTTTTCTGTGCATCTATATTTCAGTTTGTATTTTCAATTTAGGTTTTACGGGATGACCGTAAAAGTAAAAATTTGGAATTGAAATAAAAAATACAAAAAGATTCCAAAAAACCAATCTTAACCTGTTACGTACGCTACGTGCCTACGGATCTCTAATCAAGCGGCATCGCTATGCAACTGAATATGCTGACTCTGCAGCGCTGACTTTGCTCACGTAATTTTTATATTTTAAGTAAAGTTATTCCATCTAATTGGGTTTTTGGACTCTTCGCCAGCAACTTCCATATTTAACCTTATTGTATTGTTATTATGTACAGTCACATGCAATCAATATCTGCCAAATATATCTGACACGTCCTGCCAGCCCTAGAAATGGAATCGTATCAGATATATGCACATTTTGCTGTGTCAGATATTGGAGTTGGTAACCGTACTTTGTTTGCTAAGTTTTAATAAAGCGAAGATTTTACTGAAAATCGTGTTAGCATTTACATTTAAAACTAAACTATTTAACAAGAAAGTGAAAATATTATGTTTTTTACTTCCAAAGTCTACTAAATACCTGTCAAATGGGGGATCATAGATTCAAGAATGAATGTGTTTATTGAAATGGGTTTACGAAGTTCCCAGTCCACACTCGGTCCGCGTGGGAGCTATAGCCCATGTCCTCTCATTCTGAGAAATCTGTGCTCATCGGTAGGACTTATGGCATAGCGGTAGGTCTATATACTTTCCACTGCAGGGCACAGGTCTCTTCTAAGCATAAACATAATATTACTAGCGTAAATAGACCTACAGTGGCGCGAGTGAAGAAACCGATCCTTATGGCATAAGCTATGTGTGGGAAAGAGATAAAATCAAAATGACAGCGTGACCCGTTTTTAATCAGTGAGCCTCCTTTAGCCTCCTGTCAAAATGTTCATCGTATTTGTTTTGTGTTTATTTCTGCAATCCTTTCCATTTTATGCATAAAACTAAAAAATATAAAAATAGTGTCGTGTTCTGTATTAAGTTGTGATACAACCAACTGCCATAAATAAACATACATTTCACAGGTAAATATGATTGTACAAGTACCATTTTCATAGCTCTTATTTTAATTGAATGTATTCTTAAATTTACTTATTAATATGCTAATATGAAGCGGTAAACAGTCTATTTCATAAATATGTCTTGATTTCTAATAATTATGTGTTAAATCAAAATATATTGTACCTATCCGTGAACTTGAGCACTTACGGCGTAGAGTTTGAACATTTTTTATCGATACCTTTATCGATATTCTTCCAATAAAGTTTTGTCAATTTAGCGATAATTTTCATACGTTTCGTTCGAGTCATTTTTAATATTGAGATAACAATTGGACTTTTGTGCCACGCTAACTAAAAAATACCTTAAGTGTTCATTAAAGCTAAGTAGGTACGTATCTTGTTTGTGTTTTATTCATAGCTTACTATTTACACTCTCGACATACGAATATAGGTACCTAACTGTCTAGTGTAAAGTTAACGACGACCGGCATGACTGGGAGTGCCATATATTTGTTGGCATTTTTTTTTAATTTAGAAATGTTTATGAAGTTTTTAGTACCTACTTTACTGCAACAGCCCTTAAGATTTATTTGTACTCTGTATCTTAAGTATATGACGATACCGGATATACGGGGATACCGGGGATACAGTACCTATGGATTTCGACAACTCATATTTACCATTGAGGGCAACTCTAAAACTCACACAGACATTTACAAATTTACACAGACGCCCATCTCACTTTCGGTCACGATGTCAAGCAAGGTCTGTTCGTCTAAAGTAATAGTATGTTTATGCTTCTCAGAATGAGACGGCTTTAGGCCGTCCGTAACTAGTTCCCTTGCCGGCCCAATTTGAATTGAAAACTTCACACACAATTGAATACCATAAACGAGAAAAATACTAGCCTGCTGGATCCAGTGCTGTGATTCGTCCGACCTGCTTGCCGGTCAGTTCTCTAAGCTTCTTCCCCGCTATTCCAGCAATGTGCGCGCCCAGACTGTGGCCTATCAACACCATTTTGGACGGGTCTTGCCCAGCTGTAAGTAATAAATGAGTGGCAATATTTAAAATAATCCAACCGTATAGTAAAGAAAAAAAACACGTTGTAGTGTTTCTTCACCCAGTAGGTCCTTGTCCGGTAAGACCTTTTATATTATATAGACCTATATAATATAAAAGGTCTTACGTGTATAAAATAGGAAAGCACTTGGTTGATAAATTGTATAATATTTTAGGTAAATATTACAAAAAACGAAAAGTATACTCATAGATGAAATAAATCTTAAGGCATAAAGGGATTAAAGGGCATATTAACTTAGTCCCAAACTAAGCAAAGCATGTTATTTCTATAGAAAGTAATAGACAACAAAATCTAAAACTAAATATTCAAAAGGTACATATTATTCATATTAATTATCGGGGAGAAGTCTGAGAGTCCAGAAGAAACATTCGTGTTTTTTTGTTCGTACAACAGTCCCGACGGGATTGACCTCAATCTTCATAATATGAATATATTATAGGCACGTTTTATAGGCACGTTCTTCAAGCACTAAGTTTCTTGGTTATCTGAAATAGTTACTTGAACACATTTACGTGTGTTGAAAATATTAATATATCACTTGCTGTTACCTACAATTTCGTCTGTGAAGAAATTATCGTGCGCCTGCAAAAACTATACCTACAATTTTCCGAGGTGAACTTTCAGGGTTGGATCTTCACCTTTCATCACTATCGGTTGAGTACTTTAAGCATAAAAGTATAAAAATAAACAAACACACCCCATTTCCGCATTAATTATTAGGTATTTTCTATAGTATTATCTTACTAACTTAACTTTGTAACTTAGTTTTAGTGCTAGTGTTAGTCTTATTACTACTGTAAGGTGGTGGTAATTATCTCTTTCTTCCTTCCTTTCTATCACCCCATTTCGTCACTACTAGAAATACAATTTTATCCCAGATATTTCAAAATCAAAGTAAGAAACAAGAACCCATACCAATATCACATTCTTGTGTAAACGTTTTTACTTCAAGATCTTTATAAAGTGCCTTTAGAAATTTCCTTCGTACTTGAGGCATTTTATTTCACAACGAAACCTAACAAATACTTGCTTTAGCAAAGTTCGACGCTGTTTGCAAAAACCCTGTTGTTGCAAAATGACTGTTTGTCAAGGTAGATATGTATAATATGAATGCAAATATATTCGCTTACGAAAACGTCGTCTGCGTTAAAACGTGATTGGATAGTACCTTTTGCTTGAGCCTGAAACTTTTTAAGAAACCTGTAAAATCTTTTGTTTAAGAAATGAACAACGAAATCGGAAATCCAGCTGAAAGCGATGGCGAAATTTTTAATTTTAGACATAAAATTGCACAAGTAACTGGACTGTAAAATAAACACGGAGTTTCAGGTGGCGTTTTAAAACAGATAGATAGTAGCTGAAGTAGTAGAAGTAGATGATAGTAGCTGAATAAATATAGTTCGAGTACGTTATCTTCTTCTACATTTCTATCAGCAATTACAAAGCATCTTTGAATTTGCCGGTAGTTAAGTATGTGATAAGTATTGGCTAACAAAAATCCAGGTTGACAGCTGAAAGAGTGTACGGTTAGAAAAAACGTAGCACTGTCCGAAGAAACAACGTGTTTTTGTTATTGAACGATACTCCAGTGTTTAGAAATCACCCTACGTAAAACATGTGATTTATTATCAAAAAAAATTGGTTGAATCATTTGTTACTTCGCGGGGTTTCATTTCTAATAAACTACAACCTTTTACTTATAGCTGCGAGTTATCATTCCCTTCTTCACATCTAGATAAATTAACATTACGCCACAAAAATTCAACCATCACAAACCCTAACGCGTTTCATGCTGCGTACGAGTTCATTCTCAAAGCTAATTTTACTTTCCGTACCATAGTAGCATAAATGTACACAATCAACTCACTCTTCACGATGTCGCTCAACAGCTTCCCAAGTTTCTCCCCCATGAACCGAACTTGCGTGGAAGCCGTGAAGTATTCAAACTTGATCACTTTCCGTCCATCCAGAGCCAAGATCTTCAACCCTGGCTTCTTCAGGTACTCAGGAGCCAGAGCATGTACCATCCAGCCATCTGAGCTCTCCATGAAACCATGTAACAGAATTATGACGCTTCTAGCAGACGCTATGACTCGGCTAAGACGCCTTGCTGACGTCATATTATATTTGACGTTACCATTCTTCGTGATAACGTCTATATTTAATGTTTCGTGGTAGTTTGTCTTGTTCTTCTCTTGCATCTGGTCGTACGTAATTCCGAGGAAATCCTTCAGAATCTCACCTAAAATAAACAAAGGAAGCATCTGTAAATTACGTGACAAGGTTTACGGCGTTTTTACGATATTTTTGTCATTATCGTTTTAGAAAAATATTGTCAAATGTGATGCACGTGAGCACAAATTTCAGATGAAAATACATTTTTTGAAGAAATAAAAATAGTAAATTATGTAATAATATTAGGTTCCTTTTTATAATATTTTTATTTTGTATGTACTTTTCTGTATTTAACTTCTTATAACTATTATAAAAACCTAATCCTAAGAATAAATAAATAAATAAAGATAATAATAATTATATTAAGGCGTGGTGGCCTAGTGGTTTCACCTATCGCCTCACAAGCAGAGGGTCGTGGGTTCAATCAAACCCCGGCTCGCACCTCTGAGTTTTGTTATAAATAAAAATTACCATAGTTCTACATTCAACATATATTGCATTTATGTATGAATATCAAGTTTTACAGTGAGGCTCAAATAAATTCCTACATATCTCAGCATATCGCATGCTTGGTAATAAACGGTCTTAACTTAAAAACCGTGAAGTTTGGCAAATCGAGTTGAAATTTTTAAGTAATTAGCACTTCTCATTTCCGTTAAATTATTTTGCGTTTGATTTTGTGCTAAAAAGAAGTCAGTCCAAATATGCTTTTATTTGCTTAAAAGTTATTCAAAATACTTTTGTTTCCTTATTGCAATAACGATCTATCTCCAAATGGCTCACGAAAGCCAACGTCTTGCTCGCAAGTCAGTCGGAACATGACTGAAGTTAGCACCAAATGCCATTTGCAATTTTGTTGAAAGTAAAACGCACCAAGTCGTGCTATCTTTTCATAATACCCGATTTAGGCTGGTTTATGAAAGGGAGCCGATAGTGCTGTGAGATAAGCCGTTTTAGTACTACAATAACTAATTTTATAATATTTTTTTGTGTATTTTCGATATAGGTTTTACGGGAAGACCGTAAAAGTAACAAAAAATACAAAAAGATTCCAAAAACCAATCTTAATTTGATTGCTTAATAACGATATCTCTTATCCGAGTGAGCGGTTAGTTCCAATGGAGTGCCGAAAAGTTTCTCGATGAGGGCTACGGCATAGATGTCGCTAGTGTCGCTGCTTAAGTGGCTAAATAAGAAACAACACAAGCTGAGATATAAGGTGCATAGGAGAAATTCGTGTCTGTATCGTTGTCCAGCGGTGGTGTAGCGGTATAGCACATGGCACGGAATGCCGAGGACCTGGGTTCGATTCCCAGCGCTGGTCTTATTTTCTGGTTTTTCTGTGCATCTATTTCAGTTTGTATTTTCGATAACTAATTTTTCGCCAATTTTGAGTTAGGCCCGCTTATATGTGAACATTTCGAGCTCAATGCGGAAGGGCGGTGCGAGTTTGAGCAATATTATAGTGGAACAAGTGTGAGTATTATTTTTTGAGTTCATGCAATTCAGTGAGTGTGAGCATTATTTTAAAGCACCTCGTCTGAAACCAAAATTACGTTTGTTCAACTTACACCGATCGGAGCCAGCAGCGACTACAGGGTGCAGCATAGGCAACGTGGCGTCATACAGCGAACTGAGGCTGAATTTGGCCGGCGCGCGCGCCGCGGCTGCGCCGGCGCTCGCAACGCAGCAGAGAAGCGCCGCCAATTGTACTGGCAAAAGGAATTCTTTGTGCAAAATCTTACCAACAGTATTAAAACAAGTGTTAAGCAACACCAATTGGCCCTGGCATAAGAAATTCTTTACGCAAAATGTTATAAAAAATTCAAGTCATTTATTTATCTAAGTATATAAGTATGTTTTGTTTAACCGTTGCCTAGTATCCATAGTACCTACAAGCTTTGCTTAGTTTGGGACTAAGTCAATTGGAGTCAAGTGTCCCATGATATTTATTATTTATTTATAAGTACAGTGGCGGAATGAACAGGTTGACCAGTTTTCAAATAAATTCGTTTTCACCTTGCAAGCAACATATATCCATCATAATAACATATATAAATATACATGTGTTTTCTGTACTGCTTACTATGTGTTGGTGTGCAATAAAGAGTTATTGCACATGTTACCTTTTTGAATGACATTATGACGGAATATGTCATACTCGGTCGATAAAGCAGTTATACTAGCAAGCAAAAACAGACCTTATGGAGGTCAATCTTTTCATTCCGCGACTGTACATTGACAAAGTTGATATCGCATACCTACACACTGTTCACTGATCACACGCTTGACACGGAAGTCCGGCTTTACACGTCAAAAACGAATAGATTTACGGTCGCGGCGTGTGAGCATTTTGCTACTACAAATATGTATTTCTAAATTACAATTAAACTAAGTACAATCGAGTTCATAAGCTTGTGAGCTAAAATTTGATCAAAATATCTGAACACGCTTTTACGCCGTTGACAATAGTCAATAGAGTCGTGTTTAGAGATTTTTGATCAAATTTTTGCTCAGAATTTTATGAACTAGACTGTACCTACTTATGTCTCTATTGCCATATTTTTACGAGTACTTTTTGG
>NC_133478.1:4545882-4599475 GCF_025370935.1 Choristoneura fumiferana
TACCATCCTGAATTTTCCCAAATTTTTTCACCTACCAGTTTAGATTTTTGAGGGGCGGGGGGGACGCTCGAATTGAATGAAAATTTGCATTTTAAAGTTGAATATTTCGCAAACAAATCACTTAATAGAAAAAACATTTTAGCAAACCCCTAATGGTTTTAAAAGACCTATCCAAAGATACTCCACACTGTAGGGTTGGATGAGAAAAAAAAAATCACCCCCACTCTTTATGTCTTTCCTCGGAACTCCAACTATCTCCATAATGAATTTGGTCTAAATACAATCCCGCTGCAATCTCACTTCACAATCTCATCTCATCAATCTCACATCTTAGATAATTATTTTCTTACCAAAGTGTGAAGGGGCGGCTACATCGCTCACTGGAATAGGTGACCTTGGGCCCTGGCATTGATCACTTCTTTACAATGTGGTCTAATTCCAAAACCATTTCGAGGCAAAGGTTTATTAAATCATTTTAAAACATTTCAGCTAAAAAATATTCAAAGATCGTCTGTATATTTGCAAAATAACGTTTGACCAGATAAACAAATTGTCCTTCATCGTAAATAAACCGTAAAAACCGTAAACCGTAATCGTATTGTGTTTTGTATCTTTTCTATTGTACAATAAAGAGTTTACATACTTACATACATACATAAATAAATAATAAATAAATAAATATCACGGGACAATTCACACCAATTGACCTAGTCCCAAAGTAAGCTTAGCAAAGCTTGTGTTATGGGTACTAAGCAACGGATAAATATAATTATATAGATAGATACATACTTAAATACTAGTAAACACCCAAGACCCGAGAACAAACATTCGTATTTTTCATACAAATATCTGCCCCGACACGGGAATCGAACCCGGGACCTCAAGCTTCGTAGTCAGGTTCTCTAACCACTAGGCCATCTGGTCGTCATCATACATAAACGTTATGTAACTAAACCGTCTAATCCTAACACTGCCAGGTGACAGAAGACACTACGTTTTTTAAAATAATTGCGACAGGCAAAGATAAACGCAGTTTTTAACGCCATGAAAACTATGGTTACCTACATATAATTCCGATAACTTATAAATAGGATAAAAAAATGTAAACCCAACTAAAACCAAAATCCTTCAAATTCGTGTCTTAAATTCTCCTATTATATGAAAGAAAAGTATAAAATAAACATTGTTTTTTTTAGACCAATGCCAATTTACAAGCGGTACTAGTCTCTTTTCAATACATACTGTTAAACAAAGACTACCGCTTGTAAATTGTAACTTGTAATTTCGTGAAATAATGCACTTGTTGTTGCACACGCACAAGGTCACTGGGAACAAATTTACCCTAAGTATCCTATTTTATCAATGTTTAAATTAGCGTTAAAAAAACAACTGCCTTCCGTGGGAATACTTCCAAAAACCTATTGTGATCTCAATGAAAACACTAATAATAATGATAATTAATATCATTAGTGTAACAACTCCAATTGGCGGAAATTACAAATTGTCAACTTCATGTCAGTGTAATTGTCACTATTAAATTAAAGCATATACCTTTATACGCCGTATACATGGCTGAGTTTCAGTATTCAGCTGAAATATTGTTATGTTTTGCTAAGTCAGTAACTTTATATGAATTATAACAATACATGCGTGCGTGCACTTGTTCGTTAAAAGGCGCTCCTGCTCATTTTTAGAAAAAGAATGAAAACTAGGTACTTATGAGGATGAGAACGGACAGAAAAATGTTCTTTTGTGGTGTAGAGTCATAAAAGTAAATGGTTAAACCTAGATTAGAATTAACAGTTCCATACATTTTGACAACACTTAACCTTCCCAAGGTTTATTTGGAGATAAAAAATAACTATGGTCTGCGCATGCGACTAAGACATTTAATTGGCGTATGTTGCATTTTGTAATATTTAGACTAGACTGGATACAGTTAAAAGGATTTAAAAAAAACAAACCGCTTTACTCGTAAAATAGAGTCGACTCCATTCTACTCTCTATTCTCAACAAACTGGTTACGGTTTTCTTCCATTTAATTATTAATTTGTAACTATTGATTTCTATAGTGCAATGTGAGTTCAAAAGACTATTTGCTAACTATTTTAAGAATTTTAATAAAAGTTCCCATTTCCATTGTAGAACTTCGAAACTTTTGGGATAGTCACGTGATAGAAATTAAGGTTCATAGTTCAAATAATTTATTGAATAAGCGACAATTTACGGATGTCCATAATATCAATGAACTAAAAACAATGCCCCCTTATCGATATAAATTATTCAAGTCTACATTTATTAAAATGAAATTACATGTATAAGGATTATCATTAAATTAATAAAACTACCTATCCTAAACTTAAAGTACTTACATAAAATAAATAATAAAACCTAAAACTTTAAAGAGTATCCCTTTGGCAAGGTCCCGAAGATGCTGGCAGCGCAGCGTTTCCTCTTTGAATAGCTAATCCTTTACACTTTAGGCACTTGTCTCACCGCCAGCGAGTAAACGATTGGCTATCGACTATTTTCTCGCTCAAGAAACGAACAAAAGATATAAGATCCTGTGTGAGTAAAAGAGACACATATATTAATAGTTGATCGCTGGCTGTTCACACTGTCGCGAGAACTCGCTCTTACATCCTTTTGTCGCAGCGACAAGAGCTATAAAACTCGCCGAGCTATAGATACTCGCTCAGCGATGTCAGCTTGGCGGCCGCCCCGCACGAGCGAGTCGAGTGGAGCGAGTAATCGCCCGTCGCACGCGAACACTCGCTTACAGCCGAGTGACAAAACTACACTCGCTTCTCGCTGCTCGCCCACTCGTTTCTAGTTACTCGCTCTACTCGCTTCTCGCTCATCGTCGGCGGTGGGACAAGTGCCTTATCCTTTGTCCGAGGAAGCTGCCAAATAAGGTGAGTAAAGTAACTGTTTTTAGGTGGTACATGTATAGTTCAATTTATTATATCCCTGGATAAAAACCCATGTTATCTATCTTTAATGGAACCCTGTTAACCACTGTACAAATTGACTGCATATATGCTATAATCTAGTTAATAACTATGTACCTAACCAATTGACCCGTTGCACGCACAGACATTATTCATAATGACATAATTTAGGACCACAAACGCATAATTTTCTCTTATTCTTGACTAATAGAACACTGAATACTAAAATGTCGTAAAAACCCTAATTGTTACGTAAACCTATCAACTGAGTTACAAAGGGAATAAGAATCACTATCGCAAATTATGTATTATGTATCTAGAAAACTTAGTTATAGAGCTGACAAAACATACGGACAATGAGAACGAGAATCACTAATTAAGACATTAACTTTAAATACATTTTACTTATCGAAGACGGTAATGGATGACCATGTTCAAGAAAACTGTCCTTCTTACCTAGAAAACAAAAAAATGCAATGCAAATGATAAGCAATTTTGCAGCTGATCAGGCCCAAATTATCAAGCGCCGTAAATCCTCCCTAATATCTCAAAAACAGCTAAACCGATTTTGATAAAACATGTCTAAGAACCATCGCTAGAAAAACTGCTTTTAAATAAAAAAAAACCGCAATCAAATCGGTTCACCCGTTTAAGAGCTACGGTGCCACAAACAGACACACATAGCGGTCGTACTTATAACACCCCTCTTTTTGCGTGGGGTTAATAAAGGATTATGGGTTTGCGGCGCTTGCTGTTGAGACTTTAGGGCCCTGGTTAGCCATTTTTAAATCTTTTATAAGGGCCCTGTAGTCCCAGTTGAACCACACTAAATGGTACCGCAACATAACAGAATGGGCTGGCAATAAAAATAGAAGAACAGCTACTTACCCGAAATACAGACAAGACATGCCTTGAGTTCTGACCTCCATTAAAAAAATGGCACATAATTACAAAAAAAACAATAACCTAATACTTGACTAACTGCCGAGAACAACTCCGTTGGGTAACTAATTTACAGGGTTATTTTCAGGATCCATTACTGGGATTTTCGGAGCATCCATGGCTATTTGTTGACTGCCATGTTGAACTTAAGGTACCTACTTAACAAATTCTAGAAAAGTAGTTTTGTTTTTTCTTTTATATTTTTTGATAGAATCTTTTTTAGCCCCTTGTATTTTTTTGCGCACGCTATTTTGAAATACTATATACCCCAGCACGTAAGGCTACAGGAAGTGCCAAAGAATTACACATAAATACATAAACCTCCACCGGGCAGCCGTGTAAAAAAAAGAAGTACAAACTAGATTCATTTTAATACGAGCTGTAGCTTCCAACTTCTTTCATGCAAAGTAAAGAATCGTAAATAATGATCTAACATCCTATATTTACCGTAAACAGCGGGCCCTACGATAAAAAATAACTTATGCCCATAAAGCCTTTAGCGTAAATTATAACGTATGAAGTACGTAAACGATGTAATAGCACAGTAAAAAATACAAAGGTCAAGCGGAAAAAAGGCGAACAATCAGTTTATAAAATGAAACTTTAGTTTTTCTTTCTCACTGACTGTTAGTTGGTCGTTCGAAATAGACCAGTGAAGTGTTGTGAGTGACTGTTGACAATTGTTTAAGTTTAAATTAAATATAACTTGGTAGGTTATGTTAAAATTAATTAATAATTTATGTTAATTCGTCGAAGAACTAAAGTCACCGACATAGCTGGAAAATTATGCAAGTTGAAGTGGCAATGGGCGGGTCACATCGCTCGAAGAACAGATGACCGTTGGGGGAGAAAAGTCCTCGAGTGGCGACCACGAACCGGAAGACGAAGCGTTGGCAGGCCTCCCACTAGGTGGACTGACAACATCGTGAGAGTTGCGGGAAACCGGTGGATGCAAGTGGCGGGTTGTCGTTCATTGTGGCGTTCTAAGGGGGAGGCCTTTGTTCAACAGTGGCCATCTTCCGGCTGATGATGAGGTTTACCTTAAACCAATGGTTCTCAAACTTTTACTGATGAGGGATCATTTGTTTTTTTTTTTGCCCCGGCACGGACCACTTACATTTTTTTCGATGGCTTCGCGGACCACTTTGGGTATGTCCAGGGACCTGGGTATGTCTCACAGTTAGACGAAGTTTAATTTTAATTTTGATTTAATATTAGTAAGAAATAAATGAGTAAAAATGAGAATTTTAGATATCTCTATGGTAGTGTTCATTTTACGATCATTCCTGTGAATCGGAATCCATTATTTGTTAAAAAACACCTCCGAATTTTGTTACAGCCTTCTTGTAGTGTATTCAGCCTAAATGCAATCGAACAAATGACTAAGATACACCCAGAATTACGTTATTTTAAAATTATAATTATTCACAATCTAGCCGTTTCCCTCCCAGACACCGCTCAATCAGGACCAATGGTAAAAATGAGAGGATCCCGCCCGTTGCTCAGCAGTGGGATTCTCCTCTCCAGGCTAATTAATAATCATTAGTACTAAAAATCCATAGAAAGCCGTGGTGGCCGAGTGGTTTGACCTATGGCCCCTCAAGCAGAGGATCGTGGGTTCAAACCCCAGCCGAACTTCTGAGTTTTTCGAAATTAATGTGCGTAATTACATTTGAAATTTATCACGAGCTTTACGGTGAAGGAAAATATCGCGAGGAAACCTGGACACACCTGTGAAGTAATTCAGTGATCTGAAATATTATTTATTATATTATTATTATTATTACACTAAATACTTAATAAACATCTTGATTGCAATTCGTAAATGTAATATTTAAGTCTATTAATTAATCTGTTATTTTATTATTATTACTAAACATTTAATGGAATGGCAAATATGGGCTGGGATGGGATGGGATTCATGATTATACTACCAATCATTCTATTGTAGAAGTGAAAATTGTTTTAATAGCTTTTCAAAACTGCGATATTTAATTTATCCAGATTATTTCAGCGAATGATATGACAAATATGATTGAAAACTCTTATAAATATTTTGAAGTCATGGCTGACAAAGTTTCCTTATTTAATCAAAATAACTCTACTATAATATAACAGATTAATTTTGAAACAGCATAGATGCTTAAGTAAGTGATGATAAGAAATATTTTAGAAGGTTTACATACGCAGACAAGAATAATCGGTATATTACTCTACTATAATTATGTTTGTAAATCCGGAAAGTTTTATTTTGTTAACGTATCAATTATTTTTAAAGTGCACTTTATGTAATTGAATCTTATTACATTTAGATGTTTATGATCAAAACATGTGTATAGATTTAACCTAATACACTTATTTTGTTACAGTTAGACAACCCAACGCCCCTTTAGAGAAATGCTTGTAAAGCCAAGTGGCAGGAAAATCTGAAGTTTTCACGGAAAACGAAAATAAACCGAATAAAATGTCTAAAATCGTTTTCAAAATCAACGGAAAGCAGTACGAAGGTTTGTTTGTTTAAACTCTTTATTGTACAAAAATGAAATACATTTTTTTACAAAAAAGTGCTAAGTACAAAGGCGGACTTATCCCTGAGGGGATCTCTGCAAGTCAACCTTTTTGACGTCAACGAAGGACAGTCTCAAATGATGCTAACGATGATCGTCATTGGTTGCCGTCATTATATTTGAATCAAGATAACGTACATTAGCTGGAACAAAAAAATTGTGGGAAGCTATGAACAATCATTGCGCAACTTTATTACTTTTTTACCACTTCTGAACCATTAAACACCACCAGTGTATTACTTAGTTTATGTATTAACGTATGTATAAAGATCTCTACACATTCAACTTCAACTTTTTTGCTTACTGGCAACTGGTCGCTTTATGGTTAGCAACCATTACTGCCAATGACACCTTCTCTACATATTACACCGTATTTTACCATGTCCGTAATGTAATAGTATACTTACCTTTTTAGGGTTCCGGAGCCAAAATGGCAAAAACGGAACCCTTATAGTTTCGCCATGTCTGTCTGTCTGTCCGTCCGCGGCTTTGCTCAGGGACTATCAATGCTAGAAAGCTGTTGGTAATTTAAATTTTTTTTAGGGTATCTCCCATAGACGTAAAGTGGGAGTGTTTCTTTTTTCTCATCCAACCCTATAGTGTGGAGTATCGTTGGATAGGTGTTTTAAAACTATTACGGGATTTTTCGATTCATTCATAGCGTATTCAAAGTGAGAGACAAACGGAGAGATTCACTTACCCACTTAGTTCATTTGTTACCTAAACTTAATAATCATAACAATTTATTTCCAAAACCATCTTTTTACATTGTCCACTTAACCTAAGACACTACTTCCTAAATTGGTAAAACCTGTGATTTAGGATAAGCAGCGCTCTTCCCCTTAAGAGTTAGATGTATTGATTTACATAGCAAAATATAAAGTTTTAGACAAAATACTAAATTGCTATAGTTTTGGCCATTTCTTTGAGGTATTTAATAGCTTGTACAGTTGAAGTCACAAGCATGCTCACAACCAGGTGGTAGGACCTTGTGCAAGGTCCGCCCGGATTGTTACCACCATCTTGCTTGCGTGCATGCGTGCTTGCACTGTTGTGTTTCGGCATGGAGAGTAAGACAGCCGGTGAAATTACTGGCACGTGAGGTATCCCCATCTTAGGCCTCTAGGTTGGCAACGCTTCTGCAATACCCCTGGTGTTGCAGATGTTTATAGGCGGTGGTGATCTCTTACCATCAGGAGACCCACTTGCTCGTTTGCCATCCAGTCGAATAAAAAAAAACCACTTATCCAAATTCATTATGCTTATAAATGTGCACCTTATTGTCAGTGTTATAGATATAGATGCACTTTTGGAAAGATGTTCGTCAACTAGAGGGTACTTCCACATTCTCATGTTTTAGCTCTAGGTATAGATCCCATATAAGTAGGACAGGTTTAGTATCAGTATCGTCAGAAACTAAAATAGATAGATGATTTGTATATGTTTGTGTGTGGAACAATGGGTGTCAATTTTAGGATACTAAAATGTATAATGTATTTTACGTTATGTCCATCAACTACAACTTTTTGTAAAAAAAAATAAACAAAAGTTGTAGTAAAAATAAAAACTTCACTTTATTATATGACATGTATTTTTTTTTTTTCATAGATACGTTATCTAATGAGAATATTTACCAGTATGATCTAGGCTTTATAAAAATTTACGTTACGTTTTATGGTAACGTCACGTTGGCACTAAGTGATGAACACTGTATTTTTACCTGTGCTTAGATTTTATCACTTTATCGTAAAAGTGCATTTATATTTACAAAATGGAAAGTAGAATATTGTATGCTATAAAGTTATTTTTGCTATCGTAAAATATACATTTTATCGGTTATTTACGAAACCGAAATCATGGAGCAGCACTGTTCCTTTTATGCTGGCCACATTATTTTTACTTTTGACATTTCAGACTGTCATTTTAGTATCTTCATTTCAGGAATAGACCATAGTAGGTATAGTCCTAATGGGAATTATAAAGCTGGTCACGATTTTAAATGCGTCCGGACTGTCGGAGTTTAAGTTTCTCTACGGAGTTCGAGGCTACTAGATTTGTTATTTTACCTTTTTAGTTTTATATAAAGTTGTTTTAAGGCAGTCAGGTTTTTATATATATCTATCTATATATATAAAAGAAGAAACTGACTGACTGACTGACTTATAGATCAACGCACAGCCCAAACCACTGGGGCTAGAAAATTGAAATTTGGAATATATGTTTCTTAATAGATGTAGACGCGCACTAAGAAAGGATTTTTCGAAATTCCCACGGGATAGGGAATAAATGGGATTTATATTTTCACTTCGAAATTACCCTATTTCAGTAACTATAATTATTAGAAACTTCAAATTTGGCATGCACGTAGGTAATACTAACAGCTAAAAACACTTTTCAGAATTTTACGAAATTCCCACGGGATAGTGAATAAATGGGATTTATATTTTCACTTTTAATTAATGACCCTATTTCCGTAACTATAATTATTAGATACTTCAAATTTGGTAAACAAGTAGGTAATACTAACAGCTAAAAACTACTTTCAGGATTTATCAAAATTCCCACGGGATAGGGAATAAAATGGGATTTATATTTTCACTTCAAAATGGCCCTATTTGCGTAACTATAATTATTAGAAACTTCAAATTTGGCATGCAAGTAGGTAATACTAACAGCTAAAAACGGTTTTCAGGATTTCTCGAAATTCCCACGGGATAGGGAATAAAATGGGATTTATATTTTCACTTCAAAATGGCCCTATTTGCGTAACTATAATTATTAGAAACTTCAAATTTGGCATGCAGGTAGGTAAAAACTGTTTCAAAGATTTTCCGAATATCCCACGGGATAAAACGAATAAAGAGGATTTTATATACTTACCAACTGAATCAGAAAACGATAAGCTAAACCAATAAAACTGGGGACTGGAGATTTGGCAAACTGATGTAAATCTGGTAACAATTATTTAGCAGTGACATCCTACTCATTCTGGTGAGGATCGTCTCCGTAGAAGGGAACTCCTCAAAAGTTGATGGCACACGCAAAAAACTTTACATGATTGTTAAATTTCAATGACAATGCGTTTATATGATATACACCGCCTGATGCTGCAGCCAGAGTTGGGTGCTGATGACGGAACTCCTCAAGGGCTGATAGCATAGATACGAAATTTTACATGTACGTTCAACGAGCTGACACAATTACTTTGTCCACCCGCGACCTTTATGATAGCTACTTTTGTGCCCATGCAATGTGTGTTCATGCAGTTCCTCCACCTCCACACTGTAAGAACACACAAATCCATCTATCACCACCACCACTTTACACTGACCCGTTTCGAACTCAACCAGAGCTCATCTTCAGAGCAACACAACCGTTCAGCATGTTACGGTGTGAAATTTGGCATAGATGGACCTACAGTAATGCAGAGGTGCACTAGGGCAAAGATTAGAGAAATAGAAAGAATAGGAAAATATCTCAACTTTGTTTTTTTCTTTGTTTGTTGGGGGTCATCTCTGAAACTATTGAGCTGATTTAAATAATTATTTTATCAATAGAAAGATACACTATCCCTGATTCACATTACTTTAAGAAAAATTGCATACTTTCCGCAGAATAAAAATAAGTTTCAATATTGAGGCACATTTTCAATATTATTTCAATAATAGAAAGCTACAATGTGTCTCCTATCGACAATTAAGAATATTAAAATAGATCATAACAGTAATTCATGTCCCGCGGGAACTTTACAATTTCTCGGGATATAATCCTATATAGTGTATGAAGTCGCGGGCAAAAGAAACGCGTAGTATGTACTTTAACGTTTTCTAAAATTCCAACCCTGAATCAGCGAAGCAGGGTTTCAAAGTTGGTAAGAAGCCGGGGTGGCCTAGTGGAAGCCGTGGTGGCCTAGTGGTTTGACCTATCGCCTCTCAAACAGAGGGTCGTGGGTTCAAACCCCGGCTCGCACCTCTGAGTTTTTCGAAATTCATGTGCGGAAATTACATTTGAAATTTACCACGAGCTTTGCGGTGAAGGAAAACATCGTGAGGAAACCTGCACAAACCTGCGAAGAAATTCAATGGTGCGTGTGAAGTTCCCCATCCGCACTGGGCCCGCGTGGGAACTATGGCCCAAGCCCTCTTGTTCTGAGAGGAGGCCTGTGCCCAGCAGTGGGACGTATATAGGCTGGGATGATGATGATGAAGCTACAATGTGTCTCCTATCGACAATTAAGAATATTAAAATAGATCATAACAGTAATTCATGTCCCGCGGTAACTTTACAATTTCTCGGGATATAATCCTATATAGTGTATGAAGTCGCGGGCAAAAGAAACCTGAATCAGCGAAGCAGGGTTTCAAAGTTGGTAAGAATCATAATTAATTACGTATGTAGGTCGATTTTTGTATTACAAAATTTGCACCATCTGTCTAAAAGAAAATCTGTCTGTATTTGTATTTCCATATAATCCTCCGAAAAATTAATCAATTCACGAAAAAAGGATCGCAGAAAGTAAATGTATGTTACTCCAAATTTAACGCGAGCGAAGCCGCGGGCAAAAGCTAGTATAATATAATCTTGTTATTCACGGTACGGAAAGTTTGGGATCCACCTGTGACTCTCATGGCGTCAAACAAAAGCCTTGATATCGAAAATACAAACTGAAATATTGATGCACAGAAAAACCAGAAAAATAAGACCAGCGCTGGGAATCGAACCCAGGTCCTCGGCATTCCGTGCCGTGTGCTATACCGCTACACCACCGCTGGACAACGATACAGACACGAATTTCTCCTATGCACCTCATATCTCAGCCTGTGTTGTTTCTTATTTAGCCACTTAAGCAGCGACACTAGCGACATCTATGCCGTAGCCCTCATCGAGAAACTTTTCGGCACTCCATCGAAACTAACCGGATATAGGTTTTACGGGATGACCGTAAAAAAAACAAAAAAATTTTGGAATTGAAATAAAAAATACAAAAAGATTCCAAAAAAAGAAAACAATCTTAAAAGCCTTGATGTTATCAGCACAGTGGTTAGGGCTTTTTCAAGGAACGTTAATAACAACAGAAATAAGATTTACAATGTTTACAGTGGATGGCAACTATGGTCCAGACGTGTCTCTGAACGAATTCATCCGTACCGTAGCGGACCTGCGCGGCACTAAGGCGATGTGCCACGAGGGCGGCTGCGGCGCGTGCGTCGTCGCCATACGCGCCGCCGCGCCGCCCACCAATGAGATGAGGACGTTTGCTGTCAACTCTGTAAGCTTTGCAACTACTAAATATTATTTAAATACGATATAGCCAATCGAAAAACGTTGTTTGAAGTGGCAATAGGCAAGGCCGGTTTACTAATGTTTCGGCGAATAACGTTTGGCAAATTGTTTCATTTCGCAACTTTTAATTTCCCAACTGTTTAAAATTTCTGAAACTTTAAATTTTTCAGCATTTTTATAAAACTTAACTAACCTAACCTAAAGGGTTCTACACGATGGCCCTGAAATAAATCCTGAAATATTTACAGTTTTAGAGTTTACGAAATGAAAAGTTGCGAAATGAAACCATTTGCCAAACGTTAGTTGCGAAATAAACGGATACCGGGCAAGGCCATATAGCAAGGAGAACTGATGGCCATTGGAGCCGAAAAGAAAAAAAAAACTGCGGATCGCAAGCGCAGCGTAAGATGTCCACCAACGAGATGGACGAATGACCTGGTTAAAGCCGCGAGTTCCGCCGCGAGAATGACCGGCGCTGAAAAGTAGAACCTTTGTGAACGGCCATGTGGCGTGCTGCGATGCCGAATTATGGGTGGCAAGATTTTGGCGCCGCAAAGTGTCGACGTGTAATCTTACCATTATTTCATAATTTCGGCCACATTATGACTTTATTCACGGATATCGAAAATACAAACTGAAACATAGATGCACAGAAAAACCAGAAAAAGAGACCAGCGCTGGGAATCGAACCCAGGTCCTCAGCATTCCGTGCTGCGTGCTATACCTCTACATCACCACTGGACAGGAGTACGGCCACAAATTTCTCCTATGCACCACATAATCTTAGCTTGTTTTGGTTTCTTATTTAGTCACTTTTTAGTTTGTATTTAGATAATATCTATGGATTTTTACGGGATGACCGTAAAAGTAACAAAATTTGGAGTTGAAATAAAAATACAAAAAGACTTCAAAAACAACACGTTCCTTAAGCCGCACGAGCTTTTCGAACTACCCACACTTCGGATGTTCTTTAATTAAACCTGCACCCGTCTACTCACATTTCAATACTTTTTCTCATATTGCTCATACGTACCTCATTATTTTTTATAACTGTTCTTTATATCCACTGCTAACAAATCCGTTACTTAAGCAAATGAGTTATTAAAAAACATTAACAAAAAATTTACGCAAATATGAAAATTGCTCACTAAATAATTGCGAGCAGACGAGAAACTCAGCGGTCTCTGTTTAATGTGAATTAATTATTCCCTTGGTAAATAAGTTTCCGTATTCTTTCCAATAATTTAATGATAAAAAATGTGGCTGAGTTCCAAACAAAATGAGCAACGGAAACTGTAGTTCAAGTTCGAACCTCGAGAGGTAAAATTTGTCATAAAAAAAAACTTAATTTATGAGGGACTGAGAGACAATTTTTTTACTCCAGTAACTTTTTATCATCTTAAAGTATTTGTTGTACCAGTATATAAGTAGGCAGTATCTCGCGAGAACTTATTAAGATAAATATCGAGCTTACGTGCGATAGAGTTAGGTATACTATGCTGAGTGGGGTCCACTTTATACTATTCGATGTTATTTTTATTTTTTTACATCTAATGTATTTTTATGTGTAAATAAATGTCACTCTCTATTGAGTATAACGTGGGACCAATGACCACAATTGACCTAGTCCCAAAACTTCCAAAGCTTGTACTACTTATGTACCTACTAACAAATTGGTAAGTACATACTTAATTTAAAACAAATATTAAATGTCCAAGACACGAGAACAAATATTCTGCGCTCGCCGGGGCTCGAAAACGCATATTTTTTTCAAAAACTGCATTGACATTGCAATGGAACCTTTGATAGGTAATTTTGAAAAGAAAAACTTTTCCCCTTGTCCGCTTTAGACCGATTTCGGGAGCTTTGTGTTTTGCGATCAAGGTTGATTTTAAAACCCAGCAAAGAACTTTGACTCACACATTTGGAGCGCATAATCAAAAGCACATTGCCCTCTTAAGTTTTTACTGCAAGTGGCCATAAGTGTTAGAGTGCACTACTAAATAAATAAGTAAGAGAGACGTCAAAGAGTATTCCACTCTCTCATTGTCTCAACTAACTTAAGTTTGCATTTATCGTATTTGGTGTTGAAACTTGGGAGGCCATTACACTTTCCTACTTGCTTAAATTTAGGTAACCAAATGACATTTTCGTCCTCAGTGCCTAGTGTCAGTGCTGTCCTGCCATGGTTGGGAGGTGACCACAGTAGAAGGAATAGGCAACAGAACGATTGGATACCACGACATCCAGAGCAGGCTGGCTAAGTTTAATGGCACACAATGCGGCTACTGCACTCCAGGATGGGTCATGAATATGTACAGGTTAGTCTAGTACAAAGCAGACTGGCTAAGTTCAATGGCACACAATTCGGCTACTGCCCATTATTTGAGGTCAGCTAAAGCTCATTTTCTGTACATTTTCCAAATTCTCTCGTCCTGATTTTTTTTAATATGAGTTAAACATTAGAATGAAGGTGGCCACCTTCAATTTCATCAGGTTGATATGCACATAATGAGCATTTAATTAACGATAAATTGATTTAATTACAGTCTGAGCAAATCCAAAAATGACAATTTGACTATGAGCGAGATAGAGAACTCGTTTGCCGGCAACATTTGTAGATGCACAGGCTACAGACCCATAGCAGATGCTTTTAAAACATTTGCCACTGATGTCGATAAGAAATTACTAAGCAAGCTATGTGATTTGGAAGATCTAAGCATTCTTAAATCTTGTGGAGTTAGTTGTGCCAAAAAATGTCCGCACAAGAAAAATAATGATCAGAACTTGTCTAAAAAAGAAAATGATGATGATTGGTGTGAACTGACAAAAAGTGATAATAATATGATACAAATAAATTGCAAGAACAATAAATGGTCTAAAGCCTTTACGTTGGAAGATGTTTTTAAAGCTATGAAGGACGATCATGATTATAAACTGATTGCCGGCAATACTGGTCAAGGTGAGCAACATACAAAATAAAAAACTACCCACCAATCGCATGTCATAGATGAATTGTGTTCAAACAACCTAACGATAGTAAAAATATAACTAAGAGTAAGTATCGTAAACATGAAGGACACTGGGTCTATATCGACTGGTCTAAAATTGTTTTTCATAAAACATTTTCGTGACATATTTTTTACCATAACAGCGTTGGTTACCACTAATTTTTTGTCTGGAAAACAAATATGAATTTAGCGACTCTAGGTGAAGTCGACAGAGCTCCGCTTCGCGGAGCTTCTATTCCGCCTAGTTAAGGTTGGCACAATACTAACCTAACTTAACCTATATAGTTGAGCAATCATGTTACCTTGGGCTTTCTTTATTGCGGGGGACCCGGCCCCCCGAGCCCCGTTGTGGGGGACATCGCCCCCCTGTCCCCTTTTCCTGTTTCGCCTATCCAAGTATCAAAATTAAATAAGTATTCACTTTTCATTAATTTTTTTAGGACATTGAATATTAGACTAAATTAGATCTAACAAAATTATGGATTTTAGTGATAAAAATTTTAGACTAAACAATTATAGTGCTTCAGGAAAAAATAATGTATGCAAAAAATAAGTATGCCGTACAATATTATACCAAACAATTTGAACCAAAAAATTTTAGGGAAAAAAAATTAAGACCTTGCGAAGGGTACCCGGATAATTTATTTTGATTTTAGACCATACCATGTACTCACATTCATACCAAGTACTCATATTCTTGCAGGTGTATATCATGTATCTGAATACCCAAAGAATATCATAGATATTTTCAACATTGTTGAATTGAAAGGGTACATTTTAGACGTCAACCTGATACTGGGTGCTGGCATGCCTTTGACGGAGATGATGGAGCTGTTCCTTGAACTCTCCAAAAAGAATGAAGATTTTTCATATCTACAACAATTTTATGATCACATGGATCTAGTAGCACACATCCCTGTAAGAAATGTAAGTATTTTACAAGATTTTAAACGAGTACTCGTATGATGAATACATAGATAGGTTACAAAATTATATTATTTTGCCAAAACTAAGTTTACCAGATTAAATATAACCCACTTGTATAAACCTTAACAAAGCCGTGGCTTGGCACCTGTGTAAACAAACAAATTTCGTAAGTTCATAAAAAGGTTGCAGTAAATAACATTGGACTGAAAAGTCATAGTTATCTTGCCCCAAATTATGAGTATCTAAATAACACCGATGAATATTTACTAATATTATTATTGCAAAAACTGAAGATATTGCATTTGAATCGTGACTATTTCTCTTGAAAATTCTTATTAGACTTCCGATTTCCTAGACTAGAATTTTCTCCCCTTTACTGAATTTTTAGCAATAAAAATATTTTGGCTACCAAATACTATTGCGAACGTGCCTCGGCAAGACAAATAGTTGAGCTAAGCTTCCATAAACTGCCTTCGTAATGCTTGAATGCAGTAAACATCCACAACATTTTTTATGTCTATGACATTCTTTTCATTATAACTCTTGTTGTTTTTCAGATTGGAACTATTGGTGGTAATTTATGTTTGAAGCATGTTAATAACCAATTTCAATCAGACTTGTTTTTGCTATTTGAAACTGTCGGGGCCATGGTGACTGTTGGTATGAATTCAATTTAATTAGCTATTTGGCTGACATTAGAAAATAAATTATTTTTTCACACCTCTCCTTCAGAAAACTAGCTTTTCCTCCCTGACGAGAGGGAGCAAAGTGCAACTTTTCTATTCAAGTCTTTTCTAAGTGTTTTATTGCAAATGCCATTTTTTGAAGTTAATAATAGTAAAGCCACGCATTTTTCTATGCTGGTTGTTTTTTAATAATAATAATAATGTCATTTAATTCAGATATTATCCATGTTTGTTAGTTACAAATCCTTTATTATTATGTTAGTAAGTAAAATTAAATCTAAGTACATTAATAACAATTCAATACTAGCTACTTAATTAGGAATTGGTCGCTACATGCAAGCTATTCCAATGGTAGAATTATATTTAGATTTTTTTTCAAGTTTCTTAATGCTCGGTGTGAAAAGTTGTATGAGCCACTCGGGAGCAAAATTATTTTCATCTTGGGCCTTAACACTTGAATCCCTCATTACTCTCAGGATTCTACTTTAGAATCCCTCGCTACGCTCAGGATTATATTGTAGGATCCTTCGCTACATTCCGGATTCAATGTACGCCCTCGCCGTAAATACACCATTTTGCTCCTTTGTGACACAAATAACTATTGATGTTTTTTGGATTGGAATTACCTTTAGTCTCCTAAAATAAGAGAAAGAGATCAGATTTAAAAGTTCTTACAGTTATGAACATGAAACTATCGTGATACTCATATTAAGCAACACAAAACGTGACGTTTAAGACGAGTTTCAGTTACAATATCATTTAATACTTTCAGTTATCCTAGAAACTTGAAATTTGGAATGAAAATAACTCTGCACAAATACGTAATATATATCTAAGGAAAGTGTAAATCTTAATTTCTTTATGTCTTCCTGTCTATGCTACTACTACTACTATTACTATTTAGTAATCAATCTAAAATTACCCCATAACGTGTAGGTAGATTCTGCTCAGGAACGGTGCTCTGCTACATAACATTGGATAGCCCTATGGCTAAGTATGTATATACTTACCTACAAATTTGTACAGAACCCTTGGTGCGCAAGTCCGACTCGCACTTACCTGTATTTTTTTAAATTTCCAATGACGAAAATTTCATAGTTATTTTTTAATGTTTTTAAAAATATAAATAACTATCATGGGACAATTGACACCAATTGATCCAGTCCCAAACTAAACAAAGCTTGTACTATGAATACTAGGCAACGGATAAACATACTTATATAGATAAATACATACTTAAATACATATATAGTATATCATCAACTTCTTTGAAAATCAGCGTTAAAACCGCTATTACATACGAACTGATAGATAGGTATGACGAAACTGTATAAGTAGGTTTTTAGGTATAGGGCTACTTAATTATAGAATATTCAGTTTAATATTTTTTATTACACCTTTAAAAATTTCAGCTGAGGCTCTGGACAAGAAAGTCGCAATGAGTCTTCCTGATTTCTTAAGTTCAGATCTCAAAGGAAAAGTTTTACTGAATGTACGGTTACCCCCATTATCACACTGCTGTAATGTAAAAACATACAAGGTAATTAGTTGACATATACTATAAAATTAAGGGCTCTTTCCAGCCAGGGCACTAAAGAAAAAAAAAGAAAATGCGTTTAATCACAACAACACAAGACAGAACAACATTAGTACAAGTAGACAAGACGAAGTGTGTCAATTCAATTCTTGAAAGTATACTCGTAGCTCCATCGATACTATAGACGAAGTGTGTCATTGCGGCTGCAAATTTAACACTGGCTCAGCATAGTGTTGAAACGTTCACCTCAGCGCTGTTTTTCGCCAGCACCATCGGTGACACTCGGATCGCTGTACAGATGACTATTAACTAATTAAGACTACTTCATTTTAAATTATTTGTTAACTCAATATAATAGGGTCGTGGGTTCAGATTCCGGCTCGCACCTCTGAGTTTTTCCAAATTCATGTGCGGAATTACATTTGAAATTTACCACGAGCTTTGCGGTGAAGGAAAACATCGTGAGGAAACCTGCACAAACCTGCGAAGCAATTCAATGGTGCGTGTGAAGTTCCCAATCCGCATTGGGCCCGCGTGGGAACTATAGCCCAAGCCCTCTTGTTCTGAGAGGAGGCCTGTGCCCAGCAGTGGGACGTATATAGGCTGGGATGGATGGAACTCAATATTAAATCTAGTGGTGGGGAATATTCTAGACATATTAAAACTAGAGTGTTCACTGTTTTCAGATTATGCCTCGTTCACAAAACGCCCACGCGGTCGTCAACGCCGGCTTCTTACTAAGATTCCATCGCAACTCACAGCTTTTAGAAAATGTCTCGATAGTCTACGGCAGTATTGCTCCAAACTTCATACACGCCAGTAAAACGGAGGCGGCTCTAGTTGGCAAAAATCCTTTTACTAATGAAACATTACAATTAGCGGTTAATACATTGTTTGAGGAGATACATCCTGAAGAAGCGCCGCCCGAGCCCTCTGCTGCTTACAGGAGGATGTTAGCGGTCGCTTTATACTATAAGGTACCTTATTTGGACCAACTTACGAAGTCAATGTTAAGCCTGGAAATTTTCGCGAAAAGATGCTAAAAATTTCTTGGTTTTTATGTCATTTATTACTGTGATAAGTTATCGTGACTTTTTGTGAGTGAATTGACGTGTAATAATAGACTCAGCGCCTCAAAATTTGGCCAACCCTTCATACAAAATTAACGATTCTGCATACATTTGAGGGCCAGATTTTTTGCCGCTCAGTATAACCTGTAAGCGCCGTTGCACTGTTCTGGTACTGCCTGTAACGGTTACAAGCGGACTGCATTCCAATCCAACTGAAACGTAACTGCCAATTACCTACCGACTGCTCATACATTTTCTGCTTCCTCTAACTGCACGCAAATTACACGCTAGCTTCGATTAAGAAAGAAAGAAAGAAAGAAAGAAAGAAAAACATTTATTCGTGACATTTTTACAAATAAAAGAAAAAGAAAATTTTTTTGTCACGAAATGGTCCCAACTCAGCATGATGTCAACCTCAAAAAATCTTCCTGTTAAGTAAAATATATGTATTTTTAGGCAATTCTGAATTTGTGTCCAGATGACAAGATAGATCCAAAGTATAGATCAGGCGGAGATGCTATAAAGAGAATTATATCTCAAGGTAGTCAAACATTCGACACTGACAAAAGTGTCTGGCCTCTGAATCAACCTGTACCGAAGTTGGAGGCTTTGGTCCAGTGCAGTGGGGAAGCAACTTTTGCTAATGACCTACCAAAGCAGGAGAATGAAGTATTTGCAGCTTTTGTAACCGCTAATGTCGTGGCTGGCAGCGTCATTGATAATTTCGATGCTTCCGAAGCACTTGTGAGTTTATATAAATTTGTTACCTACTTTTTATCCTTGTATAGTTGTAAGCAACAAGTTTTATTCTTGACCTTAAAAGTCGGTTTTTTGTCAATCTTGCTAGATTTCGACTGCTTAAATATTTTTTTTGTGATTAAACAAGAAGATTCGATGATTAGATGACTTTTTTAACATATATCAACTTACAGTTTTTCATGTTTGTGTTTATTTAGAAAGTTCCCGGAGTTATAGCCTTTTATTCAGCAAAAGACATACCCGGTGAGAATTGTTTTACGCCAGCCAACGTACCCTTCATGACAGCAAGGGAAGAAATTTTATGCTCTGGTAAAGTTGAATTCAACGGACAACCTGCTGGGATCATAGTGGCCAATAGAGAAAAAATAGCTAACAAAGCCGCTAAGCTGGTTAAGATTAACTATGCTGGCATAAACAACAATAAACCTTTGCTGACAATAGATGATGTTCTTAAATCTCCGGAGAAAAATAAAAGAGTTGTGTTAAGCAGAGAAGTGGAACCGACAGAAATAGGGAATGATGTAAGGTGCATAATTCAAGGAGAATTTAAGATAGAATCTCAGTATCATTACACTATGGAGCCACAGACTACAGTAGTGAAGCCAACAGAAGACGGAATAGAGGTTTACTCGGCAACGCAGTGGCTAGATTTGACAAATATTGCCATTGCTCAGTGCTTGAAGGTTCCAGTAAACAGGTAGGTATCAATAATATTGATGTGTGTTGTGTGTGTTGGTCCAATAAAACTGAAACGTGGAACTTTTATATTTTATGCAGTGTAAACTTATTCCTACTGAATTTTATAAATTAAATATCAAAAAAAAATTAGAGTAGTATGATTCTTGATAGTGCTGTTGAAATTTTGTGAGAAAGCATAAAAGACGTACTTAATAGACTTTAAGCAAAACGACTCCTCGTAACACATTTATAAAGAACCAAAACTAATGTTTTTTTTAGCGTAAATGTAATCGTGCGAAGAGTAGGCGGAGCGTATGGTAGTAAAATCAGCCGTGCTGCGCAGATCGCCTGCGCATGCGCTCTAGTGTCTCATTTCCTGGGCACCACCTGCAGATTCATCCTACCTCTACAGACAAATATGAGGTCTGTGGGCAAGCGCCTTCCTACCACTTGTAATTTTGAAGTAAGTTGTTTGTGTCATGATTTTATTTGGCTTTAATGACCACCTCAATGAATTAAAAATCAAAATACATTGCTTAAAGAAACAATAAAAATGATAAACATTATCATATGCCTGAGCCAATATTGCCTTATTCTGAGTAAAATAAATGTGTAGCACACAATTAAGCATGCATTTGTAAACTGCAGGCAGGAGTTAATTTAGAAGGTGGAATTCAACATATGAAGTTAAGTTTCTATCAAGATTGTGGACATATTTTCAACGAAGTTATCGCTCCAATCACAGTGGAGCACGTGCGAAATTGCTACAATGCTAAGAGGTGGAAAATAGAAGCAAACAGTGTGGCCACGGACACTGCTTCAAACACTTGGTGCAGAGCTCCAGGTAAATATAAAACAAAATATTTAGAAAACCCTTGAATAAAATAACTATCACCACGAAAATAATTAATGTTTCAGCTTCAACAGAAGGTGTAGCAATAATAGAACATATAATGGAGAGAATAGCATTTAATTTAAATAAAGACTCTCTTCAAATACGACTTGCAAACATGAGAAAAGGGAATGCTATTCCAGAAATGTTTGACCAATTAAAAAGAGATTCCAACTTTGACCAACGTCAAGAAGAAGTAAAAAAATTCAATGAAGAAAATAGATGGAGAAAAAGAGCTCTTAATTTGCTACCGATAGAAGTAGATGTATTTTATTTAGGAAATTATAATGCTGTAATATCAATTTACCACGGAGACGGATCAGTAGTTGTAACTCACGGAGGCATCGAAATGGGTCAAGGAATTAACACAAAAGCAGCACAAGTTTGTGCTTATATTCTTGGCATTCCTCTAGAAAAAGTTAGTGTCAAACCAAGCACAAGCTTTACTTCTCCTAACGCCATAGTCACAGGTGGTAGTATTGGGAGTGAATGCGTAGCTTTTGCTGTAAAGAAGGCATCTGAAATTCTGATGGAAAGATTTAAACCAATCAAGGACAAAATGGAAAAATATTCTTGGGAAGAACTTATTAACCAGGCATATGCAGCTAATGTTGATTTGCAAGCGAGCTATATGATGAGTCCAAAGGATAATATAAAACCGTACAATGTGCAAGCTGTATGCGCTTTGGAGGTAGAAGTTGATATATTGACCGGTAACCACGATGTGCGAAGAGTAGATCTTCTTGAAGATACTGGACGAAGTTTGAGTCCGGAAATCGATGTTGCACAGGTAATAAATTTAGCAAAATAATAAGTAAAATATCAGTTTTGAGCACCGTTTGGCACTTAGTGTCAAAATGTATGTAAGGTAAACGTCCGTGTGCTCAATACGCTAATGCCTAATGGTGGACATCTTGCTGTCACCTCAGATTTTATGGAAATAATTAACCCCTCATCACAAACCACCCCCAATACCGTTTTTTTTTTATTTAGGTAACACGTCAGTGTTTGGGTCACAGAAGTTCAAATGTATATGTATAAGTATACCAAAATAGCTTCTGCTCTTGACTTCGTCCGCGTGAAATTAGTAATTCGTTAAAGTTTTTTACCTGACTAAAAGTTAACTACATATTCGTCCAACCGTTTTACCGTGAAGAAGCAACAAACATTTCTATATAATCCTCAGAAAAAAAAAATCAAAACACGAGAAAAGGATCGTAGAATGTAAATCTGTTTCCCCAAATTTTACGCGAGAGAAGCCGTGGGCAAAATCTAGTATAACATAAAACGACAAATTAACAAAATCTAGAAATCCGACTGCCTTAAAAATGCCAAAAAGAAGAAAACAAGTCTAGTGGTCTAAAACTCTGTAGCTAACTAAAAGTTCAACAGTCGGACAAACAGCCAATTAGATCTAAGAATTTTCGAGCTGGTCACGATTTAAATGGGACCCGACTGTCAACAGTCTTAAGTTAGCTACTTAACATAGTTTTAGACCACTAGACTTGTTTTCTTTTCTTTAGCATTTTATATTTCTGTGAAAATGGTAGATTAAAAGTATTATAATAGGGCGCCATATTGAAATATTATATAGGTAACCTATGTCACTCCGACAGTTATGACAAATCTAGTGATACCTACCTTATTTGGTAAAATCTATCCAGCCGTTTAGGCTGCAACAAGGACCAAAGAAATAGGTCAGACATACATACCCACATTCATACATAATAATATGTACATATAACATACATACATACGCTTGAAAAACATAACCCTCCTTAGGGCAGTCGGGTAAAAATAGGAAATCTCGCAACACAGCTACATTTTTTCTATTACAAATTGTGAGATTTCATGTAAGTAGGTAGTCTATTTTTTAACCAAGATACTAAAATGACGTTTCATGTGCTACCTGTTTTTTACTAACCCCCGACGCAAAAAGAGGGGTGTTTTAAGTTCGACCGCTACGAGTATGTGTGTGTTACGAACTTCTTTATCTATTCTATCAAATCACAATCCACACAAACTAATTACCACACATGCGTTTGCGGCTGCGCTCACCGCGTAAGACAATGTTTGGTACTTAATTAAATTATCTGATGCAAATTGATGTGCGTTACATATTTGCTGCGACTTATTTTGCAAAAGTGTTTTTCAATAAAAAGACCTATCAAGATCGTTACCTTCTTTCTAATGCTAAAAAAAATTAAGTATAGTAGTATTACAGTACTCATCTTCAAAAGTATTGAATTTGCCACTTCCAAGTGTTTATAAGCATAATGACAATGTGATATTGTAAACTTCAACTGAACATGGTCGATTCTGAACGCTTCCAATCCTCCCCACCTCATTAGCACTTTTTTCGATTTTAAAAAGACCCCTTTTTAATCACTGGTCAATTCGTTCTTTCAGATTGAAGGAGCTTTTGTCATGGGTCTTGGTTATTGGACCTCAGAGAAACTGGTTTACGATAAAAATACGGGAGCACTCCTTACCGACCGGACATGGACATACAAGCCACCTGGCATGAAGGATATACCTTCCGATATGAGGATTTACTTCAAGCGAAATTCTAGGAATGAGTTCGGCGTGCTGCAGTCTAAAGGTAGTAGAGAATTTCGTTAGTTAACTGATATTAATATCATCAAAATCATCACCATCACTAACAATCTTCATCATCACCATCAACCATCATCAATCATCATCATCATCACATCGCAATCACCGTCATTTCATTATCACCATCATCATCATTTTTGAGAAAAGCACTATACAAGCTTCGACCAGTAATCGCCATCCTGGCCTCATACATAATCATCATTGATTGATCAAA
Source organism: Choristoneura fumiferana (assembly GCF_025370935.1). NCBI lineage: Eukaryota > Metazoa > Arthropoda > Insecta > Lepidoptera > Tortricidae > Choristoneura > Choristoneura fumiferana. The sequence goes on from NC_133478.1 coordinate 4,570,016, forward strand.
CTTCTACTCGTCCAGGATGGCTTAATTACTGGACTCTGCAGTAATGTACTATTTTCAAACGACAAGAAATATTGACGTTGTGTTGCAAATAATAAGCCGAGAAGTAACGCGCGGTCACTATAGTGGCCTGCAAAGAGATTTCATTCATTTCCGGCAATTCGACCGTCTTTTGTTTAAACGCGCGCTCTGCGGCACGGCCCGCGCCCGCCGCCAGCGCCACCGCCCGCAGCCGCCGCGTCAGCAGCCACACAACAGGGCGACGAGACTATAGCGTCCCGCCAGCTTTTTTTTTTAATGTAGTGTTAGAGAAAACCACTATAATACAAGCCTCGGCCGGAACGTGAGGAACCCCCTACTTCCCGGCCTCTACAGTAATGTATTATATGCAGGCTTTTTTTTGTTGTCTGCACTTTTTGTTGATTATACCTACTTGCATTGTCGTCCGAGTACGAGTACATGAATATGAAATTTAAAAACTGGAGGTTGTTTATAATGCACTTACCGGATCCGATCCAACAAAAGCAACAAACAAACATGGCAAATATAAAAGCTTTTAAAAACATCTCGTGCTGTGTTTCAGCAACTGGTGAACCTGCGCTGTGTCTCGCAGTTGTTTTGATCCATGCTTTGCGTGAATGCGTACGCTCAGCGCGCTTAGACGCCGGCTGGAAGGACCAGTGGGTAGACATAGGTAAGTAATACTCTCGGAGAACTACTACTACTTGTACTCTTGTAGTGGCAATGGGTGGAGATAATGGGGAAGAAAAGTTCTCGACTGGTTACGGCGACTCGGAAGACGAAGCGTTGGCAGGCCTCCCACTAGGTGGACTGACGACATCGTGAGAGTTGCGGGAAATCGGTGGATACAAATGGCGAGTTGTCGTTCATTGTGGCGTTCTAAGGGGGAGGCCTTTGTTCAGCAGTGGACGTCTTCCGGCTGATGATGACTGTAATAGAGGCGATGGCTTCGTCTTATTCTAAAATCTGAGAACATAATTGTCTAACGCGATTATGTTCGCAATCAGATTTAAGCTAGAAACACACTAGGTGGAGCGGTGCGGTGCGGCGCGGCCGCGGTACCGGTTGTGATAGTAAAAGAGAACAAGTTGGTTCAATACGTACAAAAGTACATTGCGCGGCTTAAATGTGTGCGCGCCGGTTGGCGCCGGTACGCACGCACCTGCCGTACGCACACACTGATAATTTCAGGAGGATTAAGTTTTCTGTAGTCAAGGCTGCGCTGCCGTCGGTGCCGTACGTTTCGATTTTAGCTCGCTCGTCTTGCGCTCGCTTCACGAGATGATCACCTTTTACGTTCTCGTACTTACGTATTTTTTGTATTAGGTATAGTTGTAAATTAGTAGTATATAAGTGTAGTGTGATAGTTTCGTGCAAGGACACATAAAAAAATAAAAGATACCTACCTACCTATAAACAATATAGTTATAGTATTATGTGTAGGAAACATATATGAGTACCTACACCACTTCAGCGAATTTATAAATAATATTTTAAATTTAGTATAATAATAATAATAGAGCGGCAAAGAATTTGGTTTCTCTAGACACAGATATTAGACAATTTTAAGTTAACTTTCATACTAAAATTATTTGCCGGTAGGTAATTAATTAATCTAAAATAGACATCGACAACCCTAAGCGTCCGCGCCGGAGTAGGCAGTTATGTCTCCTAAAGGGTCGAAGTGTGCATACTTGTTCTCTTTTACTATGGTAAAACAGGCTTACAACCGGGTACCGCCCCCCGTGCCGCGCCGCACCGCTCCGATGTCAGTATGTTTCTAGCTTTACCTTCTCTTTCTACTCTCGTTTCATACCGTGTGACAGAAAGAAGTAGTGAAAACGATTGTGATCCCAATTGTGTTAGAACTATGGCCTCGGGTCTTATACTAGGAATATATAATAAATAATACTTAATAAATAGCATGGGACACTTGACACCAATTAAACTAGTCCCAAACTAAGCAAAGCTTTTACTATGGATAGGTACAAGGCAACGGATAAACATTACTTATATAGATAAATACATCTTTAATACATAATATTGGAAAAAATCTCTATTAAAATTAATTGAAATGTGATGAGAATTTCGAAAATTAGTTGGGAATCCTAATAAGCAAAATGTGTTTGTGGAAGGCTCAGGTTTTCTCATACCACATTATGAAGTTAAGGGAATCGTTTCGTCGAATCCCAACAATCAAAATTTCATAATTTATGTTTAATTTCAGCGAACCCGTGTACAGTCGAGAACATATTCATGTCTGTCGGTCACAAACTTGAACATTACGTATTAAAATAAGCGTTGTTTAATCGTTTGTGTTTGTATAAAACAATAAGTTTAGCTCCTGAACAAACACGTCAGATTGTATTTATATTACCTAAATTACAAAAAAAATATTTGATTTCAATAAAGATGTTTAAAATAGAAATGATTGCTTGTATATTAAAATGTGGTGTTTATTTACTCCCCCAGCTCCCAATTCCCCGTACCTATTCTACATGATTACATCATGCTTCGTTCGTCCTCGTCCCTTTGTTAAGGTTTAGTCGGCGAAAGCCGTTATTGCCGATCATATGAAGATGCAAACTTTTATAATAAATAATAATAATAAATATCACGGGAAAATTCACACCAATTGACCTAGTCCCAAAGTAAGCTTAGCAAAGCTTGTGTTATGGTTACTAAGCAACGGATAAATATAATTATATAGATATAGATACATACTTAAATACATATTAAACACCCAAGACCCGAGAACAAACATTCGTATTTTTCATACAAATATCTGCCCCGACACGGGAATCGAACCCGGGACCTCAAGCTTCATAGTCAGGTTCTCTAACCACTAGGCCATCTGGTCGTCTATATTCTTTATCCATGCACAAACTTTTTTCCGTGCTGGGCACAGGCCTCCTCTCAGAATGAGAGGGCTTGGGCCGTAATGCGGGCCCAGTGCGGATTGAGAACTTTACACACACCATTAAGTTGCTTCGCAGGGTTGTGCATGTTTCCTCACGATGTTTTCCTTCATCGTAAAGCTCGTGGTTAATTTCAAAAGTAAAAACATACATGTAATGTATTATTAATATTCATTAGCGATGCATGAAAAATAAAATGTATCTAGGAAATGAACAATTATCTTCACAGTTGCTATTTAATTTCCTCGCAGTCGAAGTGAAAGCAGAGTGTAAAACTCGAGCATTAAACCTATTTTCCCCTCTAATGTCAATCCACTCTCACGTACAGGCTTGGGTGGCTTTATGAAAGTCTCGGGTAAAATAGCTCGTTTTATGCTCTAGTTGTACTATCTACTATTATACGTAACAAAGAACGGTATTTTTAGAGTTCCGGAGCCAAAATGGCAAAAACGGAACCCTTATAGTTTCGCCATGTCTGTCTGTCTGTCTGTCCGTCCGCGGCTTTGCTCACAGACTATCAATGCTAGAAATCTGTAATTTTGCACGAATATAAAGGTAAACTATGCCGACAAAATAGTACAATTCAAAATTCAAAAATATTTTTTTTAGGGTACCTCCCATAGACGTAAAGTGGGGGTGATTTTTTCAACTTTAAAGTGCAAATTTTCATTAAAATCGAGCGTCCCCCCCTCTAAAATCTATACCGGTGGGTAGAAAAATTTGAAAAAATTCAGGATGGTAGCAAGTATATCAAACTTTCAAGGAAAACTATAACGGCTAAGTTTGCTTGAGAATTATTAGTAGTTTATGAGTAAATAGCAGCCTAAGGTATGAAATACGAAATCCTTAGAAAAATATTACTTATTTTTTTCTTAATGGCTACGGAACCCTATTTTGGGCGTGTCCGACACGCTCTTGGCCGGTTTTTTAATAATACTATAATGTTGGAAACGCAAAACTTTGTAAACAGTATTACAGACCTGTTTCAAAAGGCTATTTCTAAAAGACATTTCACTACCTCTCCATTATCCTGCTACTAGCCCGCTACCCACCAAAACATGCAGCCCGGGGAGTGACTTTTCCTTTATTCAGAGAAACAAATAATTAATTATGGTACACCTATGTTTATTCAGAACCTTTATCTCAATGAGATGTCTTTAAAAGGTTCTTTTAAAGGTTAATAATGGTATCAAAACAAGAATGAAAGTCTTGAAAGGTTTGTAGACACAACTAAGTGATCTTCGTACGAGAATCCATACTAATACTAATAATGTAATAAATATGAAAGTGTGTGTGTGTTTGTACGTTTGTCCGCCTTTCACGTAGATCGGGTGATTTTTGGCATAGGGATTTATGGGCCAGAGAGTGATATACTTTTTATCCTGGAAAATGTACAGTTTCCGAGGGAACAGCGCGCTATAATACGAATTCCACGCGGGCGAAGCCGCGGGCAAAAGCTAGCAGTGTTACAGGAAATGAAACCGAACAGCTGTATTTTATGTAACTCGGGTTTTAACAAATAAATATTTTTATTTTATCTTATCTTATCTTACCATGAAAGGTCATTTTGACACACAACAGAATAAGTAAAGTACAGAAAGAAGTCTCACTGCCGTTCAAAAGTAACGTTTAGGCATAAGAATCGTGCCGCTCTGTCCATCGCATTTAACTCGTATTGACTCGCACGCGGCACGTGTAGTGGAATAGCACACTCTAGGGGGCCCCCAGACATCTACTTGTAGCGGAAAATAAAATCGCGGAGTGAGCCGCACCTGGTTTTGATCCCAATAATAATATAAATGCGAAAACATTATTGCATCTAAATAAAAGCTTGCAATATACAGAGACGTTTTGTTGCTTCAAAATTAGCAACCTTTATGTAAAAACTGTCCAACAACAAAACTGCCCAACTGGCCAACAAAGCGTGGCAGTAAATTTGTTTACCTATAGTGATTTGTAGGCTGTACTTCCTAAATCATAGGGGACGAATATGTGATCAGTGGAGGTATGCTATGTTCAAAGTAGTCGATATTATGTCGAATGGCTCACTAAGATGTCAGCTTTACAACAGTCCCATCACAGCTCAAGAACTTCGGATTACCAAAACAAAACATAAGAAAACATAGAAGTCCTATATTGGATTGGCTCAATCTATTTCAGCCATATTATTTTTTATGTTCCTTAATAGTAGGTAATTATAATTTTGATTAATTATTATTAAAAAGTATTCAAAAAAAGACAATAGGTAGATTTTTCTTTGTTTCTCTGAATTTACATTTGTTTTACGGATCTGAGACGTGGGCGCTAACGATGGGCCTCATTAGGAAGCTTAAAGTCACTCAAAGGGCTATGGAGAGGTCTATGCTCGGTGTTTCTATGCGGGATAGAATCAGAAATGATGATATCCGCAGTAGAATTAAGGTTACCGACATAGCCCGAAGAATTACGAAACTGAAGTGGCAGTGGGCGGGGCACATTGCTCGCAGGACTGATGGCCGATGTGGTCAAAAGTTTCTCGAATGCCGTCCGCGGACCGGGAGACGAGCCTAGCAGTCAGTAGGCCTCCAACAAGATGGAGCAAGTGACGACCTAGTTAAGATCGCGGGATCGCGTTGGATGCGGAAAGCGCAAGACCGGTCTGAGGGGAGAGCCTATGTCCAGCAGTGGACGTCTTTCGGCTGACATGGTGATTATGATGACATTTGTTTTCGTAAAGGAGCATAGTACTACATTATTGCCATACTAGGGCACGTACATTATAGAGGGTTCAAAGTAGTTGCTATAATGTTGTATTACTTGCGCGTTGATTCAATATAATATGCTATTAAACCATTTTAGAATAATGCTGACTCAATGATGCCAATTGTGACATTTTATGTGAATAAATTTTTATTTTTGATGAAATTGGGTCAACTGTCACTTCGATAAACACAGTGCTCTACCGTTTTGTCAACAACCTTTCATTGTTGTATAAAATATGTATAAATTACATATTTAATTTATTTTACTTTCCATTGTTTAGGTACATGTCTCACATTCTACAAAAAGCCGCAGAAACCTCCAAGCAAATTTTATATTAAACTATATCAGGTGCTTTAATACCTTCAACGTATGTAATTTCTTTCTTTTTTCTTCTTCGTCTTTTCACTCTTTCTTTTAAACTGTTACCCCATTTATAGGGCTCATTCTTCCTCATCTGCAGCCTCCACTGAGCACTTAATGAGTGTTTACGGCCGTTTGAGCTCGTGTTGAGTACTTTTCGATCGGCTTTAGCCAAGCGCAGGTTTTCCAAAGGCACATAATACCTACTTGACATTAAACACTTGTAAAAAAATCCAATAGGTACCCGCTACTTCTAGAGCACAAACTCAACAATGAGAAGATAATGACGATACTTATGAGTGGCAGTGAAAAACCAAAAACAATATCGAATTCTTTGTTATTCCACCCCATGGAGGTTATAAAGTCATTTAAATCTGCTAGCATATACACATTGTAGTTGGGAGTCGTTTGGCACAACAACACGTGTAAATTGAAATTTAGTTTATTTGATTACGTGGCAAATATTTAATCAAGTAACAATCGAAACCGGGTAAACTTCAAAACTAACTTGAAAACTAGGTGAGTGTAAATTTATATATACCCAACCTAGCTCTTGCCTGCGGCTTCACCCCCTTGTAATTTTTCTAAATTTTTATTTTTATTTTTCTTCCATTAACAACATTCTCCTGACAGACAAATAACGAACACAACACAACAAAAGAAGAATTAGCAAAATTTCATGTCCTAGACATAGCGGTTAAAATTTTAAGGTTGTACGTAGATCCCCTAGGAATATCGGGGTGAAATGGTGGTGGTGATAGTGGTGGACCAAGTTAACTATAATTTAGTATTCAATTCGCAAATGTATGTCTGCGCAAGCTGGCTCTTCGTTATTTGTTCATTATCAGAGCCCGTAATTTTCGCGGCATTTTTGATCTGACATAGTGACTAGTCACTTATCAACTTCCGTTATTCATTATCGATATATCGATACACAACATGTTAAAAATGATTAAAGTAGAGCTCAACAATAGACGGTTTTATCATTAAAGAGCGATCTTTTCCAATCAACTATTGAGCAGTCGATGTGAAATAAAATATTAGTGCCACTTGTCCCATGGGACAACTGGGACGTAATCATCCCAGTAGTCCCATGATGGGACAACTCAATGGGACTAGTGGGATAGACGGGACATAAATATATTATGGTAATCCATATTTATATATCTCTATTGCACATCGACTGCTCAATTTCATATTCAAAGTCTGCTGTAGTGCTAGTAAGTATTCCACTAATGAGATAAAAGATGTTACGATTAATATTGCTCCTCTCATCCACTTAAAGGTTGACTGGTGCAGATCCATTAAAGGGATAAGTTCGCCTTTGTACATATATCGCATTGTTTGTAAATTGTGTTTGTTTACTTATTTTGTACAAAAAAAAAGAGTTTACATACATTATTTTACGATAATATAATTATCGATATTATTTAGGTAGAGTCGATAAGTGAGAAGTCACTACAACAGATCAAAAATGCCGTGAAAATTCCAGGCTCTGCTCATTATTCTGATGTTCCTACAGTTGGCCAGTGTGTGTGTTCCGTGATTAAAATTACTGACCGAATAAAATGCTTGGGCATTATAGTAGATGAATCTCTTTCATTCAAACATCAATCACAGAAGCATTGTATGCTAGAACTCGTAAGTTGGTATCGAATTTAATAAGTTGTGTTATATAACAGACCTAATTAATAAGGCAAGTGTACTTTTCGTTTTGCCAGTTAACACTAAGTTACTGCATACATGTGATGGAGTGGGTGAAACACAGTTACTAGTTTACTAGACATCGAGAGAGCGCAGAGATTCTTAAGGTGTCTACTTTCCACCCTTTCTTACTTTTTCCTATTAACTTGCCTTACAATTCACGCAATTACAATATCACGCAGCAATCTCCGATAAATCGGGGAATATACATAAAATTCCTCCTTTTATGGAGTCGGTTAAAAAGGTAAACGCGTCTAAAGCAAATAGGATTCCTTTATTACCTATTCTATCAAATTAAAACTAAGAAAACTTGCAAAATAAGTTAACCTGCGCAGTAACGTATTCAGAAACTCCGAAATTCGAAAATCGATGTTGGTATCGTACCTTCCATCCCTCTCAATCTCGTGTTAAACAGTAAGTCTCAGAGGGACGGAACGACACGAACTTCGATTTGTGAATTTTGTAGTAGCCCCGCTGTCCTTAGGGATAGAAACTACATCCATTTAAATTCATTAGAGTTCCGTGGTTCTTGGAATTCTCAGAGCACAATACTTCTTAACGCAAAAAGACGTAACTACCATCGATCTCCTATGTAAATAAGCTCTTCTGTGACGACAAATTATAGTTGGAAAGTGCACTTTGTGTTTAAGAACACTAATAAAACTGTACCGGGCTGTAGGTACTTATGAAGTACTAGCTGTACCCGCAACTTCTTTTGCGTCTCACGGTAACTTTGTACTCATCATTTCCGCAGTTGCTTCGGTTGGAAACCCACGCTGCTTTAATCAGGTCATCCGTCCATTTCGTTTGTTTTGTTCCTGGTCACCATTCGTGATTCTTTCTCCTACAACGATTATCTGTTCTTTGAAAAATGTAGCCTAACTATTGTTTCTTCAACTAATTCTATCGCCCGTTGCCTGATTCTAAGCCTATGAGATCTTCATAGTAATTACAATTATAGTCCCATCATTATTATCCGCATTGGTCTGAAATGAAGTACAATGTTAATACAAGTACAATAAATCAAAAATAGGAACTACCGAGTTTGTGTTTTAAAATAGTTACATTACAAGAACTTTTTGCACTCTTAAATATCCGTAAACTCTAAACAAGTGACTGAACAGAAAGGAAGGAGTTCACAGAAATATGGTGCAGTAAATCAAACTTCTTCTTGTATTCTGTATCAGCGTCGCTTCTCCGGATAAAATATCTTGACTGGATTACAATAAAACGGTACGCGAAGCACTGGCTTTACAATAGCAACTCGGAGCTGCAATTCCTAGAGTAAATAGGTACACTATCTTCTCTCAAATTCCATCTTCAAAGCTTAAAGTGATCATTATTGTCCTAACTGAAATGTATAAATGTGATCGTTTGTTTCTTTGTCCTTCTTTCGTGTGAATAATGTGTCTGTCTCTACTGGGATCTGAATCCAGGCCCTTAGTCAGAGTCACTATCAACTAGGCTATATGGTCTTCTACATTTATTTATTTCAATATTTTTTACTGTATAACAGTAAAACTGAAGCACCGTGAGACTAAGATACAACTTTCATTGTAGGTACACAAATAATAAATGAAAGAATTATTACAATTGACATAAGATTAAGAAAATAAAATTAACAATTTGGTGTTTTTTTTTTCGTGCTTCCCTAAAACGACGGAACACCACACCTCGCTTTGGCCGGAGCAAAAGTTGGAGCGCAGGTACAGCTGTTGGTGCTTGGCTATTGACGCATATTTATATCAAACAGAGTCACGGGCTTTTGCTAGCATCAACACAAAACAGCAACTTTATAAACGTCACAGAAATCTTCAATAACCTATTGTTGCTATTAGTGCATGGACATAAAGCTTTAGGTTTGTTCAGGAAGATGCAACAAGAAACCCAATATCATGCTTCGTAACGTAAAGAATGCAATGTCCAGAACATGCTGCATAGAATCTTTTATTGTAAGTAAATACATGAAAGAGTACACGTCGAGTTTTCAAACAGACTAGACTAGAGACTTATAGTTTTAAGAAGGTAGTATTCTATTCTGCAAATATATTTTCTCTGAATCTTACTGCAATTTTTCTTTGAAATACTAATATCTTTGCATATAATGTGAAAGACTGGTTCGTTGGAGGTAGTAAGTTGGACATGATGCCCAATAGAGAATACAAAATTGAATATTGCTAGTTCCAATGCCGTATAGGCAACAATGGCACATACGATAGTATCTCATTATACGTATATCGGATGTTTCATGTAACCGGAACAATGAATTAAACCTACAATTGGGTAGTTACCGGATAAAAAAAATATTTTTTAGTCCGTCAGGTTAACAAAAAGTATTGGACACGATTTATTTAATACACCTTAAAACCGTACCATGAAAATATCGAGCAACCACAGTGTTGCGTAGTCCCGTTTTTTTCGGAATAAAAGGGAGGACAAAAGTTTCCGAAAGACAAAACTGTCGCAAAACACAGACATTCATTGCTCCGTAACGCATAATTGCCATAATTAATTTCAGGTACTCGTAATGCAAAATATTCACAAAATGATTCTAATTATAAATAAACCCGCGGTGCTCACCCAAAACTATGAGATTTGACATTTCGGAGACCTCACGTCCCACTAGCGCCTCTAGCGGCGAATTCATACGCGATAGCCCTCATTAAGGCACTAACTAGGAGCGCCTATACAATACATACGTAGTTGATATGTTGTTAGTGTTTGATATATTAGACTTGATATTACTAAATGATATTGCAGACGTCTAATATATCACGCTGAATCTGTTATGGCAGTAATACACCAGTCAAGCAGTGTCTTGTTGTCAGCCCGGTACATACGAGTTAAGATCTGACACACGTTGTATCTTACGCGTTTTTGTAAAATGCCAGTAAAATCGGCGTGGTTTGTGAATCGTAGGAAGCGTTTGCTACTAAGCGGATGGAGTGGTGTAACAGCTGTCAAAACAGAGAAGAAGTCGAGAAGAAGTATGATCTGTCTTAATGCCAAAATTAAAATATGGAAAATTCGATCCAACCCTATTTTTTACTAAGAAAATTAAATCACAAAATTTGACAACGAAATGGAGACCGCGGATCGGCAAGCACATCGTAGAACGTCCAACAAGATGGACGGACGACCTGGTTAAATATGAGGTAGGCCTATGTCCAACAGTGGACGTCCTACGGCTGATATGATGATGATGATGATGAAAGCTCGTAAAACAAGCAGTTTCAAAGATTCCCAGAGAAAACCGCGGCGCACGATAGGAGACAAGTGTCAACTGTTTTAACGGATGTTTGTTTACATGTGCTGTCATTATCCGCGCTACAGACCTGTGTCATCAAATCTCCAAATTAGTATAACAAAATGTTAGCTATGAACAGATTGCTCCGTAACCAAATTACTAAGGTTGCTACCTTCATTACAGACTCAACAAAGATAAATTACACAGCAAAGTGTAATTTAACAAAAGTAATTGCACTGTTAATGAGCGTCGGCTTTCAAAGGGATTGTGAGATTAAAATTGAGCATACGGAATTGTATGGCCGCATCATTGTGAGCGGATTAGGATTGTGTCTGTGTGATTGGCTACATGACGTGTAGATACCTTATCTACATTTTACAATGGTTTCTTCCTACTAATATTATACAGGGTGTCTGTGACCATGGGGTTTTAAATTCAAAGTTCGATTCTACTCTCGACACTCATCTACTTTTGTTTTGTAACATTTAAAAAAAACTTAAATTTAGATCATTTATTGATCCACAAAGTTTAATTGTTAAATCAGTGTTTCGGACATGGCGGTTTTATCGCTGGGTCTTAGCAGCTAGTGGCTGGGGGTCTTGAAATATTTTGACATTTATTTGACATCTCTAAGATAAACATTTATCAATGTGCCGTCAATTTAGTATTGTGTCGCATACATTGAAAATTACATTAAATTTGTATGAAAAAAAAAACAATTAAGTATGGGGATATTTTATAAAAGTAGCAGAACAAAAGTAGCTCAGTTATGCGACTTGAATCGATTTAAATTAAGCTCCATGGTCCGAGACTCCTTGTAAATGCTAAAGCTTGTCAATATAATATGTATGTGCATACGTATGTATGTGCGACGACCAGATGGCCTAGTGGTTAGAGAACCTGACTACGAAGCTTGAGGTCCCGGGTTCGATTCCCGTGTCGGGGCAGATATTTGTATGAAAAATACGAATGTTTGTCGAGGTCTTGGGTGTTTAATATGTATTTAAGTATGTATCTATCTATATAATTATATTTATCCGTTGCTTAGTACCCATAACACAAGCTTTGCTAAGCTTACTTTGGGACTAGGTTAATTGGTGTGAATTGTCCCGTGATATTTATTTATTTATATTACTCCTGCACCCTAAAACGGCTAAAGGGGTTTGGGTGAAACTTGGTAAGTAGATAGCTGAACATCTGAAATAACACATAAGCTAAGTACTTTTTAATCCGATGTTCCCACGGGATAGGGATAAAATCTCGAAATAACAACCACTTGGCTTAGAGTCATGAAATTCGGGATGGTTGTTTGGCAACGTCAATGAAAACCGTTTCGGTAATTCCCACGGGAATTTTCGTTTGTTACTCCTTAATGCTAGAATGGCTGCACAGATTTCGATGAAATTTGAAATCTAGATAGAGTCACGAAATTTGACACTGTTGTTTATAATGCAACGTCAATAACGACCACGATGTAATTTCAAACAAAGATTATTTTCTTGTACAAGAAAATGACACATAAATGATGGACTGACATTACTACAAATTAATGCAGCATACATTATTGATGTAGCCATGAGTGCTCAACATTTTATTTTAATCGTTTCTGTTTAATTTCAGTTGCAACACCAAAAAAAACTAGAAATGTCCAAAATATTGTTCAAAATAAATGGAAAACAATATGAAGGTAAGTTAGTTCGGTCTAACAATAAATCACTGTCCTTAATTCCGTATTTCTTATAAAAGTAAATATAAAATCAACACCTTTTCTGTCCAGAACTTTGGAAATCACCATTTGCAAATAATGTCTAAGGATTTTAGAGCTTGATCACCAGCTTAACACTACTCTCGTCTATGAAATAGTATATTTGCGATTTGAATATATTTATTTATTTATCTTATCACACTGTGATTGAATAATGTAAATTGCTATTTAAAAGATTTGTCGACGCATCCAATAGAGACCTCGGGCGCCCAGAGTCCTCACTGAAAATCAGCGCCACGGCTTGCCGTGGCATTATGCTGAGTGGGGACCTGTTTAGCGTCATGTATGTCTTTATTTGTTCTATGTTTGTTCCTATGTTTGTTTTTTATGGCGTTAAATAAATTTATTTTCTTTCTTTCTTTCTTCTTTCTTTCAGAGGGCTGGCCACTATATCGCAGAGCGAATAAGTATCGCTATACAGCGAAGAAATACGGCCAGCCTTCTAGGCACCTTGCCCATTGACGGCGATTTAGGCCAAATTTTCTACCTGTAGTTTATGTTTTATTATGTTTGTTTTTGTTTATTGTTAAAAATAAAATTACCTCCCGTTTATACCTTCCATTTTAAACTCTGTTCCATATAGTAGAAAATTCAATTTTAACTCATGTGTCACTGTATGTCTCTCTTTCTGTCTCCTACGGTGCGTAAGAGACGGATTGATACTTAAAAAAAACTTATAACTTTTGATATTAAAGTAAAAATAATGTAGTAAAAATGGCTATATAATTTTATAATGAAACTATATAGGGACACCTAACTATAATGAAAATTATAAAGTAAAATTATAAAAAAATACTAGGTATTAAAATCGATGCTGTGGGCGAGGTGGTAGGCCCATATAAAGGATAGCAATCTTTGTAAAAAAAATGGATCTCCTCACTGGACAGTCTCAGTCTCGACGTCGAGTAAACTAAATATACTTCTTTCCTGAAACGAGTTTGATAATGTCAAAGGAAAAGCAATGCCCTATTCAAATTATAGTATGAACTTTTGTTCTTGTTCTTCTTGACCTTGTTGTTGTGTATGGTTTGAAAGTCTTGCTTTAAAGTGAAGGCGAAATTGAATGCGTTTCGGAAAATCACAGTTAAACCACGCTTGTTAGTTGTTTGCTGATAGTAATCAACAGTTTCCAGTTTTTTTTTTTTTAATAAACAAGTGGTACTTTTTTTGGAAAATTACTAGCCACTATTAAAACCCCTTAGGTCATCACGGTTCAGTAGGTACGCGTATAAACTTAAATTACTTACTTAAAACCCTTAACACAGGGAAGCTTAAAGTTCCATCTTACAGACTGGCTAAAACCAAAAAGTCGTTTCTGGGAAATTGCATACTTTTTTATGAGTAATAAAATTCCAAAAATATTATAAATGAAACAGATACAAAATTCAGATCTATTGTCAAGAAGACATTAATATCTAAGGCGTATTATAAAGTTAATGATTATATCATGGACAGAAATTTTGGAAATAATTCCGATCCGCAAATTATGGAGACGCGTTTTCAAGAAAAGGCTGCATCTGACTCTTAATTCCTGGCAACAAGACAAAAAATAAGGCTATTTAAAAAATATATATGTTTTAGCTGACGGAAAGTACGGTCCAGACGTGTCTCTGAACGAATTCATCCGTACCGTAGCGGACCTGCGCGGCACTAAAGCGATGTGCCACGAGGGCGGCTGCGGCGCGTGCGTCGTCGCCATACGCGCCGCCGCGCCGCCCACCAATGAGATGAGGACGTTTGCTGTCAACTCTGTAAGTTAGAACAATAATTTTGAAGTCAACTAAAAGAATGGCTCGCAGTATAGGACATAAGTCATGCCTTGGGTAGTTTTAGGAGGCCTCTTCGGTTTATAGGAATATTACTGCAATTTTCTGCCTTCAGAGAGCAGCACTAGCACAAAACCTATATATAAACAGTTTTTTGAGTATCTTAAATTCTACATTATCATAAATTATTTCAATTATTTTTTTGGTAATATGGCTCTATCGTTACTTTCGATGTAAATATCATGTAATTTGGGTTCCTAGTTGACTACGGAACCCTAAAGATGACATACATTCAATAATGTTCAAAGAATTTTTTTATGTACTTCATCAGTCACTTTTCATTTCAACCTGCAAATTGTCTTCTCACAACAAGTTCATTCTACCTCGCAGTGTCTCGTTTCCATCCTTTCATGCCACGGCTGGGAAATCACCACAGTGGAAGGGATTGGTAATAGAACAATGGGTTACCACGACATCCAGACAAGACTGGCCAAGTTTAACGGCACCCAGTGCGGATACTGCACTCCAGGATGGATCATGAATATGTACAGGTAGGTAACAAACTTAAATAAAGATGAAAATTAATTATAAACTTGTGCCGAGCTCCTATTTATTAATGCAAATCAAACTTTGTGCTTCAACCGTTAAGTTTGGATCAGTTACATTGATTGGTCCGAATAATTGCCGACGGGTTAGGCTAATAAAAGTACAGTAAAGCGGGAGGCAACAGTAAAAGAAACAAGAGCGTGTCGGACACGCCCAAAATAGGGTTCCGTAGCCATTACAAAAAAAAACAAGTATCTTCACGGCACTTACGTCCTTTTGTTGAGCGGTAAAACGGTATACCCGATCATGTTGAAACCAATTTTCCTTGAAAGTATTTTCATGTTTTAGCATATTTTTTTGGTTTACAAGATAGAGAGGGCGGGGCACAACTTATGCTACTTTGGGAGCTATTATTTCCGGAATTCATCACTTAATCATTTTTTTTGAGAAACCTTACATTAAATATTTTCAAAAGAGCTTTTCGTTGATGCCAGTTAAAAAAAAACTTTTTCAATTTCTGTTACGTGTATGGAGTGCCCCCCCTATACATATTTATTTTTGTAATTTAACTACAAAACTAAATAGCGGCTTTTACAAGACATCTTTACTCCAAATTTCATTGAGATACATCTTGTAGTTTTCGAGTAAAATGCCTGTGACATACGGACGGACAGACAGACAGACAGACAGACGGACTTGACGAAACTATAAGGATTCCGTTTTTGCCATTTTGGCTCCGGAACCTTAAAAATGGAATCAGGCGTGGCGTAAAATGGCGTAACTTTGCAAGTGTTAAAGTAAAACCTTGCTTTTTGCGATCCACCTTATTAGTTTTATTTATTTAATTGACTGACTACGTTTAAACGTGTTGGCCCGAAGAAGTAATTCAAACTACTTAAATTAAATTAACGTCTCATAGATATCAAAATTATTTTTTATGTACAATAGACGTACATCTATTAAACATAGTCAAAGATTGCACAATACAAGTATTTACAATATTTTTTATCTTCAACAGTTTGTACAATGCTAAGAATGGGAAATTAACTACGAAAGAAATAGAAAACTCATTTGCCGGGAACCTATGTAGATGTACAGGATACAGACCGATTGCAGATGCTTTTAAGACCTTCGCTTCAGATGCTGACTGCAATCTTGTAGATAAACTGACAGATTTGGAAGATTTAGGAATGTTCAAGCCCTGTGGAGTTAATTGCACCAAAAAATGTCCACATAAGAACAAAGAAAATGATATTCTTCTAGGAAAACTAAATTTAAATCAAGATAAAGATACCCCTGAAGATGATTGGTGTGTTGTTGAAGATTCCGATAACAAACTTACTGTTTTAGAATACGGAGCGCAAAAATGGTATAAGGCGTTTACACTTGAGCATGTTTTTAAAATTATGGCAATGTGTAAGGAATATAAACTGATAGCTGGGAACACTGGACAAGGTAAACATTTTTTTATAACTCAAAAACATTATAAGACTTAACGCCAAATACATAGCATGTATTTACTTTGTAGGTGTATACCATGTTGAAAGCTATCCTTCAAATGTGATTGACATATTTAGCGTGGCTGAAATCAAAGGATACGTCATAGATGTGAACCTGATTCTTGGGGCTGGGATGACCCTGACTGACATGATGGAGCTTTTCCTCGATCTTTCTTCACGCAACGAAGAATTTTCGTATCTGAAACAGTTTCATGAACACATGGACTTGGTAGCGCATATACCAGTGAGAAATGTTAGTAAGTAAAAAAATCTATTGTAATTTTTTTGTATTTGAACAATGTATTTTAAATTGAATGTATTGTGTTCTTTTGCAGATTGGAACTATTGGAGGAAATTTGTATATGAAGTATTTTCATAATGATTTTCAATCTGATCTATTTTTACTGTTCGAAACTGTAGGAGCGATGTTGACAATTGGTTGGTAGTTTATTTGGTATACACAATTTTAACTAATTGTCATATTTTATGAAATAAACCCGGATAACTCACGTCTTAAAACTTGTTTAGCTCTACATGTTTTGACGTGTGTCGAGTCGACGTGAGTTATCCGGTTTTACTTCATTAAATATGAGTGAGTTTCACGGTTATTATTTTGACTTATTATTTTTTTCGAAATTTATTAATGGGCCCTCTTTTCACAATTTAAGTAACTGTTTCGGTTATTTGGCTATTTTAACAATAAAGGTGTTTTTGGCAGGGTTGAGGCTAGTGGGCGCTACAATTCGATAAATATCTTAATGAACGTGATAAACGTCTGTAAGAGGGCGCTTTATATCATTTATATAAATAAATGAAAATATTATTTTTAGTTTTAAATTGTTAGTGCTTTAGTAGGAAAATACGAACTAAAAACCAAGAACAAAAGATACAAAACACGATATTCACGGCAAACTGTAAAAAAATAAGTTTTGAAAGATATAAGCGCGTCAGTTCCGTTTTTCGCCACGTTCATCAAGATTCTTGTCACTATATAATTCTCTAAAATATAAATTCTGCTATTCTTCTTCTCATTTTCGGATTTATAATAACATTTAGTCAGAATGAGCCAACCTCAAGCAAGTTTGTAACGTCAAATTGCACATCTAGATTGAAATACGACATTTTTTAGGCCTTTCAGAAAGTAAATGTACGTAAGTCTAAACTAAAATAGTACTCAATTATTTTTATTTGATATCGCTTTAGATCTAGGCGTGCGAAATTTGTCTCACGATACTAAGGCTATCTCGTAATATTATTAAATGTGATTTTTAAGCTGAAGGAGTACACAAATCGAAAACAATGACACTACCGGAATTCCTTAAAATGAATATGAAACGAAAAATCATACTCAACATTATGCTTCCGCCGCTTTCAAAATGCTGCTCTGTAAAAACTTACAAGGCAAGTGTTTTCAACAGTTAAATGTGTTTAAGTTAATTCTGTAGAATTTTATGTACATAAACGAGCAGTCACAGAACCTATATAGCTCTAGAATCACACCATCTTAACGATTATCATGACTAATCAGGTAAAATTATTATCACAATTTTTTTAGATCATGCCACGATCTCAAAATGCTCACGCTGTCGTCAATGCAGGTTTCATGTTCAAATTCAAACGTGACACTACTATCATAGAAAAAGTATCGATGATATTTGGCAGCATATCAGCCAGCTTCATTCACGCCAGCAAAACTGAAGCCTTATTGATTGGCAAAGATCTTTTTACTAATGAAACTTTGCAAATAGCGGCAAAGTCGTTATTTGATGAAATATTGCCTGAAGAAGCTCCGCCGGAACCTTCTGCTGCTTATAGAAGGATGCTAGCTGTTAGTCTCTATTACAAGGTATATCTTGAATTCATTTTTATTTATCTCTACTAAACTAAACAAGCTTTTAGTTTTACAAAAGTTTACTGCATTTATTTATAACCAATAAGAACTATTCTTAAAAATAAGTGAATATTTTTTTCAGGCAATTTTATATTTATGCCCGGAAGATAAACTAGATCCCAAACATCGTTCCGGTGGGACAGCAATAAAGAGGAACACATCTAAAGGAACCCAAATGTTTGATACTGATAAATCTGTGTGGCCCCTTAACCAACCCGTTCCTAAAATTGAGGCTTTAGTGCAATGCAGCGGTGAAGCCAACTTTGCCAATGACCTGCCGTCGAAGGTCGGAGAAGTTTATGGAGCATTTGTCTGTGCTGATGCCAATTCTGGAAGTATTATTAGTGGATTTGATGCGACTGAAGCTATGGTAAGCAATAAACAAATCGTTTTATTATAACATTTTCAAAAGTAACTTATAAATCAAGAATGAAGAGAAACAACAATTAAATCTAAGCTGCGACATCATATGATTTTCAACAAAAAATAGTATATATAAACATTTAAACTTATCAAATTACTGTATAATTCTATGAATACTTCATTGTTTTCAGAAAATAACAGGTGTTGTAGCATTTTATACTGCGCAAAATATACCAGGAGACAACGTATTCACTCCTCTAAACGTGCCGCTAATTCAAGCTACTGAAGAAATCTTATGCTCCAAAGAAGTAAAGTTCTATGGCCAACCTGCCGCTATTATAGTGGCAAATAGAGAAAAAATAGCGAACAGGGCAGCAAAACTAGTTAAAGTTAAATATGCTTCAATTAATAAAAATAGACCACTTTTAACTCCACAAGACGTCCTAAAGTCTCCTGAGCGCTCCAAAAGAGTAACAAATAATAAAACAGTAGAACCTGTTGATGTTGGCCATGATGTGAAGCTGGTACTTAAAGGCGAATTGAATTTGGAGACGCAATATCATTACTATATGGAGCCACAAACATGTGTAGTAAAACCGACCGAGGATGGTATCGAAGTATACTCTGCAACGCAGTGGCTTGACTTGACTAATGTGGCTGTTGCACAATGTCTGAAGGTGCCCGCAAATAGGTTTGTACCAAAGCAAGATGTATCATTACCCTCCTATATGTAGATAGCCAATTATTATTATTTAGACTTCTGAAGATGTAGAATAATCCAGCTGATACCTATTCCCAGTATTCCCACACAGTTTTTGATGTTAACTTTCTGCTTTGATTCTTGCCTTTCCCTATTAACTTGTTTTTCCACTTCTAGTGTTAACGTCATCGTGCGCAGAGTTGGCGGCTCATATGGAGGAAAAATAACACGGTCCGTTCAAATTGCCTGCGCAGCTGCAATCGTTTCCCACTTACAAGGCAAAACCTGCAGATTCGTCGTACCGTTACAGACCAATATTAAAATAGCTGGAAAAAGAATACCAACACATTCTAACTTCGAGGTAATATAGTGTGAATTAGACACATAACATTAAAAAATAAATATTACTGGCTGTAGAAACTGTTATCACTGTATTCAGGTTGGAGTTAACAATGAAGGTGAAATACAGTATTTGAGGAACATTTTTTATCAAGACAATGGATGTGCACCAAATGAAACGATAGGACATTTGACACTCAATCATTTTCTTAATTGTTATGACACAAAACGATGGTATATTGAAGCCAATAGTGTCGAAACTGACACACCCTCAAATACTTGGTGTAGAGCTCCATGTAAGTAATTTGTATTTTTTTTGTTCTTGTAGATTTCCGTAAAAAAATAAATTCTTTTACCATAATATTAAACGCAATAGATTTCCATATACCAATAACTATTTTTTACGCATTTTTAGCATCAACTGAAGGTGTAGCTATGATTGAAAATATAATTGAAATAATAGCTCATAATCTTGGCAAAGACCCAATGGAAATAAGGGCTAAAAATATGGCTAAAGGAAACAATCCGATTCCCGAATTAATAGATCAACTGAAACAAGACTCGAATTATGAAGCTAGGCTGAAAGAAATAGTCGGCTTCAATGGAAATAACAGATGGAGAAAAAGGGCAATGAAAATAATACCAATGACGTACGAGCTTTTCTACTTTGGCAATTACAATTCCATCGTATCCGTTCTACATGGTGATGGGTCGGTAGTTATAACTCATGGAGGTATTGAAATGGGGCAAGGTATTAACACAAAGGTTGCTCAAGTAGCTGCGTACATACTCGGGGTTTCGCTAGACAAAGTAAGCATCAAGCCAAGCACAAGCTTCATTTCTCCCAATACCATGACAACTGGTGCTAGCATCGGAAGTGAGTGCGTAGTTTTTGCTACAATGAAAGCATGTGAAATTTTAATAAAAAGATTTGAACCTATAAGAGAAAAAATGGGTAAACCATCATGGGAGGAGCTTGTTGAAAAAGTTTTCAAAGCCGGAATAGATCTACAAGCTTCACATATGTTTTCAAATAACGACGGAGTGAAGCCATATTTTATTTATGGAGTGGTTGCTTTAGAGTTGGAAGTTGATATTTTGACAGGAAACCATGATGTCAGAAGAGTCGACTTGCTGGAAGATACTGGCAGAAGTTTGAGTCCAGAAATTGACATAGGACAAGTTAGTTTTTTTTTATTAAATAATGTATTTCTGTGACACAAATTCAGAGGATTAACATGAAATTTGATCCGTTTCGCCATCCGTAGAATGATTATATATATATTAAATTTTTAACACTTTTAAACATCAGCTATGATATGATAACAACTAGAAAGTATAGTTTTTTGTGTTGGTGTTTTTTGAAGTAGACTATTATCTAAGTTGTGTTTTGGTACCCTTAACTTTCAGATTGAGGGTGCGTTTGTCATGGGCCTTGGATATTTTACGTCTGAGAAGACGATCTATGACCCTGAGTCCGGTAGGTTGCTTACCGACCGCACATGGACCTACAAGCCACCGGGGATCAAAGATATACCTGCTGATTTCAGGGTATACTTTAAGAGAAACGCTGGCAATCCTTATGGTGTCCTTCAATCTAAAGGTACCTTCATCATTGCCATTTTACTTAGGCTTATAATATAAATACCTTAGGATATCACAGACATCGACAGGCGGAGATTACATGTAGAAAGGCTAATTTCTCTAGAGATTTCTACAAGATACTTTGTAAGAAGCATTTAGATGTGAATCGACAAAGATCATAAAATATAGAATTAAAAATAATTCTATTTTAATTTTACATATGAATTAATTGAATCTTTTTCCATGGCAGTATGAACCTGCAAGGTACATAACTTGATTTATTTCAACTAAATAGCAGTTCATTTGCAAAAAATCGCGTTGGCTTACTTTTCTAAGTTATTGAAACTATTTGAACTAATTAAAAAAAGATATTCTAAATTACCGTTTCAAAGCGTTAGTCATCATCATCATCATATCAGCCGTAGGACGTCCACTATTGGACATATACATTTTACCTCTAGTTGCTTTGGTTGGGAGCGGCCTGCATCCACCGCGTACCTGCGGGTTAAACCCAGTCATCCGTCCAACTCGTGAGTGGACGTCCTATGCGGCGCTTTCGGACCGCAGTCTTCATTTGAGAACTTCTCGGCCCCGACGAGCATCTGTTCTCCGTGTTATATATATGGTCTGCCTATTGCTATTACCATTTAAATAAGCTATTTTTTTTATTCTGCTGGATGGCAAACGAGCAAGTGGGTCTCCTGAGTTCATGAGGATAAGGTATTATTTGATATGCAATTTACTAGAATGGATAAAAGGTTATATTGTGTTACAGCCACGGGCGAGCCAGCTCTGTGCCTCTCTTCAGTGGTGATACACGCTTTGCGAGAGGCGGTGCGATCCGCACGTCTCGACGCTGGATACAAAGATGACTGGGTCCATATTGGTTAGTATAGATACGGCTTTCAGTTATTTTTAGAGCAGCACATGCTTTAATGGGACTCCATGACTAAGACTCCGGTTGCCTATTCAGCCATCCGTCACAAGTGGGTAAATATAATTTTGAATCATAACTAATAGTACACTTGAAAAGTTATCTAAGAACTGTACGCTACCCGAAGCGTTACTCAAGTAAATTCATGTTAAATGATTCAAGCCTCGTTGTTACCATAAAGTCCAAAAATTAAAAAAAAAATACAATAAGATAGTCTTGCTTGAATCAGGGTTAAATCAGGCAGTCGAAATAAAATTCTGCGGTGTGGAAAGCAAGAGTAAGCCACACCACACCACACTATTTTCCTAAGAAAACCGTCGTGAATTCTCACTATTGATCTTCAACCGGCAACCATAACCTTTTTATAAGAGCGTTACGACTTTGAATCTATATTAATAATTTCGTCCAGGGGTACGGTAGACTCGAACGAAATGCACATCAAATTGAAGAGCGTAAAAAATTAGTCGATCCGAGTCGACAACATATATCCGCAAAATTCGGATTATGGAGAATTTCGTTAAATTCTAATGGCACTGACAAACAAACCGCAGTCGCCATCTTGGGTAGTTAATAAACGTTCCGTTTCATACTAGCTAGCTCTTAGATACGGCTCGCCTTCAACACATCGCGTGCGTCACGCCAAAAAAGTATCCATTACAAAGAACTGTGACTCATGTGACTGTGTAAAACGAAACGTCTTGCCGGAAAACTTGAATGGATCTTATCAAAACTCAAAACTATCACCAACTACCTTCAACTATAACTATTGTAATAATACGGAAATAAACCTTTTACATAAAGCTAGGCTTTATTCAATTAGAAATTTTACATGACACAACTTGACAGTTTGACAATTCATAGTAGTAATAATATAAAGTACATAGAGTTCAACGATGAGCATAAGGACTCTTTGAATCAGCAAAGAGTCGATATCATATCATTCTCCGCGGCTCAGAAGATTCCTCCACAATTACCAGAACAGCACACGCTCATGCTGTAATCCTTGAGATAGTGCGGCAGTTTTCGAGCCCTGGCAGGTCTCCTCAACGTTTCTGGCTCTGGCAGTGGAGCCACTTCAGACTGTGTCTGTTCAACATTTTGAGGAGGTGTAAAGCTGTCTTTTCCGGACACAGATTGGTGCTCGGGGCTGATATCTTGGGTAATTATTGGGGATTCTCGCGTATTAGAATCAGGTTCTGTTTCTTGGGCAATAATTTCTCCCTGACCTCCAATCGGGGCTAGGTGCCTATTTGACACGGTTGTTTCACGGCCATCAGGGAGCCGAATATATGAATAATCTGCGTTGCTTCTAGCAGATCCACTTCTTCCACTAGGGGCTGATATTTGCTGGCTCGGTCACAGCGGCGTAGAAGAACCTGCCCTGTTCCAGTCAACCATGTAGGCATCGAGGTTCCGTTAGGAGAGCGTCTGCTGTGCCGGAACATCCTCTCGTGTGGTGAACAATTAATTGCCGTACACAGCAGTGAGCGTATGGAATGTAGAGCGAATGGAAGGACTTTCTCCCACTCTTCCTTCGGCAAATTGTGGGTCCGTAGAGCCAATTGAACTGTTTTCCATAGTGTTGAATTTAATTTTTCCACCTGGCCATTCCCTTGGGGGTTGTAGGCGGTAGTGCGGCTCGTAGCGATACCTCGTGAGTGAAGAAATTCTTTAACTTCTGAGGACATAAACGACGATCCCCGGTCGGAGTGTATATACGCCGGCATACCAAATATCATGAAAAGCGAATTCAGATGCATGGTTACAGTCCTCGCACTTACATCAGTACATGGAAAGGCGAATGGAAAACGTGAATATTCGTCGATGACAGTAAGTATAAACCGATTCTTGGTATTTGTTGGGACCGGGCCCTTAAAATCTATACTAAGACGCTCAAAAGGTGAAGTGGCCTTTATAAGCTCAGGGAGCGGGTCTTGATTTCTGAAAAAGTTTGGCTTTATCTAACAGTCTCTGACGAATGTTAGATGAATTGATCCCGGCTATAAAAGCTCCACGTATGCTATCACTTCTATTCGTTTCAGCGTCCACGGAATTGAATTGGCATTCTTTAGATAGTTGTCTGAGTGCCTGAAGATATGTGTCGATAGATTCTCCTGACTGCTGGCGCCTCGTCGCGAGTACATGTCTAGCGTATATTATATTCTTAAGTTTTACATACAAGGCATCCAGGATGGCGATGGCATCAGCATACGTTGTGCAATCACTGATGTATGCAAAAACTCGCGGCGAAACATAGTTCACTAGCAGTTGTAGCTTGACGGCGTCAAGAAGACGAGCAGGAGCAGCAGGTGCGCCAACATCCGTTGCAGCGGGGGCGGACGCGGCTTCACGAGCGGTCAAAAAGTTTCCGAAGGTCCGCTTCCAGTGTTCCCACTCAGGCGCGGTGGTATTTAATGATGGGTCACCATCAAAACGTTCGGGTCGTAAGAATCTATCCATTTTACTAATTGAATAAATTGTAATAATACGGAAATAAACCTTTTACATAAAGCTAGGCTTTATTCAATTAGAAATTTTACATGACACAACTTGACAGTTTGACAATTCATAGTAGTAATAATATAAAGTACATAGAGTTCAACGATGAGCATAAGGACTCTTTGAATCAGCAAAGAGTCGATATCATATCAACTATCTTCAGTTGTTGACGTTTGTTCCGAGTCGACAACTTGTAGGTAGAAAATTCGGATTTAGCGAGTATTTTCAATAAAAAATGGAATAAATTACTGAGTATATATAATGGCGTTGCGAAGTAAACATGTCAAAGTCATCACATCAAAGTGGCGTGAGTGACACGTCATCACGTGTCACAGGTTTGCATTTCGTTCTCCATTGTGACCTTTTAAGGGCCCCACACACGGTACGATTCGTCGATTTTCATCAGATCGATCGTACAGACGGATCGTACCTTATATGGGGCCCTTTAGGTCTAATTTCTTTGATTATGAGACAGACATACGTAGTCGGTCCCAAAGTTCTGTCACTGGCACATTATTTTTAAATTTAAAACATGATTTTAAGAAAATTTGGCTTTTTTTCGCGCTGTCATCGTTCATCCACCATTACCTCTCATATTTTTTTTTTTTTTTTTTTTTTTTTTTTTTTTTTTTTTTTTTTAATTATTACTAATCATATTACCTTTGACGATTTCAATACAAATTCTTATAACTGACATTTATGTAAATTATAATGTAATGATGTATTGAATGAATAAATAAACTAAACTAAACTAAACTATTTCGTTTTCTAGAATTTTTTTACCGTACAACGGCAAAAACTACTAGACACTGGCAAAATTGTCCTCTGATGGACAGAGCCATATTTTTTTAAAGAAACAACAAGAAAATTTGATTGAATTCCATTTTTGAATGTTTGTCAATTATTTTAAAACAATAAACAGTCATTCGCTGCAATTTCTCACGATGGAGTGGACGTTGAAAGAAAACCGAATAGCTGTTTTAGCATTGCACCGCTGTGGGCACTCGCCAAGTACCATTTTCAAGTTGCTCAAAAATGTAAATATAACGCTTAGGTTTGTGTACCGTACGATTGACAGGTACAATGAAGTCTCCAGTGTTGAGGACAAGAAAAGAATTGGCCGGCCTCGCTTCGTACAAACACCAGCAGTGATCAAAGCGATCAAGGCACGCATAGCAAGAAATCCTGTCCGAAAACAGCAGTTAATGGCTTTGCAGATGGGTGTCAGTAGAAAAACCGTCAAAAAGGTTTTAAACGAAGATCTTAGTCTGCGAGCATACAAAAAATAGAGTGGGCACTTACTTAATGCCCGTCTAAAAACAATAAGGTTTAAAAGATCCCGGAAGTTGTTAAAGCGGTACGCGAAAAATCGACACCGTGATATCCTCTTTACAGACAAAAAGATTTTCGATATTGAAGAGAAGTACAATAAACATAATGATAGAGTGTACGCTAGGAGCTCTGAAGAGTATTCTCTGATCTTATTACGGGCCAACTGAGGTTCATTTTTGCGAAAAAGGGGACAAAATCAGTGCGAAAGTGTACCAAGAGACGGTTTTGGATAAGCATGTCAAAGATCTGCCCAACACGCTATTTTCAGGTCATAATTTTGTGTTCCAGCAGGATTCTGCGCCAGCACACAAAGCCAAGACCACTCAAGCCTGGTTTGGCCGTCAAAAAATCGACTTTATAAGACACGAAGATTGGCCTTCCTCCAGTCCGAACCTTAATCCTCTGGACTTTAAAATTTGGCAGGTCTTAGAGGGGAAGGTCTGTGCTAAACCCCATAAAAATTTGGAGAGCCTGAAGTCATCTTTAAGAAAAGCAGTCGCTGAAATAGACATGAAAATGGTGCGTGCTGCGATAGACGACTGGCTGCGCCGATTAAGGGCCTGTATTAAAAACAAAGGAAGTCATTTTGAATAATTTTAAGTACTTAAATTTATTTTTTTATTAAATGTACTTTAAATTGGTATATAATTTATTAAAAACTGATTGGTACTTTTGTTTTTATCATTATTTTCATTTGTGACAGAACTTTTGGGACTGACTACGTAGTTATTTGGGCAAATAAGATTTAGGAGAAATATCTACTGGTGAAATACCGATACGTAGGTTAGCCGTTAAAGTGTTTGTGATAATAATTAAGGCTGGGAATATACGTCAGATTTTTCGATAAGTACGACAGTCTTTACTGGCAAAAAATTTTTTCAAACATATTATTATGAGTCTACATTTTACCCGAGCGAAGCCGGGTTTTCATCTAGTAATAGATAATTACAGGCACAATATTAAAACTTTAAGTTTCACGATCTTGTTTTACATTTCATTGGTAAAATAACCTTCTTAATTATGTTCCTCCTATTTCTTAAAGTAAGAAATTGTGCCTAAGTCTTTGATCTAAACGTTTTCCGCAGGCAGAAATTAATTTAAAGCGCCCACTCTTTAGCTTTTGGAAATAGAAAGCATAGTTAATTGGGGAAAAAGTGAAATTTCCAGTACGACCTCTCAACTTTGAAAGCCAGAGATAGGCTTAAAACTAAATAATTATGGATTGTTAGATTATCCGTAACATGTAAGGCGTGTTTAAATATTATAATAATATATCTAAGTATTACTTAACTAAGATATTTACTAAACTTCGCATAGGAGGTCCCTATAGCAGGAAGCGTGCAAAAAGCCTTTTTATTCGAACGATAATTTCATAAACATATGTATCAAGTGCTCGGCGTTTCTATCGGAGGGCCTACTCTGAAATCCGAAAATTGAAGTTCGTATCGTACCATCTCTCTCACTCTCGTATTAAATACAGTAGAACCCGCTTAAGACGATTTTGAGGGGACCTAGCAAAAAATACGTCTTAACCAGGAAATCGTAGTAAACGTGAAAAAAAAACTAGTACCTACCTGATTTTTGTTTCTGATTGTTCATCGTAAACTTTTAATATGGTCTTTCTATGACTCTTTATTCTTGCAGTGATTGCTTCTTTTATTTTCGACACCACTGAACTAACGCTAACGCGAATGAAGATATGAATTTTAAGACTCACAACAATTGAAACTTAAAACAAATCAAATCTAAGTGTAGGTAGTGTAAATCTAAGGTATACGGTCAAGGACTTCAATTCATAGGCCACCATGGAACCATTTCACAGTAAACGTCAAAGTGACATCGCATTAATTAACAATGAAAAGGTGATGAATTAAAGTCCTTTACCGTACGAACCAATTAGCCGATCGCTTAGTCAGGGCTACAAACTGACGAGTATCTGGACAGGAGGAAGTGTCGCCAGAATCGCGTCCCCTTGCGTAATATTAGTACGACATGGTTAGTCCCAATTTTTTACACCAGAATACATAAGCTGGTAAGGTAACATTGAACTACGATGCAAGGTGGCTAATAATAATATAATTTTAGATAGCATATTAAGCGGGAAGCGAGTCGTGTTAACCGTGAAAAAACGTATGAAAATAGGCCTAAAATTGCAGGGACCGGCGTAAAATGGCGTATTATGCGGGTAATCGTATTAAACACTTTAGTACAAGTGTCACAGGGACGGAACGACACGAACTTGGAATTTCGTAGTAGCCCCCCAGTTCGTGTTAAAATCGTTTTACCGTAATTTCACTTTAATTTGAATTATGCTCCATAATCTTCTAGCATAATTTGTGCGAAAAAAACGAGTAAAACTGATGGGAACGCGGCAGTGCCCGCGCCAAATCAATTGCGGGACCCACTGCCTTGTCATCCATTTCTCAAAGCATTTCGCCGTATTTTCAAGCCTATGTAGAGTAGCGCTCGGTTTCAGTTGAAAGCTGTAATTCTGTTTATTTGACAAACTAGGGAAACTTATGAGAACAATTTCAAGTTTATCTATAATAATAATTTCAAGTTGAAGTATACGTTCATTTGCTTAGAATTAATAAGGGTGCAAAGTTCGTTGGAAACTGCCTGATTAAGGATCAAAAAAGCTGAAATAGTATTTGTTTAATACCTAGAGACAGACTTAGCATGGAAACAGGGTTTAGAAACCAGATTGTCATGATTTTGGAATACGTGACAGAAAAACTCGAGAGCCGAACATAGTATATTTAGATGAATGTTTTCTGATGATAAACAAAAATTAAAGATCTAGAAAATATGTTGACCTCACCCCAGCCGGCCCAAACTATGGAAGATACCGAATTGCCCACTGAGAATTGCCGGTTTTTTATAATATGTTGGTAGGTATTAATTGGTGCAAATACGAGTACGATCAGAGCGGCGGCGCGCAGTGCGCGTGTTGCAGCAGCCGCTGAGTCGCGTTGCTCCGAAGACGAAGGGCTACGGATTAGCCCGAAACATGTCGAGCTAAACTCGATTTAAGACGTGAGTTATCCGGGTCATTATATTTAATATGAGTGAGTCTCACGGTAGTTTCATGTTCAAAACGAGTACGATCCGGTTACAAACCATCAAAGTAAGATCACTTTCTAGCGCTTAGCTCGTGGGCATTTAGCTTTAGGTTAGCAAGCACTGTTTAAAGTTACTTAGGTCCCCAAATTAAGGCATAACAAACTGGTGGAACTTTGTAAACCTAATTTTT
>NC_133478.1:4599789-4677624 GCF_025370935.1 Choristoneura fumiferana
GGGACACCTAACTATAATGAAAATTATAAAGTAAAATTATAAAAAAATACTAGGTATTAAAATCGATGCTGTGGGCGAGGTGGTAGGCCCATATAAAGGATAGCAATCTTTGTAAAAAAAATGGATCTCCTCACTGGACAGTCTCAGTCTCGACGTCGAGTAAACTAAATATACTTCTTTCCTGAAACGAGTTTGATAATGTCAAAGGAAAAGCAATGCCCTATTCAAATTATAGTATGAACTTTTGTTCTTGTTCTTCTTGACCTTGTTGTTGTGTATGGTTTGAAAGTCTTGCTTTAAAGTGAAGGCGAAATTGAATGCGTTTCGGAAAATCACAGTTAAACCACGCTTGTTAGTTGTTTGCTGATAGTAATCAACAGTTTCCAGTTTTTTTTATTCAATAAACAAGTGGTCCTTTTTTTGGAAAATTACTAGCCACTATTAATAATTATTGTATAATAATTGGCGAGTCATCACGATGTAGTAGGTACACATAAACTTAAATTACTTACTTAAAACCCTAAAAAACCAGCTAATAATAGTAATATAATCTTTATTTCGGAATACACAGGACTCCATAGATGATTAGTAACAGAGCTTATTTCCTAAATTTAGTACTTAAAATTAATCAATTAAATTAAATTATATGAGCATTAATTTCATTTAACTACTAAAAACTGTCCTAAACAATCATCCCAAAAATTATGGAGACGCGTTTTCAAGAAAAGGCTACAATCTGACTCTTAATTCCTGGCTACAAGACAAAAAATAAGGCTATTTAAAAAATATATATGTTTTAGCTGACGGAAAGTACGGTCCAGACGTGTCTCTGAACGAATTCATCCGTACCGTAGCGGACCTGCGCGGCACTAAAGCGATGTGCCACGAGGGCGGCTGCGGCGCGTGCGTCGTCGCCATACGCGCCGCCGCGCCGCCCACCAATGAGATGAGGACTTTTGCTGTCAACTCTGTAAGTTAGAACAATAATTTTGAAGTCAACTAAAAGAATGGCTCGCAGTATAGGACATAAGTCATGCCTTGGGTAGTTTTAGGAGGCCTCTTCGGTTTATAGGAATATTACTGCAATTTTCTGCCTTCAGAGAGCAGCACTAGCACAAAACCATAAATACAGTATCTTAAATTCTACATTATCATAAATTATTTCAATTATTTTTTTGGTAATATGGCTCTATCGTTACTTTCGATGTAAATATCATGTAATTTTGTTACTTTTTTTTTATATTACCACTTTGTCGGCGTGACTGATCTGAGCTTAGCCGCGGACAGACGGACCGACATGGCGAAATTATAAGGGTTCCTAGTTGACTACGGAAACCTAAAGATGACATACATTCAATAATGTTCAAAGAAATTTTTAATGTACTTCATCAGTCACTTTTCATTTCAACCTGCAAATTGTCTTCTCACAACAAGTTCATTCTACCTCGCAGTGTCTCGTTTCCATCCTTTCATGCCACGGCTGGGAAATCACCACAGTGGAAGGGATTGGTAATAGAACAATGGGTTACCACGACATCCAGACAAGACTGGCCAAGTTTAACGGCACCCAGTGCGGATACTGCACTCCAGGATGGATCATGAATATGTACAGGTAGGTAACAAACTTAAATAAAGATGAAAATTAATTATAAACTTGTGCCGAGCTCCTATTTTTTAATGCAAATCAAACTTTGTGCTTCAACCGTTGTCGAGTTTGGATCAGTTACATTGATTGGTCCGAATAATTGCCGACGGGTTAGGCTAATAAAAGTACAGTAAAGCGGGAGGCAACAGCAAAAGAAACAAGAGCGTGTCGGACACGCCCAAAATAGGGTTCCGTAGCCATTACAAAAAAAAACAAGTATCTTCACGGCACTTACGTCCTTTTGTTGAGAAGCGCAGTTTTTCGGCAATAACTCAAAAACGGTATACCCGATCATGTTGAAACCAATTTTCCTTGAAAGTATTTTCATTTTTTAGCATATTTTTTTGGTTTACAAGATAGAGAGGGGGGGCACAAGTTATGCTACTTTGGGAGCTATTATTTCCGGAATTCTTCACTTAATCAATTTTTTTTTGAGAAACCTTAAATAAAATATTTTCAAAAGAGCTTTTCGTTGATGCCAGTTAAAAAAAACTTTTTCAATTTCTGTTACGTGTATGGAGTGCCCCCCCTATACATATTTATTTTTGTAATTTAACTACAAAACTAAATAGCGGCTTTTACAAGACATCTTTACTCCAAATTTCATTGAAATACATCTTGTAGTTTTCGAGTAAAATGCCTGTGACATACGGACGGACAGACAGACAGACAGACAGACGGACTTGACGAAACTATAAGGGTTCCGTTTTTGCCATTTTGGCTCCGGAACCTTAAAAATGGAATCAGGCGTGGCGTAAAATGGCGTAACTTTGCAAGTGTTAAAATAAAACCTTGCTTTTTGCGATCTACCTTATTAGTTTTATTTATTTAATTGACTGACTGCGTTTAAACGTGTTGGCCCGAAGAAGTAATTCAAACTACTTTAATTAATGTCTCTTCAAAATTATTTTTTATGTACAATAGACGTACATCTATTAAACATAGTCAAAGATTGCACAATACAAGTATTTACAATATTTTTTATCTTCAACAGTTTGTACAATGCTAAGAATGGGAAATTAACTACGAAAGAAATAGAAAACTCATTTGCCGGGAACCTATGTAGATGTACAGGATACAGACCCATTGCAGATGCTTTTAAGACCTTCGCTTCAGATGCTGACTGCAATCTTGTAGATAAACTGACAGATTTGGAAGATTTAGGAATGTTCAAGCCCTGTGGAGTTAATTGCACCAAAAAATGTCCACATAAGAACAAAGAAAATGATATTCTTCTAGGAAAACTAAATTTAAATCAAGATAAAGATACCCCTGAAGATGATTGGTGTGTTGTTGAAGATTCCGATAACAAACTTACTGTTTTAGAATACGGAGCGCAAAAATGGTATAAGGCGTTTACACTTGAGCATGTTTTTAAAATTATGGCAATGTGTAAGGAATATAAACTGATAGCTGGGAACACTGGACAAGGTAAACATTTTTTTAAACTCAAAAACATTATAAGACTTAACGCCAAATACATAGCATGTATTTACTTTCTAGGTGTATACCATGTTGAAAGCTATCCTTCAAATGTGATTGACATATTTAGCGTGGCTGAAATCAAAGGATACGTCATAGATGTGAACCTGATTCTTGGGGCTGGGATGACCCTGACTGACATGATGGAGCTTTTTCTCGATCTTTCTTCACGCAACGAAGAATTTTCGTATCTGAAACAGTTTCATGAACACATGGACTTGGTAGCGCATATACCAGTGAGAAATGTTAGTAAGTAAAAAAATCTATTGTATTTTTTTTTGTATTTGAACAATGTATTTTAAATTGAATGTATTGTGTTCTTTTGCAGATTGGAACTATTGGAGGAAATTTGTATATGAAGTATTTTAATAATGATTTTCAATCTGATCTATTTTTACTGTTTGAAACTGTAGGAGCGATGTTGACAATTGGTTGGTAGTTTATTTGGTATACACAATTTTAACTAATTGTCATATTTTATGAAATAAACCCGGATAACTCACGTCTTAAAACTTGTTTAGCTCTACATGTTTTGACGTGTGTCGAGTCGACGTGAGTTATCCGGTTTTACTTCATTAAATATGACTGAGTTTCACGGTTATTATTTTGACTTATTATTTTTTGCGAAATTTATTAATTGGCCCTCTTTTCATAATTTAAGTAACTGTTTCGGTTATTTGGCTATTTTAACAATAAAGGTGTTTTTGGCAGGGTTGAGGCTAGTGGGCGCTACAATTCGATAACTATCTTAATGAACGTCTGTAAGACGCTTATATCATTTATATAAATAAATGAAAATATTATTTTTAGTTTTATATTGTTAGTGCTTTAGTAGGAAAATACGAACTAAAAACCAAGAACAAAAGATACAAAACACGACATTCACGGCAAACTGTAAAAAAATAAGTTTTGAAAGATATAAGCGCGTCAGTTCCGTTTTTCGCCACGTTCATCAAGATTTTTGTCACTATATAATTTTCTAAGATATAAATTCTGCTATGCTTCTTCTCATTTTCACATTTATATATCATTTAGCCAGAATGAGCCAACCTCAAGAAAGTTTGTAACGTCAAATCGCACATCTAGATTGAAATACAACATTTTTTAGGCCTTTCAGAAAGTAAATGTACGTAAGTCTAAATTTAAATAGTACTCAATTATTTTGATTTGATATCGCTTTAGATCTAGGCGTGTGAAATTTATCTCACGATACTAAGGCTATCTCGTAATATTCCGTCTGTCAGAAAACCCTCATTGCATGTGAATTTTATTAAATGTGTTTTTAAGCTGAAGGAGTACACACAACGAAAACAATGACACTACCGGAATTCCTTAAAATGAATATGAAACGAAAAATCATACTCAACATTATGCTTCCGCCGCTTTCAAAATGCTGCTCTGTAAAAACTTACAAGGCAAGTGTTTTCAAGAGTTAAATGTGTTTAAGTTAATTCTGTAGAATTTTATGTACATAAACGAGCAGTCACAGAACCTATATAGCTCTAGAATCACACCATCTTAACGATTATCATGACTAATCGGGTAAAATTATTATCACAATTTTTTTAGATCATGCCACGATCTCAAAATGCTCACGCTGTCGTCAATGCAGGTTTCATGTTCAAATTCAAACGTGACACTACTATCATAGAAAAAGTATCGTTGATATTTGGCAGCATATCAGCCAGCTTCATTCACGCCAGCAAAACTGAAGCCTTATTGATTGGCAAAGATCTTTTTACTAATGAAACTTTGCAAATAGCGGCAAAGTCGTTATTTGATGAAATATTGCCTGAAGAAGCTCCGCCGGAACCTTCTGCTGCTTATAGAAGGATGCTAGCTGTTAGTCTCTATTACAAGGTATATCTTGAATTCATTTTTATTTATCTCTACTAAACTAAACAAGCTTTTAGTTTTACAAAAGTTTACTGCATTTATTTATAACCAATAAAAACTATTCTTAAAAATAAGTGAATATTTTTTTCAGGCAATTTTATATTTATGCCCGGAAGATAAACTAGATCCCAAACATCGTTCCGGTGGGACAGCAATAAAGAGGAACACATCTAAAGGAACCCAAATGTTTGATACTGATAAATCTGTGTGGCCCCTTAACCAACCCGTTCCTAAAATTGAGGCTTTAGTGCAATGCAGCGGTGAAGCCAACTTTGCCAATGACCTGCCGTCGAAGGTCGGAGAAGTTTATGGAGCATTTGTCTGTGCTGATGCCAATTCTGGAAGTATTATTAGTGGATTTGATGCGACTGAAGCTATGGTAAGCAACAAACAAATCGTTTTATTATAACATTTTCAAAAGTAACTTATAAATCAAGAATGAAGAGAAACAACAATTAAATCTAAGCTGCGACATCATATGATTTTCAACAAAAAATAGTATATATAAACATTTAAACTTATCAAATTACTGTATAATTCTATGAATACTTCATTGTTTTCAGAAAATAACAGGTGTTGTAGCATTTTATACTGCGCAAAATATACCAGGAGACAACGTATTCACTCCTCTAAACGTGCCGCTAATTCAAGCTACTGAAGAAATCTTATGCTCCAAAGAAGTAAAGTTCTATGGCCAACCTGCCGCTATTATTGTGGCAAATAGAGAAAAAATAGCGAACAGGGCAGCAAAACTAGTTAAAGTTAAATATGCTTCAATTAATAAAAATAGACCACTTTTAACTCCACAAGACGTCCTAAAGTCTCCTGAGCGCTCCAAAAGAGTAACAAATAATAAAACAGTAGAACCTGTTGATGTTGGCCATGATGTGAAGCTGGTACTTAAAGGCGAATTGAATTTGGAGACGCAATATCATTACTATATGGAGCCACAAACATGTGTAGTAAAACCGACCGAGGATGGTATCGAAGTATACTCTGCAACGCAGTGGCTTGACTTGACTAATGTGGCTGTTGCACAATGTCTGAAGGTGCCCGCAAATAGGTTTGTACCAAAGCAAGATGTATCATTACCCTCCTATATGTAGATAGCCTCTCTTAGACTTCTGAAGATGTAGAATAATCCAGCTGATACCTATTCCCACACAGTTTTTGATGTTAACTTTCTGCTTTGATTCTTGCCTTTCCCTATTAACTTATTTTTCCACTTCTAGTGTTAACGTCATCGTGCGCAGAGTTGGCGGCTCATATGGAGGAAAAATAACACGGTCCGTTCAAATTGCCTGCGCAGCTGCAATCGTTTCCCACTTACAAGGCAAAACCTGCAGATTCGTCGTACCGTTACAGACCAATATTAAAATAGCTGGAAAAAGAATACCAACACATTCTAACTTCGAGGTAATATAGTGTGAATTAGACACATAACATTAAAAAATAAATATTACTGGCTGTAGAAACTGTTATCACTGTATTCAGGTTGGAGTTAACAATGAAGGTGAAATACAGTATTTGAGGAACATTTTTTATCAAGACAATGGATGTGCACCAAATGAAACGATAGGACATTTGACACTCAATCATTTTCTTAATTGTTATGACACAAAACGATGGTATATTGAAGCCAATAGTGTCGAAACTGACACACCCTCAAATACTTGGTGTAGAGCTCCATGTAAGTAATTTGTATTTTTTTGTTCTTGTAGATTTCCGTAAAAAAATAAATTCTTTTACCATAATATTAAACGCAAGAGATTTCCATATACCAATAACTAATTTTTACGCATTTTTAGCATCAACTGAAGGTGTAGCTATGATTGAAAATATAATTGAAATAATAGCTCATAATCTTGGCAAAGACCCAATGGAAATAAGGGCTAAAAATATGGCTAAAGGAAACAATCCGATTCCCGAATTAATAGATCAACTGAAACAAGACTCGAATTATGAAGCTAGGCTAAAAGAAATAGTCGGCTTCAATGGAAATAACAGATGGAGAAAAAGGGCAATGAAAATAATACCAATGACGTACGAGCTTTTCTACTTTGGCAATTACAATTCCATCGTATCCGTTCTACATGGTGATGGGTCGGTAGTTATAACTCATGGAGGTATTGAAATGGGGCAAGGTATTAACACAAAGGTTGCTCAAGTAGCTGCGTACATACTCGGGGTTTCGCTAGACAAAGTAAGCATCAAGCCAAGCACAAGCTTCATTTCTCCCAATACCATGACAACTGGTGCTAGCATCGGAAGTGAGTGCGTAGTTTTTGCTACAATGAAAGCATGTGAAATTTTAATGAAAAGATTTGAACCTATAAGAGAAAAAATGGGTAAACCATCATGGGAGGAGCTTGTTGAAAAAGTTTTCAAAGCCGGAATAGATCTACAAGCTTCACATATGTTTTCAAATAACGACGGAGTGAAGCCATATTTTATTTATGGAGTGGTTGCTTTAGAGTTGGAAGTTGATATTTTGACAGGAAACCATGATGTCAGAAGAGTCGACTTGCTGGAAGATACTGGCAGAAGTTTGAGTCCAGAAATTGACATAGGACAAGTTAGTTTTTTTTTATTAAATAATGTATTTCTGTGACTTTAAACACAAATTCAGAGGATTAACATGAAATTTGATCCGTTTCGCCATCCGTAGAAAGATTATATATATATTAAATTTTTAACACTTTTAAACATCAGCTATGATATGATAACAACTAGAAAATATAGTTTTTTTTGTTGGTGTTTTTTGAAGTAGACTATATCTAAGTTGTGTTTTGGTACCCTTAACTTTCAGATTGAGGGTGCGTTTGTCATGGGCCTTGGATATTTTACGTCTGAGAAGACGATCTATGACCCTGAGTCCGGTAGGTTGCTTACCGACCGCACATGGACCTACAAGCCACCGGGGATCAAAGATATACCTGCTGATTTCAGGGTATACTTTAAGAGAAACGCTGGCAATCCTTATGGTGTCCTTCAATCTAAAGGTACCTTCATCATTGCCATTTTACTTAGGCTTATAATATAAATACCTTAGGATATCACAGACATCGACAGGCGGAGATTACATGTAGAAAGGCTAATTTCTCTGGAGATTTCTACAAGATACTTCATAAGAAGCATTTAGATGTGAATCGACAAAGATCATAAAATATAGAATTAAAAATAATTCTATTTTAATTTTACATATGAATTAATTGAATCTTGTTCCATGGCAGTATGAACCTGCAAGATACATAACTTGATTTATTTCAACTAAATAGCAGTTCATTTGCAAAAAATCGCGTTGGCTTACTTTTCGAAGTTATTTAAACTATTTGAACTAATTAAAAAAAGATATTCTAAATTACCGTTTCAAAGCGTTAGTCATCATCATCATCATATCAGCCGTAGGACGTCCACTATTGGACATATACATTTTACCTCTAGTTGCTTTGGTTGGGAGCGGCCTGCATCCACCGCGTACCTGCGGGTTAAACCCAGTCATCCGTCCAACTCGTGAGTGGACGTCCTATGCGGCGCTTTCG
Organism: Choristoneura fumiferana; assembly: GCF_025370935.1. Taxonomy (NCBI): domain Eukaryota; kingdom Metazoa; phylum Arthropoda; class Insecta; order Lepidoptera; family Tortricidae; genus Choristoneura; species Choristoneura fumiferana. The sequence goes on from NC_133478.1 coordinate 4,608,355, forward strand.
GACCGCAGTCTTCATTTGAGAACTTCTCGGCCCCGACGAGCATCTGTTCTCCGTGTTATATATATGGTCTACCTATTGCTATTACCATTTGAACAAGCTATTTTTTAAATTCTGCTGGATGGCAAACGAGCAAGTGGGTCTCCTGAGTTCATGAGGATAAGGTATTATTTGATATGCAATTTACTTAAAAGGATAAAAGGTTATATTGTGTTACAGCCACGGGCGAGCCAGCTCTGTGCCTCTCTTCAGTGGTGATACACGCTTTGCGAGAGGCGGTGCGATCCGCACGTCTCGACGCTGGATACAAAGATGACTGGGTCCATATTGGTTAGTATAGATGCGGCTTTCAATTATTTTTGAGCGGCACATGCTTTAATGGGACTCCATGACTAAGACTCCGGTTGCCTGCCTATTCAGCCATCGGTCACAAGTGTGTAATTATAATTTTGAACCATAACTAATAGTACACTTGAAAAGTTATCTAAGAACTGTACGCTTCCCGCGGCGTTACTCAAGTAAATTCATGTTAAATGATTCAAGCCTCGTTGTTACCATAAAGTTCAAAAATTAAAAAAAAAATACAATAAGATAGTCTTGCTTGAATCAGGGTTAAATCAGGCAGTCGAAATAAAATTCTGCGGTGTGGAAAGCAAGAGTAAGCCACCACACTATTTTCCTAAGAAAACCGTCGTGGAATCTCACTATTGATCTTCAACCGGCAACCATAACCTTTTTATAAGAGCGTTACGACTTTGAATAATAGATAATTACAGGCACAATATTAAAACTTTAAGTTTCACGATCTTGTTTTACATTTCATTAGTAAAATAACCTTCTTAATTATGTTCCTCCTATTTCTTAAAGTAAGAAATTGTGCCTAAGTCTTTGATCTAAACGTTTTCCGCAGGCAGAAATTAATTTAAAGTGCCCACTCTTTAGCTTTTGGAAATAGAAAGCATAGTTAATTGGGGGAAAAGTGAAATTTCCAGTACGACCTCTCAACTTTGAAAGCCATAGATGGGCTTAAATCTAAATAATTATGGATTGTTAGATTATCCGTAACATGTAAGGCGTGTTTAAATATTATAATAATATATCTAAGTATTACTTAACTAAGATATTTACTAAACTTCGCATAGGAGGTACCTATAGCAGGTAGCGTGCAAAAAGCTTTTTATTCGAACGATAATTTCATAAACATATGTATAAAGTGCTCGGCGTTTCTATCAGAGGGCCTACTCCGAAATCCGAAAATCGAAGTTCGTATCGTACCATCTCTCTCACTCTCGTAAAAGTAAAAAACCTGCACAATAATAAACACTTCCCGGACATGTCCGGGAAGTAATGCCACTTTTTTTTTATTATCGCATCAACGCATATAACTATGGGCTTCCCGGTCGATTTTTCCAACATTCATGACAACATTTCCGAGCAAGTTGGAGAAAAATAAATTATACTTAATTATTTATGTTACATAGAACAAACATTTAGAAGGTCAGAACTACGTTTTTTTAGCTCCGAAGGTATAAACCTTCGGAGCTAAAAAAACGTAGTAACATTAGACGCTACGGCGTGGTACTGAAAAAGTAGTGCCATGCGTTAATTTCCAACCACTACTTTCTCTGTCATTATTCCAAATGTATGAGCTAGGAGTTGACCCATTTTAAAGAGGTCAAAATAGTAAGAGTGTATGTTAACTTCTGTATCTTTGACATAGATGAACAATAACTTATAAAAAAAACCATTTAAATTTTTTGAACCTTTACCCTATTTGGGTATCCTCATTTTTATTCTTGGTTAGTCACTGTGATGATCCGCAATTTTCTATAATGTATATATTTGACCTTATTGTATTTTATTACAGAGAATCCGTGTACCGTGGAAAACATATTCATGTCAATTGGGCACAAATTGGAACACTTCAAACTTACATGAAAATGGCCCATAGAACTAATGAACAAGCCATTCTTGGAAATGAGAAGACGCGCATTGAATAATGAAATTAATGGTGGCAGTTTAAGTTAGAAGTAGTTTGCGTGTATTTTTATAGTTTGTATTTGCATCTTAATTTGAAGTCATCGTTTAACGATCACAGAATTATAACGCATTCGCTTTTCTTTCGTTCAAACGATATAAGACGAGGGTAGAAAGAGAAAACCTAGCTTTAAAAAAATACGGCCTCTGAGTTGCTAGTTGTCATCTGACATAAGTGTGTAACGTTTTGTTTTTAAAAAATAAATTTAAAAAATATGAAAAAAACAACATTGTTTCAATATACGTATGCATTCCCGTTCGGTTTTCATTTAGTTATTTTTTTGCTCCAATGACGAATTTTCTTTTTTTTTATTTAAAAAAGTACCTACTACATAGTTAAGGAAATTCATGTTTTCAATAATTTGGCTGATAATTGAATTTAGCAGTGATTTATTGAAATATCTTTATACCCCTGCCTTTTTTAAACGCTTTTCTTTATGCAGTCAGTATAATGTGACGTCACAATGTTAGTATGTATTTCTCTGTCTATTCTTGAATTTCAAACCTTTATAATTCTAATTTACATATGTAATGTTAGATTAATAATTGTATGTCTGTTCGATAATACACCTTGACAAGCTTTGATTTATAAAATAGGTAGTAAACCACCGAATCATATTATAATGTTTTAAAAATATTTTTGGCAAAAGCTAAAGGCTTACTATTATTGCATGTTGAGCCATACTCGTGTAGGTACTAAATTTAAGGCCGATTCGAGCTCTGGACCTGTGTCAAAATTCAGTAACAGAATATGAACTTCAAATTATCATCAGCCGGAAGACAATCACTGCTGAGCTGAACAAACCCTTAAAACGCTGATGAACGTCAACTCGCCGCTTGCATCCACCGGTTGCCCGCCTCTCTCATGATGTCGCATGTCCACCTAGTGGGAAGCCTGCCAACGTTTTGCCTTCTGCTACAAACAAATATTAAGAAAAATAATTCACGTCAGTCCTGTTTTGACACAACCTTTAAAAAAACCTAGATACGATTAATGTTTTTAGAATATAGCATGTGTAAGAAAAAGGTTATTAAATTAATTAAAAAAAAAATCAACATAAAAATGTTTTTTGTTGCGCTGAAACTACACATATTGATCAGAACATTTATGATTTCATTCTCTAACTGATTATTAATTATAAAACAAAAGTATAAATATTCAAATTCGTTTGTTCAGTCTACAAAATGTAAAGTAACTTTATATTATAAAATATTCAAGGAATCTACCGTCAGTTAGAAGTTCTTTCAAACGAATGTACTCGTAAGTATGTTGTTAGAATTTATTCTTGAATGTTGAATGAAGTAAATACGATTTAATCTATATCAGGGTTACTCAAAGTGGGGTACGCGAACCCCTAGGGGTTCGCTATTCGACGGTAGGGGGTTCGCGACAAGCAAGACTAGCAAGATGATTAATATTGGTTTTTGGAGTCTTTTTGTATTTTTTATTTTTAGTTTCTCCAACAGTCAATTTTATTACTTTCTTTTCTAATGAATCTTAAAATGTGTTGCTAAGCGCAAAACTCGGGAACGGTTGGACCGATTGCACTATTCTTTTTTTGTTGTGTTTGTTTATATTAAACATAGTATATAGCGGTAAAGGCGAACCTAGATAATCAACTTTCGCAAGATCAAAATTGTCAAGGTTTATAAGGAAGAAAATTTAGAAAAAATACAACGGGGGCGAAGCCGCGGGCAACAGCTAGTAATAAATAAGCTTAATAAAATGCAATAAACATATAATAAATGCGAAAGTTTGTGAGTATTGTATGTGCGTGCGTTCGTGTGCGTGATTTTTACTCTTTACGCTATTCACGTTCACACTAAAATGGCTGGACAGATTTTGATAGACTGGTACGTTAGATAGCAGGACGTCTGGAATAACTCAAACTACTTTTTGCAACCTTTTATTTTACTTAGAATGTATTTTGTGTTGTACGTGCGGTTCAAATCTTGCAAGGTAAATTTGACGCAACTCCATTAGTCCTATTGGCTTGAAATTTGGCATACTTATGTAAATCTGGTGACAATGACAATACAATAATCAAGTAATGACATCCTGGTGGTCCGGCCAGGATCGTCTCCGCAGGACGGAACTCTTCACAGTTTATGGCATCGACTTAAAATTTGGTACGAATAGGTAGTTTGGATGACGATGCAAGTACAGCCAAGAAAGAGCAGCCAGCAAAAAAGTTATATCAAAAATGAAATTTATTATAAAAATATTCTCAACTGCTAGGTTTAGAGGCATGAAAATTTGTGCGGGTTAATTTACGCAATGTTAATGAAATTCCTTTAAATATACCCTTGTGATGATGATGATGATTATGATGATGATGATCATCATATTACATGTCAAAGTTTGTCAATGTATTTATTAAAGAGTTTATTATACAACCACAAATTCACGATGTAACTTTTGAGAATTTCCAAGGATTTTTTCTGAAATCCTGGAATTACAATGGTCTACGCGGGAAAACCCACGGATAAAGACTAGTATAATTATAATCTTGTACTCAGTAAGCATTCAAAGCTATTTAACAAAATTTTCCCAACCCCCGAGGTATTATTTATTTATGCAGATATTTGCCCACCTTACTTTGAAAATTTCTGTCGCTGCATCCTTTACTAACCTATATTCCTACATTTAGAAGAAGATACTGAAAGCCAAGATATAATGAAACTTGCTATTCCTGAGGAAAAAGGTGGCAATAAGCAATATTGCCTTTTATTATACGCTATCTGCAACTGGAAAGTAATATTGCGAAGTTTTTTGCATTTTGCAACAGCCTGAGTGCACGGAAAAATACGGATCTCTGTCTTTAGCAAAAATTTGTTAACCATTACTACAGTCACATAATATACTAAGCGGCAAAAAGTGGCCCTCCAATGTACGCAGTAATAGGTAATTTTGTATGTCGAGTGGGCCAAATTTTGTGCCGCTGAGTATTATAAGTGCCTAAAGACAAAAGTCTTCAACCAATGTGTGTTGCCAGTGATGACCCTGTGGGTCAGAGACACGGTGCTTCGCTATAGGCCTTAAGAGAGGCCTTAAGAGGCGTGATTATATATATATATATATATATATATATATATATATATATATATATATATTTATATATTTATATATATATATATATATATATATATATATATATATATATATATATATAATCACGCCTCTTTCCCGTAGGGGCAGGCAGAGACCACTTCTTTCCACTTGCTACGATCCTTACATATATATAGGTTCAGAGTTGCTCAGCGAGCTATGGAGAGAGCAATGCTCGGGCCACGCTCAGGCTTTCTCTTCGGGATAGAATCAGAAATGAGAAGATACGTAGAAGAACGTGGCTTATCGACATTGCGAAGCGAATTGGCCATTTAAAGTGGCAATGGGCGAGCCTAATAGTACGGAGAACAGATAGATGACCGTTGTGGCCGAAAAGTTCTCGTATAGAGAGCGCGGATCGGCGTCTGACATCAGTAGCACAAAGTTCCACCCCAGTGGTTCAGTTTTCTCGAATGTATTTTACCTATGATTTATACTTGATTGGAGGGATGTATAATAATTCATGGCTTCGAGTGACGTCTGCCGCCTTGCCATCGGCATCGGCCACGTATAACGAAGAGGCGTGGTAGGACGCTCGGGCTCTCAAGCTATATAAAAATATGTTTGATAAAAGAAATATTTTTCACTTCACATGCTCGTAAAGTTCGTGTTTATGCTGAATCTAGGCGACATAAAATGACTTTTTATGCAGTACATAAAGTAAAATCTTCGTCTAAGACCAAGGCAATCAGGTGTCAACAGCCACAAACAAAAAAGTTTCTGTACATTTTTTAATAATTTATAATTTGTATAAAACTAAAAATCAGTCAAATAAATCAAAATAAATTAATAAAACTAAATATTTATAATTATATTAGCAATGCATGAAAAATAAAAGTTACCTAGTTCTTTCTTTTGACAGTGAAACGAAATATGACAAAGATGAAGCGCGTCAGAGTTTTGTAGTGGGGGCCCGTGACGTCACTCGATCCTTAAGTACTAAAAAAGTATACGTAAGTGTGACGTCATATAAAAAAAATGAAAAATATTTATTAAGTTAAAAGTACATGGTTCACGGTGTTCACGGTACAAAGGTTGGAATCTCCTAGTAAGTATAAAATACCTGTGTCAGGAGACCCCACTCTTCCATTAAAAAAAAAACTTCATCAATAGTTACAAACTAACTATACTATGTTGTACATACAAATATGTTTTATGAGTTACAACAATAACAAAAGTAGGGATACAAAATTGTGTGTGTGTGTGTGTGTGTGTGTGTGTGTGTGTGCGTGTATGTTTATGCGTGTGCTTGTATGTGTGTGTGTGTGTGTGTGTGTTTGTGAATAAGTAAGTACTTATAATTATGTGATATGATAGCTTAATACAGATACACAATTATTAAAGCCTTTTTACAAGGTAGCACTCGTAAAGGAAATATGTTTTTAACTTTATTAATCTTATTATAAAGACGTGCTGATAATACTCTAAATTGGGTTCTAGCAAAACGAGATTTACAGGGTGGGACACTGGCAACGTTGTGCTTTCTTCTACCAGTTATTAACTGTGTACTTTGAGAGCATTTAGCAGAAGAAATAATTTCCTCATTGAAAGAAGTCCCGAAAAATTTTAAAGTTCGTTGGTCGAATATCTATACGGTTTAAAGTACAGGACCTTAATACCGTAAGTTTGCTTTATTAAGGTTTTTCTGCTTAGCTGTACTTGCACCCCGCCCATACGCTGGAAACGTTGCAGCGCCGGACAAGTGTTCCGACAGCTGCCTTCAAAGACGGTCTTGCACGTACGTAGCCCATTCTGACAACTTTATTACCTACCAGTACAGATAGCCTAGAAGCCTGTCAATAGTTGTTTGAAATATGCCAAATGAATAGCGGTGCAAGACACTAAAATGATACTACATCTATGTTTTGTCTAAGATATTACTGATGTTTGTAAGATTTGTACTAACAATGTTAGGGTCTATAGATTTTTTCTATAAACTCTGAAACAGATCTTTTTTGTATTTTTGAGGTGGACCGCAGCGGTACCTATTACTTTAGGGTAGGCGAAGTTTTTTTTTTAAACAAATGCGTTACAAATTAATAAAAGCGACAGTTAGTAATATTGGTATACATTTTATTATTTGGTCTATGGTATATTCCTATCTATTCTTTAACTTTATCATATTATTATAATGCGAAAGTTACTCTGCTTGAATCGCTGAAACGATTTAGATAAAATTTGGTACCTACGTATATAGTTTGGGACACTGGAAAGGATATAGGATTAAAACAACCCCGAACGTTGCGTAGTTCCCGCGAAAGACCCATGAATGAATTCTTAGCAGATGTTGCGGGCAAAAGCCAGTTTTCTATATAAGTAATTTATATTTTTGTACTTTTGAGGCGGAATTTGGCAGGATCATTTTCGGGTGGGCAAAGTTTTTCTGTCGTAAGAAATACATTGAACTAGTTCTCTATAAAGAGGTGATTGCAATAAGAAATTTTTGATACCAATACGTACCGTTAGAAGTACTATCGGTGTACTAATAATAATTAAATAATAATCAATTATTAATTATAAAGTGAACTTGTTTTTTGTATCAAACACTTTTAGCATGCTCATTTATTAAAGCGGCCGAGCTCATTTATTAATTCGGGTAACAGTGGAGCAGCTGGCAACACAATTCGTCACGCACACTAGCATCCTTGCAAATTGTCTTACTCCGTTCTTACGCACACTACAATATTGAGTTGCCGCATTCACGAACCTTTTGTTTTTAGGTAGCGCGGTATCTAGTCGAGCGAGCGCGCGAGACCAATCATTCATCTAAGCCCCAAAGTTTAGAAACCATCTATATTTTCATGTTTACAGTAAAATACTTTCTTCACCGGGACCGCGAACGGTACAGTCCAAGAAAAGCGTTTTAGAAAAAGAGAGATAAAAAAGAAGATACGTATAAGTTCAATTTACAACAAAAAAAAAATCTTCGCTTCTATTTTCGGCTCTACATTCTATATACCTATTCATCTATACTTTCTTAATAATTTAAAGGATATAGAAAATATCAAATACCGTACAATATTGATTGTGAAAGTATACACCGTGGTTCGCAATTCAGTTTCCTCTAATTCACGTTCCCTCAACAACAGTATTTAGATTCTTATACATATAAATTGAAATGAATACGGTAGTGCTTTGGAGACTTTCATCTTTTCAAATATTTACGCGCCGGAGATACTGAAAATGACTAGTATGATTTTCGTTTCGAATTATCGATATTTTTATGGCAAGAAAAAGTTTGATGAACTGAAAGAAAAGCCAATAGAACAGTGTTTGATTGGATTCTCTGCCGTTTCGCACAATTACTTTTTCCCAAATGTTCCTGTTTCCCAAAAGGCAGCCTCGCTCGCCGCTCTCGCCCTTCGTTAGGTTTTTTTTTAATTTCAATCACGGAAATCGTAAGGCATGATAATCGGAAGACAATATAATGCTTCGGATTATCACGTCGTACATTATTGCGCGTACATTATTGGTTCCCTGCTAGTTAGGTACGGGGTGATAATGCACGACATGACAATTCGTGCACATAAGCACGGATACGGGTACGTTTGTTTTTATTTGCCTCAAAATATATATATTTTATTTGGTTTATTTGCGTTTGTGGGCAAATTGATATGGATCAATTTGCCCACATTGACACAACTTACATTTTGCTGTACCTAACATTTCATGACTTAGGTTTACAATAGCTTATCAACCTCGGGCAATTATGCGGACCCCCTTTTAGGTTCAGTCGGTGCCAACTTTTTACGAAGAACTTTCGAGCAAAGTTACCAGAAGTCATATTTTATGTACAAACCGTCCAAATTTAAATTATTTACCCACTCGGGAATTCTACGATTTTTTTACATTTAGTAAGTAAAACTAGAATATTTTATGTAGGCTTTATTTATTATTCTTTTGTACGCTCTTATTGCTATTGAAAGATTTTTATCTAACTAATAGAAATCATTTACTTACACACGATTATTAAAATATTAACAAACAAGTTATTACAAAAGAAAAGGAAAATAAAACTAAAACTTACTTATTCTAAGACTTAAAAGCTATATTTATCTACTAATATCACCCAGATTGCTACTATTGGACCGGGTGCCTATAAAGCTAGCTGCATTTGTTCGTTGTACAGCAATGCTGTGAAATGCACAAGCTTTTTTTTTATTAAAAATTTGAGCTTCGGGACCCCACGGCCCAAAAGTTTCAACAGAAAACTAAAGAACTTCTTGGGGGAAAAAAACAATATTAAGCCACTTTATTAGTGATATATATTAAATCATATATATCAGACTTCTAAAATGCATATTAACAGTACCTACATGAGTACGGTTGAAACGTCCAAAATTTCAACCGCTAATAACTACATTGATAGTAAGTACCTACACCTATCAATCATCATCATCCCAGCCTATATACGTCCCACTGCAGGGCACAGGCCTCCCCTCAGAATGAGAGGGCTTGGGCAGTAGTTCCCACGCGGGCCCAGTGCGGATTGGGAACTTCACACATACCATTGAATTGCTTCGCAGGTTTGTGCAGGTTTCCTCGCGATGTTTTCCTTCACCGTAAAGCTCGTGGTAAATTTCAAATGTAATTCCGCACATGAATTCCGAAAAACTCAGAGGTGCGAGCCGGGGTTTGAACCCACGACCCTCTGCTTGAGAGGCCATATGTCAAACCACTCGGCCACCACGGCTTCACTCGGCCACCACGGCTTGCATCTTACGTATGATCCACAATGAGCCAAGCGCGACTAACCAGTCTTTCGATTTCATCAATTGAAAGAGTCATGGATGTTAATTGAAATAAAAAAAGAATTAATAAAAAAAAATGCCATATCTTAAGTTATTTACACAAATTTCATCATCACGAAAGACGTCCACTGCTGGACATAGGCCTCCCCCAAGGCTCTCCAATCAGAACGGTCTTGTGCTTTCCGCATGCACCGCGATTCCTCGATTTTAACCAGGTCGTCACCCCATGTGATTGGATATTTCAGTAAAACAAAGTCTCGTAAGGATAGGTGGTTCAAGCCGCCGCCGGGAAAACGCTGGTATTTTTAACGGCTTCAAAAAAAGGAGTCGTGTTGTGTTGGGCGTTGATTTTTCATATATCCTGACAACCTAATCACAATACGATGTCATTACGTTTTTATGATTCATATATATTTATTCTCCTCGTTGGGTCAATTTAATTGGTGAGAATAGACGCATTGCAAAGTTAACCTTACGGTAAGTTATCGATTTGTCTCATGCGATAATCACCAATTGTCCTAGGTCACCATTAGTCATTATCAATGTTCTTGAATTTTCCTTGAAATAGAAAATTACATCATTACGCGAAATAGTAAGACTGCCCTTGAACTTAGTAAAAATGGCAGTTACAATTGATATTTATATATTTCTAGTCCATTGAAGCTAGTTAGGAAAGTCAAAATAATTACACTATTTCATTTGGCATTCGTTTATGCTCACAGCTTTGCTCGCTGAACTCATATTGTCGTCTTTTTTCCCTTTGTAACTTTTTAACGCAAGATATTTCTGATGAACAAAGGATATCTCGTTATTAAATGCACACGTACCATCTATCGAATCTTGGAAATCTAAAATGTTGATACAAATAATTGATTGTCACTCGATATTGTCACTATCAGCAGATGGCCTAGTGGTTAGGGAACCTGACTACGAAGCTTGAGGTCCCGGGTTCAATTCCCGTGTCGGGGCAGATATTTGTATGAAAAATACGAATGTTTGTTCTCGGGTCTTGGGTGTTTACTATGTATTTAAGTATGTATCTATCGATATAATTATATTTATCCGTTGCTTAGTACCGATAACACAAGCTTTGCTAAGCTTACTTTGGGACTAGGTCAATTGGTGTGAATTGTTCCGTGATATTTATTTATTTATTATTATTTATGTATGTGTATGTCACGTTGGTGAAAAAAAAGCCCAGTTCTAAATCCCTCCAGAGTGGTGCTAGAGTAGCAAGTGTCTGAAATATTTTAGTAAATATCTTACTGCTGTGAGAAAAGTGCCATGTTTCATAGTCTACAAATTATATTCTATTCGTAATGTCTTATGTAGATTAGTGTCTAAGTATACATATCTGTATAGCGGTCCGAGTGTTACCGACGGTGCTGGTTGAAAAATCAGCACTGGGGTGTTTAACGTTCAGCATTATGCTGAGCCAGTGTGCGATTCGCAACCGCAATCACACACTCTATCCATCGTGTTTTTGACCCCCGATGCAAAAAGAGGAGTGTTATAAGTTTTACCGCTATGTGTGTCTGTGTGTGTCTGTGGCACCGTAGCTCTTCAACGGGTGGACCGATTTGAATCCGGTTTCTTTTATTTGAAATCAAGTTTTCTAGCGATGGTTCTTAGACATGTTTCATCAAAATCGGTTTAGCCGTTTTTGATTGAACTTTGAAGTGACAAAGTCGGGGGTTTTCCAACTTTTTGTTGGTTAGGTTATCTATTTGTAATAATATTGTTGCGTCTTATGTAGTTTTGAATAAATGTAGGTATTTTATTTCTTTCAATAAACATGAATGATTTATTTATTATTTATTTAATTATTTGTCAACAAAAAATTACAGCATTACAGTATTCAAATTATACATAAAAACGCCAGCAAAAATAAAAATAAAAACGCCCGAAAAAAACGCTGCTTGAAAAGACAATTAAAAAGTAAAAAATAATTATGCGCTACCTAGCTGTTGCCCGCGACTTCATCTGCGAAGAATTCGTTTATCTCTATCCCGCGGGACTATGCTGATTTCCCGCAAAACTAGCCTAAGTTAATTTAGTATAAAGTATCTAGTAATATTTTTTTATCTAAGCGTTGTCGGTGTCGGGGACCGCTAAGGTTAATACTTTAAATAATACACATATTTAGTTTCATGTTAACCTTAGCGGTCCCCGACACCGACAACGCTTAGATAAAAAAATATTACTAGATACTTTATACTAAATTAACTTAGGCTAGTTTTGCGGGAAATCAGCATAGTCCCCGCGGGATAGAGATAAACGAATTCTTCGCAGATGAAGTCGCGGGCAACAGCTAGGTAGCGCATAATTATTTTTTACTTTTTAATTGTCTTTTCAAGCAGCGTTTTTTCGGGCGTTTTTATTTTTATTTTGCTGGCGTTTTTGAAGTCGGGGTTTTTTAAATTTTAAATTTAAGTTTTTATTTCATGTTTTTTAAACTTTGATATAAGTATATCTTTTTAAACTGTACTAGTGTGTTGGTTATCCTGGCTGCAGCATCAGCTCATCTTGTTGCCACCATTGCATTGTATGTAGAATCAAATACTGATCAAAAGGAATCATATACGACATATCTGCTATTATTTTTTCAAGAGTATACTGGTGTGCTGGATATCCTGGCTGTAACATCAGCTCGTCGTGTTGCCACCACTGCATTGTATGTAGAATCAATTACTGATCAAACGATTCCAAACACGACATATGTGCTATTATTTTTTATAGAGTGTACTAGTGTGCTGGATATCCTGGCTGCAGCATCAGCTCATTGTGTTGCCACCATTGCATTGTATGTAGAATAAAATACTGATCAAAACGAATCCAAACACGACATATCTGCTATTATTTTTTCAAGAGTATACTGGTGCTGAATATCCTGGCTGCAGCATCAGCTCGTCGTGTTGCCACCACTACATTGTATGTAGAAACAATTACTGATCAAAAACGAATCCAAACACGACATATCTGCTATTATTTTTTCAAGAGTATACTGGTGTGCTGGATATCCTGGCTGTAGCATCAGCTCGTCGTGTTGCCACCACTGCATTGTATGTAGAATCAATTACTGATCAAAACGAATCCAAACACGACATATCTGCTATTATTTTTTCAAGAGTATATTGGTGTGCTGGATATCCTGGCTGCAGCATCAGCTCATCTGTTGCCACCATTGCATTGTATGAAGAATCAAATACTGATCAAAAGGAATTAAACACGACATATCTGCTATTATTTTTTCAAGAGTATACTGGTGTGCTGAATATCCTGGCTGCAGCATCAGCTCGTCGTGTTGCCACCACTGCATTGTATGTAGAATCAATTACTGATCAAAACGAATCCAAACACGACATATGTGCTATTATTTTTTATAGATTGTACTATTGTGCTGGATATCCTGGCTGCAGCATCAGCTCATCCTGTTGCCACCATTGCATTGTTTGTAGAATCAAATACTGATCAAAACGAACCCAAACACGATATATCTGCTATAGTTTTATTAAGAGTGTACCTACTAGTGTTCTGGATATCCTGGCTGCAGCATCAGGCCGAGATTCCATAATCTTGCGTAGCTATATAGCATACATGGTGTTTCAAATTTTAGGTCCCAAATATGTTTGAAAGTAAAAAATATCCATTATGCATCTAAGATTCCTACCGCAGCGAACAAAAGATCTGATGATCTTGAAACGGCTGAACCGATTTTGATAAATCATGTCTAAGATCCATCGCTAGAAAACCAGCTTTCAAATAAAAAAAACCGCATTCAAATCGGTCCACCCGTTTAAGAGCTACGGTGCCACAGACAGACACACAGACACACAGACACACAGACACACAGACACACATAGCGGTCAAACTTATAACACCCCTCTTTTTCGTCGGGGGTTAAAAACAAGAAGACATATAAAAATCACAAAAAATACATAGAAAAAAAAAACTAATTAGGGATTTTTGAAAGTCGTCTTCGGCGCTACCCTAAAACGACGGACCACCACACCCTCCGGCCAGAAGTCGGAGCGCAGGAACATCTGCTAGTGCTTGACAGGCACTTGAAGTATAAATGAATGAATTTCGTGATCTGTGATAACTAGGTATTTCTTTACAGGGAAATGCAGTTTCCGAAGCATCTGAAGATAGCGGCTGGGTCCGCGGGGGCGGCCCTCTTCGGGATCTTATTTGGATGGGTCATGTTTCCTGCCATTCTTAAAGGACAACTGAAGAAGGTAGGTTATTAGGCATTGAAATAACCAAAAAAACCGGCCAAGAGCGTGTCGAACACGCCCAAGATAGGGTACCGTAGCCATTACGAAAAAAATCAAGTAATATTATGTGCGTTATAACACAATTAAAACACTAAGGTACTACAGTCTTAAAATCTGTTACCAGAAAAAGAGCGTATCTTCACGGTACTTACGTCCTTTTGTAGAGAAGCGCAGTTTTTCGGCAATAACTCAAAAACGGTATATCCGATCATGTTGAAATCAATTTTCGTTGAAAGTATTTATTAAGTGTTACCTTTCCATATTTTTTGCATATTTTTTGGACAAATGGTTTACAAGATAGGGGGGGGGGCACAATATTTGCTACTTTGGGAGCGATTATTTGTGGAAATCTTCACTTAATCAAAAAAGTTCTTTTGAGAAGCCTTACTATCTTTTCAAAAGAGCTGTCGAACTATGTGCCACATGTTGATGCGAGTTAAAAAAAAATCTTCAATTTCTGTTACGTGTATGGAGTGCCCCCCTATAAATATTTATTTTTGTAATTTAACTACAAAACTAAATAGCGGCTTTGACAAGACATCTGTACTCCAAATTTCATTGATACATCTTGTAGTTTTCGAGTAAAATGCCTGTGACATACGGACGGACACACAGACAGACAGACGGACTTGACGAAACTATAAGGGTTCCGTTTTTTCCATTTTGGCTCCGGAACCCTAAAAATGACCAAATAAGGGGAAAAGTAGGCAAATCACATATTCATCGACGACCAGAGAGTCCAGTGGTTAGAGCACCAGATTATGAAGCTTGAATTCCCGGAATCGATCACCAGTCGAAGTAGATATTTTTATGAAAACATTCTCGAGCCTTGGGTATTTAATATATATATCCATCCATAGTAATATTATAAATGCGAAAGTGTGTGTGTTTGTATGTTTGCCCGTCTTTCACGTCGAAACGGAGCGACGGATCGACGCGATTTTTGGCATAAAGATAGTCTATGGGCCCGAGAGTGACATAGGCTACTTTTTATCCCGTAAAAATGCACAGTTCCCGAGGGAACAGCGTGCGATAACCGAATTCCAGCTAGTTAGTTGGTTGATTGGTTCCTTTGCTCGTAGTTAAATTAAGTATTTATAGTAATTGGATTGACTTGAAATTTGATACAGATAATGTAGATGTACTAGTAGATAGAATGACGATGTAAACTTCCGCTAAACTCAAGAAAATGGCTATAATTTCCATCAAGTAAGTTTCTATCAGCTGAAATCTTATCGTTTTACACACTTGTTCACAATCACAATCAATTCAATTTTTGGGATTATAATGGCCCCATCGAACGATGCGATGATTCCGCCAATGTCGAGGTTGGATAAGACACTGCCAGTCGACTTTAGGTCGAGTACGGTAGAGCTGTCCGTGTTCGGTAGAATACCAGCCACAACCAATCTAAAACAAAAAGTAACCACCTGCCACCACTGAACAACCCATTACTTAACGTAACGCACAATCACAATCGTTTTCACTACTTATTTCTGTCCCACGTTGTAAGATGAGGGTAGAAAGAGAAGAATGAGATCACGAACGTCACAACGTTAAACAATATGGCCACAATAATAAATAACTGACAGGCACAGTTTAACGTTGGGGCGGTGACACTTTTACCCGGCCATTGCACGACACGTATGAGTGAGGTGCATCCATATGGAAACCTGCAACTTCCCTTTTAATTTCGACATCAAGGCTGTGTGTGGACTTTCGCCTAGCGCCCTGACTTGATTGTTTAATTTTTTCGTTTAAGATTCTATACACCACCTGTGAGGTGTTGCATTTGAAGACATACCTAGCTCATGCTTCCGTAATTATCTGGATTCATCATCATCATATCCTGGTCTATCCTGTACTGTTCATGTTGGCAAATAAACCAATCTTCTTTCTTTCTTTCAAATGCCGTGGCATTATGCTGAGTGGGGACCTATTTAGCGTCATGTATGTCTTTATCTGTTCTATGTTTGTTTCTATGTTTGTTTTATGGCGTTAAATAAATGTATTTTCTTTCTTTCTTTCTTTCATATCAGTCGTAGGTTTCCACCTGTTAGACTTAGGCCTCTCTCATAAACTTCCAGTTCCTTCGGTTGAAAGCGGCCTGCACCAACCGTGAACCGTTGCCTGATCTGTTCCTATTTCGGTCATGGTATGTTACGGTGTAGTGGGCAGAGACCTTAGCACTGACATAAAGGTGGTTCAGATCTGTTCACTCAAAAATGCGCGCCCCTCTACATTTTATAATTGTATTTTAAAACGTATCTGAACGACAAGTCTATGTGTGCGTAGCTCGAACGTCTCCTCAGTCGCAAGTGTACCGTCAGACACGCACTCTCAGACTAAGACAACGTGTAAGTAATTAAGTACCGAGACAGTACGCGACTACGTGAGTGAACAGATTTGTACTATTAAGTACTTATTAAAAGTTTCCCAAAAATAAAAATATTCCTCTTTTTCAGGAAATGGCACTCTCTAAGAAGACAGACGTTCGGCAGATGTGGGAGAAAATACCTTTTGCTCTCGACTTTAAGATTTACCTGTTCAACTACACCAATGCCGCTGAGGTGCAGAAGGGTGCCATACCTATTGTGAAGGAAATCGGACCTTACTACTTTGAGTGAGTGGACGCTTTTTGAATGAACACGACTACCTACTGTCGGCAATGGCAACGGCAACTCGGGCGACGGTGCCACAGACAGACAGACAGACACACACTCAGACACACAGACACATAGACATACAGACATACAGACATACAGACACATATAACGGTCAAACTTATAACACCACTCATTTTGCATCGGGAGTTAAAAACTAAATCTGACACTGGCTACACAGTTTAAGTAAATCAAACCTGATTTCCCTGGATTTTGGGTCACAAATAAAAAAATTGGCCAACTTTTTTTTACTAACTTAAAAAAATTGTTTTCTTACTGACTTAAAAGAAAGAATTTTTTTTTATATAGCATTTCTATGATATTATATTTTCTTACTTTCGGCGATAATAAAGCTTTTTTTATCAGAAATAAGAAGCCGTGGAGGCCTAGTGGTTTGCTTATGGCATCTCAAGCAGAGGATCGTTGGTTCAAACCCCGGCTCGCACCTCTGAGTTTTTCGAAATTCATGTGCGAAATTACATTTGAAATTTACCACGAGCTAACGGTAAAGGAAAACATCGTGAGGAAACCTGCACAAACTTGCGAAGCAATTCAATGGAGTGTGTAAAGTTCCCAATCGGCACTGGGCCCGCGTGGCAACTATCCCTTAGCTGACACGAGAAAGATTTTATGAGTAAACTTATTTCCTTTTGTTGTACACGACCCTAAAATGAAGTTCTGTTCATTTTTAACCAAGTTAAAAAAAAGGAGGAGGTTTTTATCAACATAGAAAAGTGTTTACTGTTTTACATTTGCATTTCTGTATCCAAAAGTACCGCAAGAAAACATTTCTTTTAAATAAATATATCAAAAAAATAGTAAAATAAGCTATCAAATAACAATCCTTCAGAAATGAAGTTATTTTTAATCAAAAATTCCTTACAGCCACTTACACTAATAACAAGTCAGGTTCGTCACGTCGCTTGCCGGACATAATATTTACCTTATATTTGTTTCCAGTGTTCTGTAATTACATAATATGATACGATACCTTACGTTAATAACAAGTAATCAACTTGGAAGGCACTTTTCCAAAGGACTTATTTACATTTCTTAGTCTGATTTTGTTTTACAATGAACTACAACCTTTTATCTATCTTGTTACTTGGCATTCACACATGCAACACAGCTATATTTTTGCGACACGTACTCGTATGTGTTTTCAAGCAGAAGCCCGCCCAGAAGGAGCTTAATTTATGCGAGAGTGTAGTAACACTCCCACAAATCAACGCATGTCACATTATTTAACACTAACTAATAATGTTACTAGTCACAATCACAAAGCTAAGGCCCAAGGCCTTTGACTCTGCGAGAAAGCTTGTGCCCAGCAGTGAGACATATAGGCAGGGATAATAATGCTAAGCGTAATGCAAGAGAATTTATGATGAAAAAGATATTTCAAACTGTATGGGTAGGTAAGACTTCAGTAAGGGTGAGTTTGTAATCACAAACTTTTTAGTTCATCTCTGGCATCCTCTTTTTCTCCAGGTTTAGTTCAAGGTTGCGTTACTTTTCTTTTCATGTGACGTTGAAAAACTTTAGATACTTACCTACGAGTATTACCTTAACCAAGCTTCAATCAAGCTTTATTTTTAAGTTTACCTTAGTCAGAATTGTTTCCAACTATTACACGTAGCATCAAAATGCTTGTGTTTCATTATCTACGTTTCAGTTTACTTTCATTTTATATTCATTGCTTACTTCAAAGGCCACACTGGAGGTCGCGGTCTTAATGTAGAATATCATTTCTTCTTGCTTCTTGAAGAAGCAGTTCCATGAAAGCGGAAATGCGCAAAATAGACTAAATGTTGAACAAAGAACTCGCCGTAAGAGCGCCGTAATATTCCAACAACAACTTAAGTAGCTCCTATCCAAAATTGTTTTCGTTCTGCCCAGCTTGCATTTTCTCAATCGTTTCTTTCGAAATCCAGTCAATAATGTTTATGTCGATTCAGTTCTTCGAAACTTTTCATGCCACGGCGTTAAAGTTCGGATATTTTGCGAGCTAAATAGTTCACAGAGGCAGTGGTTTATCCGCTTTTTGACGAAGTTTGTAGTGGATTAAGAATTGCAAACTTCGGCGAAGCGTGTTGGATAGCCATCGTTATGGTTCAAATCCAGGACACATTTATCAGTATTGGGGTGCAACGTATATTTCAACTCGTATGATCAAATGACTATTGGAAACATTTGGAAGTTCAATAAAACAAGTGACAAGCTATTATTTGATTTTTCTTTTTTCAAATTTAAAATATTCGCCTTGATATGCCTGCCAGTTGCATTATAAAGTCCACAGAAAAAAAACTTGATCATACCACACGTGTGTGAATAACTGAATATCTAACAACTTTCCGTGGAAAATATCATTGGTTGAAGCTATGTTTAACCTAATAAAAGAGTATATTGAACAGCCATTCCGACCCTTAAATTACACGTTTGTTTTGCAACACCATTATTATGGGACTTCAAACTTGTGTGGGGGTTCGAATGAATTTTTTATTTATATAATGGGGGAGTCGGGTCATGGTTCAATTTGATAAATATGAGCAAACGTTTATTTATAAGATAACGACATGGAAGCAATGATTTTATGGTGGTTTGACCTATGGCTATGGTTTGAGAATTTGTGTGCTAAATTACGTTTTTAAATTTACCATGACTTTTTAGGTGAAAAAGAAAATCGTGAGGAAACTTAAATACACCTGTGAAGTAGTTCATTGGGTTTGAGGTACCCGATTTGCACTGGACTTGCGTGGAAATTAAAACTTAAACCCTCTCATTTCGAGAGGTAGCCTGTGCCCACCAGTGGGCATATTGCCTGTGATTAAGATATTGAGCAATCATTTATTTTGCACTATGACGAAATGAATGCTACGTCAAATAGTCAATTTTTTATTGATCGTGCATTTTGCAAATTCAAAGTAACTGAATCGCGTACCAGAGTTAAACCTTTGTGCTACTGGTGTCATGTTGACATTCCATACATACATCTGCCAAAGAAATCATAACGAAATTGATTATGAAAAGGTCCCACCCTGGTACGTGATTTAGTTTCCTCGACATCTTACGTTTATATCCCAAGTCAATCCAATGATTGTAAGTGGTTTAAATTCAATTTGCAAATTTGGAAGTAAATTTACATACAAACATACTAAGATAATAAACAGCTTGTGAAACTAATTCAGTTTAAAACCTTTTAATTAAAAGAGCAGCAAGACTTGGTAATTAATAAATTACTTAGTTAATTAATTTCAGCTAAGCTTGCATACTGCACAATTTTAATGAACAAACAGCGGCAGGTTGATTGCTAGTTAATTAATTATCAATCAAGATACCGCTCGTCAACAGTAGCTTTAGCTTTGAAAATTGAACAATTGAATTCGTTCTATTAGTTACCAGTAGGTTCATTAATCACCATGACCAGTCGTAAGACGTCCACTGCTGTACAAAGGTCTCCCTCTTAGAACTTCCAATGAACGATAACTCGCCACTTGCATCCACCGGTCCCCCGCAACTCTCACGATATCGTCCGTCCGTTTAGTGTCTGCCAACGCTTCGTCTTTCGGTTCATGGTTGCTACTCGAGGAGTTTTCTCCCCCAACGGTTTTCTGTTCTTCGAGCGATGTGGCCCGCCCGTTGCCACTTCAGCTTGAATATTTTTAACCCCCGACGCAAAAAGGGGTGTTATAAGGTTGACCGCTATGTGTGTCTGTCTTGAAATCAGGTTTTCTAGCGATGGTTCTTAGACATGTTTCATCAAAATCGGTTTAGCCGTTTTTGAGATATTGAACTTTGAAGTGACAAAGCTGGGGGCTTCACATATATACCAAACAAACAAGCGAAGCAGGGTTTCAAAGTTGGTAAGAATCATAATTAATTACGTATGTAGGTCGATTTTTGTATTACAAAATTTGCACCATCTGTCTAAAAGAAAATCTGTCTGTATTTGTATTTCCATATAATCCTCCGAAAAATTAATCAAAACACGAAAAAGGGATCGCAGAAAGTAAATGTATTTTACTCCAAATTTAACGCGAGCGAAGCCGCGGGCAAAAGCTAGTTACATATAATAAAATACAAATTATCTATAGGACTAAAACCACTACTAAATTAAAACAACTAAAACTAAAACTTTAATTTAAAAAGAGAGGTGCTCTTGGCATGGTGCCCATCACGCAGGCAGCATTCCCGCGTTGAACTGCGATTGAGATTCTTTGCGCGAGAAAGCTGCCGGCGCGAGGGTTGCCTGTTGCCTCCCTTAACCTATTCTGAGATGTTGCAATTTGGCATGCAATATATTATGCAGTCAATTTGCGCCCTTTACGGTCCGTGGTCAAATTAGGTATCCTGTTTCGTGAAATATGAATACTTGTTCTTTAAAGGAGTTGCTACAAGTTTTATGGCTAATAAATGTCAAATCAATCTGGCCTGAAATCTGTAATACTTAGGTTATTCTGAAAGTGGGTCAAAATGTACCTATGTACCATCATCATCATCATCAGCCAGAAGACACTTGCACTGTTGTGTTTCGGCGTGGAGAGTAAGACAGCCGGTGAAATTACTGCCACTTGAGGTATCCCATCTTAGGCCCCTAGGTTGGCAACGCATCTGCAATTCCCCTAGTGTTGCAGATGCTTATGGGCGGTGGTGATCTTTTACCATCAGGAGACCTACTTGCTCGTTTGCCATCCAGTCGAATAAAAAAAAAAGACGCCCACTGCTGAACAAAGACCTCCCCCTTAGAACGACCACTCGGCAATTGCATCCACCGGTTACCTGCAATAAGTAACAAACACAATGTTGTACGGTCGAACAAATTGAATCATGACCCAGGGTGGAACCTTTTAATAATCAATTTCACTATGATTTCCTTGACAAAAGTCTCTACGAGATGTCAACATGACATTAGTTTAAGTTTTGTTATGTTTGTTTATAAAGATGTGGAAGATGGGTTGGATGAGGGGTTTGTTGGTAGGGAGAGAGGATGGGTTACAGAAAGGTTCATCCTGGGCCATGTTTCAATTTGTTAAAAAAAAAAAATGTACCTACTTGTAAAATTTGACATGAACCACTTACTTGCAAATAGGTCAAACTGAAATCGCTCTCCTGAGTAATAAAACTTTCCGAATTGTACTAATAATTTAATAATTAATATTATTATTATTTATATTATAATAATGTTCAGTAAAGACAGAAATAAGCTTGAAAAAAGGTACCTGAAGTATGTTTTTATAATGTTGCTAACTACAAGTAGGTATCTCGAAGTTTGTCAATTGTATTTTGTTCATTTTTTTGTACAATATAGAGTTTACATACATACATACTTATCAAAACTTGTTCTATGGGTACTAGGTAATAGATAAAAATATATATTACTTAATCATTCAAGTTCATGACTCGTCTTATTCATACAAATATCTGACTCGGGACCTCAAACATTTTGTATAAACATAGACTGGTTCTATAACGATAATCAGCAATATCATTTATTTTAAAGTTTATAAAATAAAAAGGTTAGTTCACCGTAGAATTTATTTCGCAGAGAATGGAAAGAAAAGGTAGAAGTAGAGGAGAACGACGAAGATGACACTATTAATTATAAGAAATTGGACGTATTTTTGTTCAAACCGGAGCAGTCGGGACCAGGTCTGACCGGGGAAGAGATCATCACTATGCCGAATCCGTTCATGGTGGTAAGTAGAGACCCGGTGGTCTACCAAATACGAATCCACTACAAAAACAAGAAGAACGAGCCTTAGTCTTAGGTCTTAGGCCTAAAAAGATCCGTATGATGCACAAGGCTACATTACGTGCGGACAAACTCACGGCAAGGAAAGAGAAACAGGAAATAAGCCCCTGCTCGCACCGAGGGTGTATACTTTTAAGGCGTAATCAAAACACATATATTTAAAAAATTCAAACACTTACACATTATATTATTGTCATCTTGTTTATAACTTGTGTCTTGTTTTACCCAAGTATATTTTTAGAAGAATGTTCACCTACTCATCAAATGCATATATCTAAGAATTAATCTTACTGCCGTATGCAAGCTATCAAGATATTTATAGGAATTGGCTGGATGCTCTTTGGCTTAAATAGCAAAGCGTCTAGAAACGGTTCCAACAAGAAAAAAAAATAGAAATAGAAATAGAAAATAATTCAAAGCAAAACATAAGATATACCTATTTATTTTGTGGACTTAACAAAGCTGTCGACAATGAATTAAAACATTTATATGCTAGCCAAATAAATATGAACTGCACTAGGTGCAGTTATAAGTCTGATTCCATCAATCATCTAGAGCCAGCAGGTCCAGTAGGGGTTAAAGCTAAGTAAAAGAAGAACGCCAAGCATCAATATTTCATCTACCTTGCTTTTTATAGGGCATGGCAACAGTCGTCCATCGCGACAAGCCAGCAATGCTCAACATGATCAACAAAGCATTTGCTGGCATTTTTGACAATCCAGAAGACATCTTCTTCAGGGTCAAGGCTCTCGATATTCTCTTTAGAGGCATAATCATAAACTGCGCGAGAACTGAGTTTGCTCCTAAAGCTGTTTGCACGGCGCTGAAAAAAGAAGCTGTTAATGGGTTATCAATTGAACCTAATAACCAGTTTAGATTTTCTTTGTTTGGTATGGTAAGTTCTCTTCTCTGTTGCTCTCTTGCTTATTTCAATGTAGTGTCATCCCCATTCATCATCATCCGTTCTGGCCTTTATATGGGCACAGGCCGCCATTTAGAATGAATGGCCTTACGCTGTAGTCCTTGCGTGGGCCTAGCGATTGAGAACTTCACATACACCATTAAATTGCTTCGCAGATATATTTAAATTTTGCTTCTCTTTGCTTGAGATACCATAGTCAACCAATAGGCTAACCATGGCTATTATTGTTACCATTTCAATTTCCTTTTACCAGCGTAATGGCACAGTAGACTCCCACGTGGTAACAGTTCGTCGCGGCATGAAGAACGTGATGGATGTCGGTCAAGTCATTGCCGTTGACGGCAAACCCCAGCAGGAGATCTGGAGGGACCATTGCAACGAGTACTCAGGCACCGACGGAACGGTCTTCCCACCGTTCTTGACTGAGAAAGACAGGCTACAGTCGTTTTCTGGCGACTTGTGCAGGTGACAGTTTTACAAAGATTAAGCATAGCTTTTTTATTTGCTTCTGCTAGTTGTGAGTTACTTCTTGGCACATTTTTATAAAGAAAAATGTACAAGATAATAAAAATGATTCCGAAATGTTCCAGCACGAGGTTGTTAGTTTGATTTAATACCCCTTTAATTGTTTTCCAGGATTTTTAAATTATACTCTTAATTGTGATTTTCATGTGAGTGAGTGTAACCCTTTTTGCCGAAAAGAGTTCGGCATTTTACATATTTGAATCCAAGATAATATTTAAGTTGTTCAATTTTTTTTTATAATAATTACTCGAATTTATGTGCCGAATTTGGTGTATACATTTATCAATGTAAAATCTATCGTATACAAACAAATCAAGCTGATCTAACCATGCTGCTGCAATATCCTGGACTATCTTTAAAATACGTTGTACTCGTAGATCGGTCAGATTTTTCTATTGAGTAGATTTACAAGAAATCTTCTGTCGCAGAGTATGATATATGATTCTGTCTTCTGAAGCGAAGGCTTTCTTGTGTTAAAATGAAATTAACTCCACAGATCTTTCAAGCCCTGGTACCAGAAAAAGACGTCCTACAGGGGCATAAAGACCAACCGCTACATCGCAAACATCGGAGACTTCGCCAACGACCCTGAACTCCAATGTTTTTGCGATACTCCTGACACATGCCCTCCAAAGGGCCTCATGGACCTGACTAAGTGTTTGGGTGCCCCTATGTTTGTGTCTATGCCCCACTTCCTGGACTGTGACCCATCCGTGCAGAAGAATGTCAAGGGTCTTACGCCAGATGCCAATGAGCATGGGATCGAAATCGACTTTGAACCGGTTCGTGTGTTTTATTATTATTAATAATAATACATTTATTTCAAATAACTAATATAATAGTTAGATAGTTTATCAATTGTGTTTTGTTTCTTTTCTTTTGTACAATAAAGAGTTTACATACATACATACATAATAAATAATTTGCCGTGCGACGGTGCTGAATTACAATTCCTGGTATTCTCACGATGTCGTCAGTCCACCTGGTGGGAGGCCTGCCAACGCTTCGTCTTCCGGTTCACGGTCGCCACTCGAGAACTTTTCTCTCTCGACGGAAGATTATGTGCACCCCCCCCCCTTTTTCTCCCCCAATGATTATGTTGCTGACGAGGAATTTATTTAATTTATATTGAATTGACTATAATTACTAAGTTAACCCTTAACCCATATATGCCCATTGGGTCGTTTTTGTCCCGAAAAATAGGTATCAGCTAACGCGCGATTTTGCAAAAGAAATTGCTTATTTGTGACGTCTGTGCTAAAGAAGAAATCGGAGACCAAAAATAGTTCTGGGCATATATCTGTGGCTCCAGTGAAAAGGGGTACATGTCGAAAAACTCAAGTTTACAGGAGACGCAAAAAACAGTTACGCCCGAGATGATTCAAACTTACGTTCATTACACTTGTATATTTATATATACTAATAAATGTGGTATGTTAAAGGACTAAATTAATTGCGCTCTTTCTTATGGGAATGTTATTTTTGCTCTTGATCTATTAGTTTATAAATTAACTACTTGTATCCAAAATAGAAGTATAAAAATAAGTGTAAAAAGGTTCAAGTGGTTATATATATTCACCAAGTTTTCGTAATTTATACGAAGTGAAAAAGGGTACGCATCCGGAATGTTTTTTGTAGTACATGTTAATATTATCCACAGAAGACTAGCTTACGAACGAATAGTGCAGAAAATGATTGCATTTTTCAATTTATGCAGTTCTTTGGACTTATTACAGACATAACAGACATGTAGCCTTTTGCACGGTTTTTTAAATGTGTTTTTAGTTATAAGTAGACTTAAATAATAATGAAAAATTCAAAATGCTACTTGTATCCAAGTTGAGTGAATAAAACACATATGAAAGTATTTAAATATATGTTCAAAAACGCTATAAATTTTTCAAAAATCTCACATGCAAACATAAACTGTGCCATAAAATAAAATGCAAACAAAAACATGTTATTTATTAATAAAACTGAAAATCTCTAAGCCAAGCAGCTTGTCTTCTGTCGGTATCAGTAGATGCTTATCGACAGTTTCATCCAGATTAACCCCCTTATTCATAAACGACAATCAAACCTATTTTAGTTAAAATGCCGCTAAAATTCGTTTGTCCTTATCTGTCACTTCGACATTTGTATTTGTTAGAAAGGGACAAAGCATTTGTTAGTTAACATAGGCTTGTTAAGTTTTATGAATAAGGGGGTAAATCTTTGTAAAGGTTAATCAGCGGTATGAGAGACATTAAGGGGCTGTTCCTATTTTCGATCCACAGCACGCTAGATCTCGCAGGTAGAATACTTAAAGCTCCAGCGGGCATTAACTGCGAGATTGCATGCTTGAACGAGGCCACGAATGCCTGGCTAGCTGGACCGAGTCCAAATCTCTCGTCCAAACCACATAGGCAAAGGGCCTGGGATACAATAGCCTCCGTCACCACCTTATAGGCATTAATAGAACCTTTAACCGGCAGGGACCGAGCCAGACTGTTAGCTGTGTACAAGCCAGAATCTGGTTACTGGCTCCATGTATACCCCTCGCCCAACACTAGAACTTTTATCGACCCAGACACTACGCATAGCTGCTGGTCTACGGCTGGGATTTGGGATCTGCGAAAGTAACAACTGTGTTTCTTGTGAGGCTCCAGTGGACCGTCTCGGCCAACATGGCCTCTCCTGTTCCTCGGGCGCCGGCCGACTGTCCCGCCACGCGACTCTCAACGACATTCTCAGAAGGGCGCTCGTTAGTGCCAACGTTCCCGCCGCTCTGTAGCCCCAGATTGTACGTAGCGATGGCAAGCGCCCTGACGGAATGTCGTTAATACCCTGGAAGACTGGCCGTGCGCTGGTGTGGGACGCTACCTGTACAGACACCCTGGCGGCGTCCTATCTAGCAGCAACTACCAAACGTGCGGGGGCGGCGGTAGACGCCTGGGAACGCCTCAAGGTCACAAAATATAGCTGTCTCGGCACCCAATATCATTTCTTTGCTTTCGGCGTCGAGCCTCTAGGTCCTTGGGGTAAGGGTGCGCTGGAGCTACACAGGGAGCTCAGCAATAGGTAAAGGGAGGCAACAGGCAACCCTCGCGCCGGCAGCTTTCTCGCGCAAAGAATCGCAATCGCAGTTCAACGCGGGAATGCTGCCTGCGTGATGGGCACCATGCCAAGAGGCCCACCTCTCTTTTTTTATTAAAGTTTTAGTTTTAGATATTTAAATTAAATAAAAGTTTTAGTCCTATGGATATTTTGTATTTTCTTAATCATTCTTATTAAATGATTGGTGTCAAGGGATATATCTTAATTAATACCCTTAAAATTAATGCAATGTGCAATATTAGTTTAATAATAAAATTGGTGTAAAAGGATATAACTTAATCGCGTAACCGTCGACTGCGCAGCTCGCAAGCGCGTTCTCCCTGCACAAGTCAGCGCACACGATTGTGGCTCATCCGTGAGCGCCATGGCTCCCCACTCACCCGCTCATTCCCCCGCGCAAAGACTTATATCCTTTTCCACGTAAACTTTTTTTATATTCGTTTTGTGAAAACGGGCGCAGCTCGACTTAATCTTATATTTTATTTTATTTTTTTGTGTAAAGAGATTGAACTTAACTTGTATCAATGTAAACTAAATAAATCTGTTCTTGTTTTAGGGGTTCAAGTGTGCTTAGATTTTTTTACACCCGCCATATGAAAAAACAGCACGTACAACTAAATTTAGATCATAAATCACAAGCAAAACTTTAGTTAATAGAAATACAACTTGACAAGTACCCTCTGTTGCTAACTTTTTTAAGGCAGTTCTACCCTTGACCACCAGAAAAGTCCGTTGTTTTAAAAGATATCTTAGATCCGTTTACACCAATCGATGCGTTTACTTTTTTTTGTTTTTTTTGGTCTATATAACTCAATTTGGCCAAATTCAGACTTGTACCCCTTTTCACTGGAGCCACAGATATATGGGTTAATATCTTGCTAGGTTACCACAATCTTAAATAAATAAATAAGAAACAAACAAGCTGAGATATGCGGTGCATAGGAGAAATTCGTGTCTGTGCCCCTGTCCAGTGGTGGTGTAGCGGTAAATTTATTTAACGGTAATTTTGTATGTTAGGAAGGACATATGTGATTTTCCCACTAACGTCGATAAGCCAAAGGCTACTAGAAACGCAGGGAAGCTTAAAGTTCCATCTTACAGACTGGCTAAAACCAAAAAGTCGTTTCTGGGAAATTGCATACGTTTTTCTGATAAAATTCCAAAAAATATTACAAATGAAACGGATACAAAATTCAGATCTATTGTCAAGAACACATTAATATCTAAGGCATATTATACAGTTAATGGACAGGGATATTTGGAAATAATTCCGATCCGCATTAGCGATCCCTTCAAATAGCGAACCTATACTGTGTTAAAAATAAAGTTGTGTTAAATACTTGTGATGTATAGATATCATTTAATAATATTGTAAATCTGTTTTAAAAAAATATACCTCGTTGAGTTTCTTGCCGGATTCTTCTCAACAGAGGTTTTTCATGTGCTTGTTATAGCCTAAATTGAATAAAGATATTTTGACTTTGACTATAGAGTACTAATTGGCCCTTCACATCAAATCTTAAGTCTAGAATTAATTGCTTTAATTATCTTTCCTTTGAGTTCTAATTATAAAATTAATAACAGGTGTAACAATTAATATATTATCTTACGTGAGATATAATAAAACAGGTGCACGTTACAGTTAGATTTTAATATCCTTAATTTAGTATAATTATTAGCTAACTTAAAATGGACCTCAGTTCTACCGTATGTTTGTTATCTGTTTAGAACGTGTCAAAGACGGCTGCACAGATTTGGAAAATTATTTTTTTGTTTAGAAGAGTATACTTTATAATGTAGTCCCATTGTTATTACAAGATACACAGACAAAATATGATAATAGCTGGTACTAGGTTGTTAAAATATTTATGGGCTGGGATGGGCCCTTAGGCGGCTGACGTACCGGATCTTTGCAAGAAACGTTATTTTGCAAGCAGCGCACCTTCCATTTTTAATTGAACGAGGAAAAAAATTAAAAAATTCGGAGTCCAATTTCCGTTGGTAAAATTAATTTACTTTATAATGTCAGTAGCAATAAATTTGTAAACAGCTTTAATGAACGTTATTTCGGCCTCAACAAAGTTATAACACTGAATCAGTGATTATTCTCTTGCAGAGAACGAAATTATACTTCACATGACATTTTAACTTTTCTCGTTATAGTTTCGTTTGATTTTCACACAAACTGTTTGTTGACCTTTTGCATAATTTGTTCTAGTAGTTTATGCATTTAATATCATCAAAATGAGTTAACCCATAACAGCAGCATACACTTATGATTAATACAAGGTGATTGTTCGCGCACTAAAAACTTTTAGGCCGTATACAGTGCAGGGGTGCTCTCTGGCACAAAAAAGAACTGACTTGTCAGTCTAGTCAGTTTTGTCAGTCTTGTCGTACTCATGGCACATGTTTTATCCGCTCTCGTCTCGTAATTAACTGCATCGCCAAAATAAGACTGAAGATTCGTCGCAACCGCATCGCAAGACCCCCGCGCTCGTCATCATCGGCCGGAGCCCTAACCAGGTGAGTGCTTCTGCACTGTTAGAAATTCCATTTGGCACAAGCGGGCTCTCGGTCTTCCGCCACCTCTTAAAATTGGCAATTTACACGCCATACCAGTGATTATTAAAATGAAAATCTCAGACACTCCGACTGTCTTTCTTTTATTTTAGGTTAGTTTAATGCATATACCTATACGTACTTACAAGTACCTTATTTCAATAAGTATTCGTATGTTTTGCTAAGTCTGTAATTTTACGTTATCTCTTATTCTACACTAGTTAATTTGAACTCGTCAGTTGTGCTTCGCCGTTTTTCGAAGAAAATCAAAACTGACCGGAAAACGCCCGGTATTATTATCTAAATAATATGGAACTTCGCTGAAGACATTGGCCATTCCACATGGATTCCGTAAGAATTTCGGGACAAAAAACAGCCGATGTATTCCAGACTCCTAGCTGTCTACACCAACAAATGTCATCCAAATCTGTCCAGCCGCTTTAGCGTGGAGCGTGAAAGTGTAACTTGAGTGTAACATACACACGTATAGATGTAGTGAAAAAAGTTTTTACTAAAGACTTTGACATGGAAATACTTTTCTCACTTTAACTATGCACATACTCAGTTTTTAACTGACTTCAAAAAAGGAGGTTCTATGTTCCAATTTCTGTATTTTTTTTTATGTATGTTCACCGATTGCTCAGCCAATTGTGGACCGATTTTCAAAATTCTTTTTTTATTCGAAAGGGTATTCTTCTGAGTTGGTCCCGTTGTCACCAAGTCAAGATCTGATGATGGGATCCTAGGGAAATCGAGGGCAAACCTCAAATTTTATAGGCACACCTATGGCGATTTTCCTAGTAGGTACCTAGAAAAATATTTTCAAGGGTTTTGTAGTCGGTTCCATTTTTTATTTTTTTGGAATCGGTTTTACTTTTTTGTTAAAAAAAATCTTTTTTTACATTCATTTGTTAGTACTATAAGATCAAGGATATCACGGAGGATGCAGGTCGCTTTCAACTGAAGTAACTGGAGGTCTATGGGGCAGGCCTACTCGTATGTCTAACATTGGACGTCCAATGGCTGATATGATGATGATGAAGGTAAGATAAGATTTATGTGTAGGTACCTTAATTATAACTTCGACCTTACAGATCAGCGGCACTCCGATGGAAGCTCGTCAAAGGATCCAGTTCAACATGCGTCTGCTTAAAACTGACAAACTGGAACTGTTCAAGGATCTACCAGACACCATAGCTCCTTTATTCTGGATTGAAGAGG
Source organism: Choristoneura fumiferana (assembly GCF_025370935.1). Classification (NCBI taxonomy): domain Eukaryota; kingdom Metazoa; phylum Arthropoda; class Insecta; order Lepidoptera; family Tortricidae; genus Choristoneura; species Choristoneura fumiferana. Next base: position 4,639,264 of record NC_133478.1, read on the forward strand.
TTAGTATCATCAGCATCAGTACCTACAGTCTTCTTCTTCTTTTTCAACCTTTCACCACCCAATGCTGAGTGTAGGTCTCTTCTAATGCACGCCATTCTTCCCGGTTTTGCGCCTTTCGCATCCAGTCCTTTCCGGCCACTCTAACAAGGTCGTCGGTCCAACGCATCGGTTGCCTGCCTACATTTCTATGCCCTACTCTAGGCCTCCACTCAAGCACCCGACTACCCCACCTGTTTTCCAGTCTACGGCATATATGGCCCGCCCACTTCCATTTTCTGCTAGCGATCACACGAGCTATGTCGACCAATTTCGTTCTCTTCCGGATCTCTGTGTTTCTACAGTACCTACAGTAGTCCTACCCTATTCCTGCACTGCTGCCTACCCTAGTGCTGCTTACCCTGTTGCCGGTGCTGGCGGGTGCGGGTGCAGCTACTGGGGCTGCTAACCCTCACTGCACATCACAGAGAGAACTGTCAGAACTAAGTAAAACCTAACTTAGAAAATTAAGTAACACTCGACATTGTCATTTTAAAGTTTAATATCTCAAAAACATATGAATACTCGTACACATACCGCAAAACGAGGCTACTTAGCACCGATTTTGCTCCAAATTTCGTAATCTTTGTTTTATTTTAAATATTACTATGCTGTGGTATGTTCATATATGTATTTGTGTAAAGTAGATCACCCCTTATTATGCTGGCTTGCTTAAACGACGTCATAATCTTGTTTTAATATATACATATATTAAAACTTTAATTTAGGAGCAGTGTTAGCCGGCGCTTGGGTAACTATGCTCCTGAAATTAATTTAATTCATAATTCATACTCTAGGAGGCGTTTGGTGTATTTTTGCTCCATCATTATCATTGCACTCTGTCTTATCACTGTACGGCGTCTGACAGGAAAAGAAAAGAAAATATCGAAGCAAAAATTGAAGTTCAGTGTTGTCACTTTATTGGGAAGTGTATCGGGTACCGGGAATTCGACCTGTGCCCTTAGTGTAAGTTTTCGGTTACAAAATACGTCTCGATCGCGTTCACGTTAAAATCTCAATTTATGTATATAGAAACACAAACATCGCAATCTCAAATCGCAATCGCAAATCACAAATCGCAAATCTGTATAAATAAAAATGAATCGTAAAATGTGTTGCTAAGCGCAAAACTCGGGAACGGCTGGAGCAATCAGTCCAGTAAGTAATTATTTTTTTGTTGTGTTCGTTATTGTCAGGTGAAGGTTTTTATGGAAGAAACTTTAGAAAACTTACAATGGTGGCGAAGCCGCGGGCAACAGCTAGTAATACAGATAAAACATCCTGTACCTGTAGCACAATGTAAACAAAGTTACACCATCCACTAATTTCATCTCCATTCCATTTGTACCTTCCATAAAATGAAGGCTCCGAACGTTTTACCACATCGTCGCTGAATAAAATGAATTCATTCAATCAATCGGCTTCATTTATTTTGATTGGGAAATTACGGAACTGTGAAATAGCTACGTTTTCGGCATATACAAATGTAATATTAGGTAAATGGTAGGTGTATTAAAAATACTGTATCTATAATAACACATTAGGATATATATCGCTGTGTGTCTTAAAATAGAGCAATGCGGGTTTCCTACCGGAAGTAGCCTTAGCGGTAGATTACCTTTAAAATAGTTCTGGAAATGTGCACACATGTGCAGTTCTGCACACTTACATACAAAAACAAAACTGCCAACTCAAACTCAAATCATTTATTCAGTAAATAGGCCGCAATGGGCACTTTTACACGTCATTTTTTAAACTACCAGCGCTTTCGGAAAGACCATCATTGCCAGGAATTGGCAGGAAGTCATTTTTTCAACATAAAATAATTACAAATAAAATACTTAAAAACTACAGTATACAATTAAATTTAAAAAATACAAAACTGACTGTTATGACGACGTTAACACATAATTAATCCAACAATACATTAATAATTCGTGTATAGATGACTCAAAACTCACACATTGACAGTAACATCACTAAGTTGTTCATCGGCGAAATTTGTACGGATTAGCTGACTCGATATTGGTAAACGAATCGGACAATAATGTACGACTTTGTTGTTTAAATGTAATTAAATAGCAATAATACGATAACACTTTACTTACATGTGAAATGTAACACCATCTTTTTGCAAGCTTGATGTCCCATATCTCTTTTTACAGCAGAAAACTGAACAATTCGTCATTTTTAGTACTGCAGCGTTCCCTCGCGCGACTCGATTCGGTCTAGTTTGAAATCCGAGCGTGCCTTGTTTTATAAAATTCGTATGCCCAGTTGGGCCTGTACTTTGACAGAGGGGAATGCGGCGAATGGCTACTCCCTTCCGTAGGAAGCCCGCGTTGCTTTAAGCTGTGTATACCTACCGCCAATATTGGTCTATAGACACCGCGGAATAATTTAAAGATTGATTGATCATATAAATTAAGCTAAGCAACGGAATAAAATTGTTTATTCAAATTTTGTAGTACGTATGTTTGCACGCCGTAGGTAAGGACGGGCAGGATACCCATGTCGACGAGAGTAATTTGAAAATACTTAATTTGAAAAACCAAAGTTTTTGAACGTTACTCTGGAACTCAAATCTATCGAAAAAAATGTTAATAATCGTGTTTTTCGACTCCCAATTCGCTAGTATAAATAATGAAACAAAAAACATTAGTATGGTGAAAACGCATAATTTCAATAGAAATGCTAAATCTAAATATTCACCGCCTTTTGTGGTTGACTCAGTACCTACAATAAGCGCATGGAACTGAACGGGTACCGAGCGTGCTACATTTTATAGCAATTTAGTAATGGAACCCACAAATGACACGAAACCTTTTTAAAAGCGCCACCTTGCACTCCAACTCCATTCGTAATGTGATTTAAAATATCGATTTGTATCGAAAGTAGCAAGAGCAAACTTCCAATCGATTTTCGAAACTACACATTGCTAAAAAAGTGGCAAAAATCTATATTGAATTCTATTAAGGTTATATAAAGGCCGTGGTGGCCTAGTGGTTTGACCTATCGCCTCTCAAGCAGAGGGTCGTGGGTTCAAACCCCGGCTCGCACCTCTGAGTTTTTCCAAATTCATGTGCGGAATTACATTTGAAATTTACCACGAGCTTTGCGGTGAAGGAAAACATCGTGAGGAAACCTGCACAAATCTGCGAAGCAATTCAATGGTGTGTGTGAAGTTCCAATCCGCACTGGGCCGCGTGAACTATGGCCCAAGCCCTCTTGTTCTGAGAGGAGGCCTGTGCCCAGCAGTGGGACGTATATAGGCTGGGATGATGAAGGTTATATTATTATTACAGCGAAAGTTTTTGTGTGTGTTTTTGCTACTGATTCACGCTAAAAAAAGAAGACCACAAAATTATATTAGAAGAAGATTTAGTAAGCGAAGAAGTAATTTAGTAAGTGAAGTGATAAGGCCGCCGGCCGTCTATTGTTTACCTACCTTGTAATTTTTCTCTCTGTTTACTTACCCATTTTCTGTATCGCTTACTATCATGGTGTTCAATAGTCATTGTATTGTATTGTATTGTATTGTATTGTATTGTATCGTATCGTATCGTATCGTATTGTATCGTATTGCATGGCATTGTATTGTATTGTATTGTATTGTACTGAATTTTAAAATATTGAAAATTCTATTCTATTGTCAGTCTTAATGATTACACGTGCAAAGCCACGGGTAGAGGATAAATTTATATTTTGACGTGATTCAAGGTTCGAGAATGAAATTTGAAATTTGATTCCCATTCAGTGAAGTCACTAGACCGAATCAATTTAAATAAGTATTACAAAGGTATCACTTTCGGTAGGAAATAAAGTAATTAAAAGTCAGATCCAAAATAGCTTCAATGCTTTAATATTAAATGAATATTCCATAACCCAGACATTATCTAATATATTATTACTGAGAAACTTCAAGTATACATAAAATGAGCAAATTATTAGGTCAGAAAGTATTATGTATTTTAAATCAAAATGGAATCTAAAGAAGTGGCAACACGTGCTTTGATTCACAAGACGTAGGTGGAATAATCTGTAGTGTACTTATACTTCGTAAGTACTCTATAGTATTCTGAGTCTTTAAGGCCTGCACATGATGTATTTTTGACGCGCAGATGATGACGCACAGTTAACGCGCATTAAACCCACTTCTAATTCCGTCACTTTTGTACTTTGAAGGATTTGCGACGCCGGAAAAGCGCGTTCACGTAACGCGCATAGTCTGTACCTAAAGAATACGCCTTTACATATTAGGATTTAAATGTGTAGGTATTTCCTTCTAGACCAGCCATGGTGCCCTAGTGGTTTAACCTATGGCCTCTCAAGCAAAAGATCGCGGGTTCAAACCCGGGCTCACACTTCTGAGCCTTCAAAATTCATGTGCGAAATTACATGAAACGTACCACGAGCTTTACGGTAGGTAAAGAAACATACGCTTGAAAAACATAACCCTTCTTCGGGTAGTCGGGTAAAAACATCTTGCAATGGGTAATAACAATGATATAAAAATAGGTCAGAAAAAAAATGCACAGTACAGTACAATACAATACAATGTCTCTTTATTGTACACCAGTGCCCTTAGTGTAAGTTTTCGGTTACAAAATACGTCTCGATCGCGTTCGCGTTAAAATCTCAATTTGTATGGAAACACGAACATCGCAAACGTTCCGCTAGAGGCGCTGTTCGTGTTTCCATATAAATTAAGATCGTGACGTATTTTGTAACCGAAAACTTACACTAAAGGCACAGAAATAGTAAGCGATACAGAAAACAAGTACACAGAAATAAAACTGCTTGTGAAATGCATCATGCAACTTTTACTCCCCTTGTAACATCAGTAGACGGAGTCTTCGCACCACAAATGTATACATTTGTCAAACACCTCGGAGAAGCTATCGCCGATCGTTGGGACAGATCCTTAAGTAGGTATAGTAATGGGATGGCTAAGATCAGGCATTATTATTACAATAATCCGTGCCACCAGCATGTGTATTCGTGGTACACGGCACCGATTTAATTAAGCCACTAGCCAAATTATTTGGCTTCGATGGCGGTGCGGCTCTGCCCAGTGATTTTGTGATATTTACCTGTGTTATATGTTTTTTTATAATTTTATTATCTTACTAAACTCCACTATTATTATAAAAAGATACAAAACGACAAGGTAAACAATAATGTAATGTATGTTATGTGAATACTATACGCTCGTATTATTTTTGGTTGGCCTTATAGGCAATGAATGTCTTTGTACATTATTAATAACGAATACATTTTAATAATTTACAATAATTAAATTTTGATCACGTCACTTGTTCGCGTGGGTAACTACTCATAAATTAACTTTGCCTAGTTTGCAGTCTTATCACTTTCTAAAAACCGGCCTAGAGCGTGACACGCCCTAAATAGGGTTCCGTAGCCATTACCAAAAAATTAAGTTTTTTTTTCTCTAAGGATTTCATATTTTGATTGGAATATTACAAGTTTAGGTATATTTTATACCTTAGGCTGCTATTTATTCTTAAACTACTAATAATTTATTGAATCAGGCGTTATTTTGCGGAAGTCCATATCAATGAACTAAAAGAATTACCTTGCTCACCCGCGACCTTACGATAGCTAAGCTTATGCAAAATATGCGTGTTCATGCAGTTCCTCCACCTGTAAGAACACACACAAATCACACAAACCCGTCTATCACCACCACCACACTACACTGACGCGTTTCGAACTCAACCAGAGCTCATCTTCAGAGTGACACAACCGTACACCATGCTACCAGATATTAGAACATATACTAGGTACTAGACAACACTACTACGCTACATTAGCGTGTTGCCCGCGACTCCGTCCGCGTGGAATTCATTTATCACTATCCCGCCGGGAACTATGCAATTTTCCGGGATAAAACTATCCTATATCCTTCCCCGGAACTCAACCTATCTGTATACCCAATTTCATCGAAATCAGTTCAACGGTTTAGACGTGAAGAGGTAACAAACAAACAGACTTACAAACTTTCCCATTTATAATATTAGTGAATCAGCGTTTACACATCCTCGCACAGCACATCTCTGATGGAAACAGCTGAGCGGAGCGAGGCGAGGTTAATGAAGCGTTTCTATTGGTTAATGAAAATCATATTCCTCGCAACACATCCTCACACATCTCTGGTGGAAATGCTGCTTAATTTATTTCCCTACCCGTTAACCGTTGGGGGAGAAAAGTTCTCGAGTGGCGACCGTGAACCGGAAGACGAAGCGTTGGCAGGCCTCCCACTAGGTGGACTGACAACATCGTGAGAGTTGTGGGCTTCCGGTGGATGCAAGTGGCGAGTTGTCGTTCATTGTGGCGTTCTAGGGGGGAGGCCTTTGTTCAGCAGTAAACGTCTTCTTTCTGATGATGATTTCCCTACACCGTGATTCCAGGGTCTGGCTCTCAACAAGACGTTCGTGAACATGCTGAAGCACCAGCTCTTCTGGCCGAAACGAGCCGTCGGGGTGCTGAAGTGGCTGCTGGTCTCCTTCGGTATCCTCGGAGCGCTGGGTGGTGCTGTGTTTCACTTCAAAGGTAGAGTTAAAGCGGTGCGTTCATTAAAATTGACACTAAAAAAAATTGAACATTTTGACCTAGTCCCTAACTGAGCAAAGCTGGATACTAGGCAATGGATAAAACATATATAGTATATATAGTTAAATCCATACATTAATACATATTAAACATCCAAGACCCAAGAACAAACACCCGTATTATTCATACAAATATCTGCCCAAGCCGAGGATCGAAGCCGGGACCTCAAGCTTCGTAGTCAGGTTCTCTAACCACTTGGCTATCCAGTCATCAACATTAGGTATGTGATTGATAAGCAGTTGTAGCCTAGTCTCAAGCAGAGAGTCGTGGGCTCAAACCCGGGCTGCCGGGCTCACACCTCGAAGTATTTCGAAATTCATATGTGAAATTATATTTGACATTTACCACCAGCTTTACGGTGAAAGGAAACATCGTGAGAAGAACTGCACAGACCTGCGAAGCAATTCAATGGTGTCTGTGAAGTTCCCAATTCGCACTGGTCCCGCGTAGGAACTACGGTCCAAGCCCACTCATTCTGAGAGGAGGCTGTGCCCAGCAGTGGGGCGTATGTAGGCTAGGATAATGATGATATGATTCATAAATTAATCAGAACCAGAGTCCATATTCGACCCGGAGATGTAAAGATCTTTCAGGACCTCGTCCCTCCACCGGTACCCGGGACGACCAACCGGTCTGCATTCACTCGGTCGTCCCAAGTACACTCTCTTCACGGCTCGATCCTCTCGAAAGATCGTAAAGCGTGGCGTAGTCTGGTGTTAGAGGCCAAGACTCACTATGGGTCACTGCGCCCTGATAGTAAATAAATAAGAACCCATAATTGCCCAACGCAATCGACACCCCAATCGCATACACCTATGCTTTTAGGTCGCTTGAGATCCTCTGCTTGAGAAGCCATACTTAGGTCCAACCACTAGCTTACCACGGCTGTTATTAGATTACCACTGATTAATTACCTGATTATTTCCAGGGAATATAATGAGCTTCGCTGTCTCCAATAATTCAGCATCTACAACTAAAATCAACCCTGAAGAAGAGCAGAAAGACATCAGCGTCATCGGTCAGGCGCAGGATCCTGCTAAGATCTCGATGTAATCCACCTTGAGACGGCTTCTAACCCTCGCTTTGGGAGTGGGCCGTCTGTATGGCTTCGTGTATGGAGGAGTCTGGAGACAGACCTTCCTTTTTCTTTTACGTCGAGTGAAAACTTAAGAAATTCAGTTTATGTAATGAAACTTCCTTTAAAAGTCAGGTTTTCTCAAATCAACCAATTTTTGAGCTCAATTTTTTCACGTTCGAATCTTCTTTTTTTGATCCGGTAACATTGTTTGTAGTTCAATAATTGTTCTTGATAACGATTTGTTTTATTGAAAAAACAACCTGAAGGTAAATAATGGACTGTTTTGTTTTTATTGGTTTTTAACCCCCGACGAAAAAGAGGGGTGTTATAAGTTTGTATGTTTAACAATTCTTTATTCGCAGTATTAAAAAAAACAGAATTACGATTCAAACAATATTTAGAAAAAGAATTACTAAAAAAGGATATCTTCAAATAACTATAATTTTTTGCATTCTTTCTGAAAATATCTTTGCGCCTGCGTCCGAGTATCGGACTCAATGACCAATATAAATCAGTATGTGATTCACTGACAAATCGTAAAATGTACTCGTACAATTTTATAAGATTTGGACAATTATGTGACTTTAAAAGAAATTCTTTGTTCTACTGTAGATGCATTTCTTTTTCATAGCATGCCTCGTAAAACTAAATGAAATAGCAATTAAAAATCAGCTTTACCTTTAGCTGAAAAAAAAAAGAACTTAAATAACAAATAGTGATGTTAATGTAATTATTCAGTATTTATATTACAAGTATATTTCAAGAAGTTACAAAATGAACAAACTAGCTTTATCTTTCTGGAGGTTCTAAAGTTTAGCTACACTTTCCTGTAATTGCTTAAGAATTAGGCAATTTCAATGTTTAGTTTTTAGTACATAAAATGTTAATAAGCAATACCTATAAATAATTTAAGTAGTTACAAGAATATTACTTTCAAGTTTCGTTTACCAAATTTAATTTTCATAAAAAAGGAGGTTTTTACTTTCTTTAAGTAGGTTTTTAACATTTAGGGACTTGTGATACCGATTACGAACTAACTTTGATGTTGTTTCTGAAAGATTATTAAGTTACATATTTCTTTTACAGAAATAGAATTAGGTATATAGGTCAAAATTTTAGTGAAACGACAGACGTTAAATAACAATAGTTTAACAGTGTTTGAATCCGATAAGTAAATTATTTTTGTGAAAATTTTCGTAGTTACACATTTTGACCTAATTTTTCCTAGTTTTAGTTTTAACCTACGTAAGCATGATTAGTTAAATAATACCTATTAAACGTAGATTGTGCAATATTAATAGAAATTTAGAAATCTAGTCTCTATTTTAATAATATCTATTAGAAATACAATATTTAAATTGTGAAAATATTGTACGTATTTTTTGATTGCATCATTTTATTGTTAAGTTTTGCCTTCAAGTTAGACTCTAATTGTCAGAAGTAGTAGATTATAGTATTTTATGCAACAGTTATTAGTTAGTTTTTTGACTTACTTATACAACGTTGCATACAAAACTTTTTCTTCGACTGGGTACTTATTAATTACAATACAAAATTAGAGAAATAGTAAACTAACCGTTTTCATACTTTAATAAAAAAGTTTGGCAAACGCAAAGAGAAGGTAAACAACAATAAACAAGTGAGAAATATGAAAATGACAAAATTTGTCCAAGTTAAATTTTGTTATTGATTAACGTTTACTTGCCTGTGACGATGTTAAAAATACGCGTTACTTATGTTGGCAGCATTGGCAGGCTATGGATTATGTTCGGAAAGTTTTTATTCTGTATAAAAACCATATAAAATATGTAACTGGCTGCACCTGAGCCTGTCCGAACGTACGAATTAAGAAAAAAAAGGAAAGGGTTGCAGTATCGGTATAGCATTACGATACAGTGCTGTTATGGGGAATAGACAATATAGACTTTTCCAGAATCTTGTTATGTATGCTGTTAAATTATTGTTCGTGATTAAGTAAATCACAGATTACAGTATAGGAGTAGAAAAATATTTAAAAAGTTATCCGGCTACTACATAGTATCCTGGAGAAATTAACTGAGTTGAAGATTCCCTTAAAGTTAACCGAAAAGAAATACATATAAATAACTAACAAAATTAAGAAAAACTTTTAATTATACATATGCAACCTTTACATTATGCAGTTCCGAGCTCTGGGTAATTTATCTTTGCCTCTATGGCATTCAGATATTTCTGACCACTTTTGACATCTAATGTGCCTCACGATTACTGGAATTACGTAGTATATTCCACTTATGTATAATTGTTATTGACATAAATGAAATAAACAAATAATAGTTCACATAAACTGATATTTTATTTGTAAGTACGTTGTAAGTAGGTAAGTACCTAATAAGTATTGGTGGGGGAAAGGGGATTTTTAGTTGATCTAATTTTAACCTGTAACTCTTCAAACCATAAACAAACCAATAGAAACCGAACCTTTATTTTCCAAATAAATCTAACTTACCCTTTTTATATCTCTAAGCTTTGAATGAATGTCTATAAATAGTTGAATATATTTTTTTCTTTGTTTGTTTGGATTTGAAGTTCTGACGCTTTACCAGACCTCACTCTACTCAAGACGCCTTGCTGTAAATTCTTACCATTTGTGCAGGTGGTAGGACCTTGTGCAAGGTCCGTCCGGATTGCTACCACATCGTGCAGCAGCAGTATTTGCACTGTTGCGTTTCGGCGTGGAGAGTAAGACAGCCGGTGAAATTACTGGCACTTGAGGTATCCCATCTTAGACCTCTAGGTTGGCAACGCATCTGCAATCCATCGCATCCATCGCATTTGCCATCCAGTCGAATAAAAAAAAATAGAGCAGGCTCAATGGAATATCTCTTCTTAATTACGTTTTTGAACATGTTTGAAACTTAAAAGCTGCCCTTGTTTGTGCTTGCCAGCCTCGAGTTCAGAATAAAAGATACACTTCGGCACTAGCTCAATCATCCGCGATAAGTGACCATCACCAAAGTTGTCGCCTCATCAGGTACGACTCAATGCGACTTTTATCGGCACGGGCGAACTATGGGCGATAGCTAGGGACTACTAGGGATGAAGGGAAGGGGGGGAGGCTTTGATGTTGCAACAGATCAATAAAATACGTCAATAACATTAAAATCATTTATACCAATCGTAATTATCTTAACTAACTTGGACGGTATCACCAGTCTTTCCAACATCACTTATACATAAAATATTTACAAAACGAGGTTTCTTGACAATCCGACATCTCTTAACAACGTAGGTCAGGTCCTTGGTACAATTATCACCCCCAACCCAAGGGAGCTAAATTACTTTAAAATCTCTAATGGTAACAAATGGTAACTTTTGTTCTATCACTCTTTACCGTTACTTTTGGAAACAAAAGAGAAAACAACAGAAAAACAAATCCGGGGCTAGAAACCGAAGCCAGTTCCTCAACATCTGTGACGTGCATACCAATACACCTGAGGGAATTGGTGTGGACGGCTAACATTTTCTATGTGTTCAGAACCAGCTGCCTTTTAAATTACTTAGCGAATTTAAATTCTAGTCGCAAGCGCCATCTATGTGTCATAAATATAAACAAAAAAGAATCGAATAAACAGGATTTCAGAACAACAATTCAGAGTAGCTATCAAAAACATAATCCAAATTCTCGTTAACATAGCCATAGTTTTAATCGCGTAAGGCATCGTCCTAATAGAACGCGAATGCGCGATCATCGCGCGAGTAAGCGATGCGACCATCGCGTGTTCGCGCGTTGGCAAAAACTGGGCGAGCGAGCGAACACGGTGCCCCGACGACGCAATTATCGCGTGAATTTCAATTAGGACACCTATTCGAATTCAATATGTTTGATCACGCGTTCGTACGAAATAAGTTCGCACGAATAGATTTACAATCATTTGAGTCGCGCGGCCGCGTCGTGCGATTGTCGGTTAGGACACCTATTCGAGTTTAGGACGATGCCTATTGCTAAGTGGAGCTGACACTGTAAAATTAGGGAGTTACGATGGCGACTGTAAGTCAGAGGCCGTTAAACATTTCCGTTTCTAGTGGACATAGACTATCCATTTGTTTCGTTCACGCCAACTGGCTAGAAAGGGACAACACCTAGAGTGCTATGCCTATCAATTATCTAGAAACTGGAACAGTCTTGACAATAAATTTGGTATTTACAAATGTTTCTTCGATATCGTCGACGAGTGATCGATCAACTTCTTTGAACGCTTCAACAAATCGTTGGACTTATACAACAACTGGTTCATTCTTCTGTTCTGTACATAACCCACTAATCTCTTAAAACCAATCCTTATGGCGTAAGAAACAAGCGTTATTACTGTAAACACTACTATCAAAGCGATAGCTGCAACGTCCAGTAGGTAATATTGAATGAAATTCAAATCTTTAGCTGGTGATTGAAGATGATAAGCTCCTTTATGCCTTATAACATACTCAGTCCAATAAACCGCTCGTTCTAGAGGCGTTTCTTTCTGATCACGCAAAAGCATCTGTCTTTTCATTACTTCCACTTTATACTTTGGTTCGTTGATAACTTCTTTGATAGCATCATAAAGCTTTTCGGATGTTATGTGCCGGAGTTCTAGCTTCTTTGCGTATCCATCAACTTCAGCTTTAAGAGCGTTGGCGTCGTGGTCGCAGAATACCGGGATGGTGACGATTGGTACTCCATGATACACTGTCTCGAACATGCTGAGAAGACCTCCGTGGGTGACAAACGCCTTAATTTTTGGGTGGCCTGAAAAAAAATTGAATGTCAGTAAACTTGTAATTTTGAATTAGGTCACTTAAGGGTCCTAAAGGGGCGTGAAATTAGACAATACAATACAAATATTCTTTGATCACCAACATTACAAAAATAGAAAAATTCAGGTAGACAATAGGCGGTCTTATCGCTAAAAAGCGATCTCTTCCAGACAACCAATTTCTGAGAAATTAATAAATATGAACAGACTAATGTAGGTGGCAGAGTTAACAGGAGAAACGTAGAATTAATAGTTTTTTTTTATTAAAAACAATACAAAATATAATACCTGTAAACTACATATATACTTAATACAAAATATCATAAGGCCGCATGTGAGAAAAGGAATTTAAAAAGGAAGTTAAAGAAACAATATAAACAAAAAACGAAAAGAATAGAGAAGGATCAAAAACTGGGGATTAAGTAAGTGACAGATAGTGAGCCTTAGACTTACACACACACACACACAAACATCACGCCTGTATTCCAAATGGGGTAGGCAGAGCATACGAAACGTTACCGCTTCGGAGCCACTTTTAGCAATTTTAGGTTTAAAGTTTGACAAAAAGTACAATAGTGACAGGTTCCTAGCCTGTCGCCTACGGTATACCTTAACCTATATCCTCAGTCGCCTCTTACGACATCCACGGAAGAAATGGAGAGGTGTAATTCTATCCCGACACCACACGGGTTAGACTTACAAGACTTGCAAGATTTGACCCAAACAAACAACACAGGTTAAATTATTTAATAAGAACTTGTAAAATACCTATTTGGGCTTTGAGATATTGCAAAATATTCACAAAATTATTCTAATTATAAATAAACCCACGTAGCTCACCCAAAAACTATTACATTTGACATTTCGGAGACCTCACGCTACACTAGCGCCTCTAGCGGCGAATTCAGACGCGATAGCCCTCATTACTGGCACCGTCTAAACCAGAGGTTCACAAAGAGGTCCGGTGGACCCCCAAGGACCCGCGGGAAACCAGACGGGGTCCACGTTGAAGAAAAAAATTGATATTTTGGGAATATAGTAGTAATGTAGCAGCAGGGGGTCTACCGAAAACAGTAAAACTTTGAAAGCGATCTGTGAGAAAAAAGTTTGGAAACATCTGGTCTAAACTGACCTGGTGAGACCTAATACTGGTGTTTTTCCCGACCTCTTTCCTATAATCCGTGGTATAGGTCCTATGTCTTACCTAACAAGTCCTGCTGCGGCAACCACTTGTACAGTCTCACGTTGGCAGGTATATCCGTCATGTTTTGTTCAGCATCCTGCTTCCACAGCACTCTCTGAGGCAACCTTCCCAGCGCGTTCACAATCAGCTTGTGCACAGAGAGAGGCATCTTGGACGTACGGACTGACGAACCCATGGATATGTATACGAAGCCAGCTTCACCGGCGCCCGAGATCCATTCTTCTAATTCCTGGAAAAAAGGAGGTCTTGTACTAAGTGTTAGAACGAACCTTTTTACAAGCTTTTATTTAGTTTCACCTGACCCGTTGTCCGTCTGTTTGCAAGTTAAATTTTACCAATGTCCAGTAGTCAGATTGACTTAAAATTTGAAATACTTATGAAAACCGGGTGACAATACAATAATCTAGTAGTGACATCCTGGTTGTCCAGCCAGGATCGTCTCCGCAGGACGGAACTCTTCAACGGTTAATAGACTCCACTTGAAATTTGGTATGCAAAGGTAGAAATTTGGTAGGCGAAGTGCCAGAACCGATATGGCGGCGATTCATGATATGCCTAGGAATTTTATAATTTGCCTAAACTGACCAAATCATGAAATGGCGGCGTTTCATGATATGCCTAAACGTCACTAGGCAAATCGTTAAACGGTGAGTTTTGAATTATATGACGGATGTCCCTTAGCCAATTCATGAAATGGCGCCATTTCACGATATGCCTAGGAATTTCGTGATCTGGATAATTTTACGATCGGCCGCCGACATATGCGCTTGACATTCCGTTCCTATTACGGTCATGGCAGGCATGGCAGGTGTAATGGGTAGAGACCTTGAGGGAGGCACACGAAGCGGGTGTCATCTGACGGGAAATAATCACCACCGACCATGACTACCAACAACTCATTTTGCAGGTGGTAGGACCTTGTGCAAGGTCCGCCCGGATTGCTACCACCATCTTGCTCGCTAATCCTGCCGTGAAATAGCAGTGCTTGCACTGTTGTGTTTCGGTGTGGAGAGTAAGACAGCCGGTGAAATTACTGGCACTTGAGGTATCTCATCTTAGGCCTCTAGGTTGGCAACGCATCTGCAATCCTCCTGGTGTTGCGTCTATGGGCGGTAGTAATCTCTTACCATCAGGAGACCCACTTGCACATTTGCCATCCAATCGAATAAAAAACTAAAAATGGAGAGTTACTCATTTTTTGCCTTGCATGATAGCATAATAGCTGTGGTACGAGTAGCCTAATGCTTTGCCCTATGGTCTTTGAAGCAGAGAGTCATAGGTATTGAGCCTGGGTTCGCTCCTCTGAATTTTTTAACCCCCAACGCAAAAATAGGGGTGTTATAAGTTTGAACACTATTGTATCTGTCTGTCTGTCTGTGGCACCGTAGCTCTCAAACGGGTGGAGCGACTTGAATGCGTTTGTTTTTAAAATCAGGGTTTTTAGCCATGGTTCTTAGACATGTTTCATAAAAATCGGTTCAGCCGTTTTTGAGATATTGAACTTTGAAGTGACAATGTTGCGGATTTTCCAACTTTTTGTTGGTTAGGTTATTGGGAATGTGTCCACAGAATCACATTTGAAATTTACCGCATAAGCTTTAACTTTAACTTAAGAAGCAGTTCAATGATGTGTGGGTCGTTCTTCTTTTTAACCTACAATTTGATAAAACATTAGCTCGGTTTCGAAAAAAAAATTATAAAGCTTCTTCGTCAGCATATATATATATTCTGATAGCAGAATTTCTATTCTATCGGAAAAAGTTGTTGGCCGAGCAGTTTACAGATTTTTGTACGATTTTCGAGACCTGAAAGATGGATTCGACAAAAAAAATTACCGCTCCGTCACAAAATCTTTTATTTTATTCTATCGAATACTCTTCGTCAAATAAATTGTTCTTTTGTAAATCATTAATTAACTACAGGAACTTTTAGAAAACATATTTAAATAATACATTTTTATTTATAAAATATGTTTTATTCATGATCTTATACAACTCTGTCACATTTTCTGCTAATATAAAGTGTGTTTTTGCTATAAATCAATTTTTACTATAATTTACAAATAAATACGAATATCACAGACGGCAATATCATCAACTGTTCTAAAAATGTATTTTCCAATGGTACACCAGTCATAACAAAATATATAAACGACCAAAATATTTTTCCTACCAGGGGACAACGTCGTGACAGAGTTGTAACTTATGTGACAGAGTTGTTATTCTAGGGGACACCAGGCTGTTTTTTGGAATAAAACAGGTTTATTTTTCTAGAATCAGTTTTTTATAGATCTTTATCAGTCTTCAACATTGTCCTATAAAATAACATGAGATTGAACTTAGACAATTAATGAAACCTTTACAATAAATCTACACTGTTACACATGCTCGTTACTATCACGAAAGCATGCTACTATTGAGCAAATGCTACCTACTAGCATGTGTGTACAGGACATGCTACTATTGAGCATGTTTTTGGTGGCATGCTCTCTAATAGCAGGCCCTGCTATTTTTGAACATGCTAGTTGTTGCGGGGGTGGAAGGGGGAAAGGTAATAAGCAAGTGTGAATGCGTTTGCTTAATGAGCATGCTAGTATTGGTAGTGCCACGAGAGTTCCAAGTGAAAGAATACAAAAAAAGAGAATGAATGAATGTAAATGTACTTAAATAAAAAGTGAAGCCGCAGGGCTGCAGCCGTAGGCCGTTGGATTTTGAGTTTTTTTTTGGCCTGAAAGCCGTAGAACACGGTAATTGCCGTGGCAATACTGAATTTGAACTGGCAGAGAGCATGCTATCAAAAGGCATGTGTATCGGAGTGTTTGTTTTGAGCATGCTTATTTAGGAGCATACTCAAAACTAGCATGCTTATTGCTAGCAAATGTAAACAGTCCATGAGCATGCTCACAAACATGCTTATTAGCAAGCTAGTAACTAGCATGTGTAACAGTAACTTAAGAGATAAGTATTTTAATTTTAAAATTAAATAACTACTCACTCGTCTTAAGTAAAATTCCCAAAAACATAAAATAAAATAATCATTATTAACAATAGCACAGTCTAGCAAGACAATATTTCAATTTCGAAGCCACTGATCCTTGCGTTTTATTTCAGCTACCTTCTCAGGGTTATTTTTTCGTATCTCCCGACAATGCCGCTGTCTTTCTGCTAGTATTAATGTCTTCTTTTTCGCCATGATGGTATCTGGAAATAGGAAATAACTAATAAGTACCTAAACATACGAGAAGATAGAAAAATATTTGTAACACTTTCCGTAGGAATAATAACCATAATAACTAGTGAATCTATTTCAGTATTTCTCGGATTCAGCATAAATAAAACATGCATATCGTTTATTTTACCCCTCCGTCACGTAGTTTACCACTCCGTCACAATAAATATGTGACGGAGTTGTATGTGACCGAGGGGTAAAAATTTATTGCAAAGTCGATAACATTTAAAATTTAGCATAGAATACGTTAATTACACGTTGGCAATGAAATATTTCTCATTACGTATGAGTAGACAACGAAAAGTAACAATAATAATTATATTTTCAATCAATTACTTACGTGACGAAGCGGTAGCCGAATAAACACACGCACCTCCTATCGCAGCTTTCGGGCCACTGACGCGCTGTCTCTTGATCTCAGAGGGAAAATCATACCAAGGGCGGAAAGGGGTCTAAACCTACAATCGCAGGCCACAAAGATGAGCGGCACAAACGCGTATTTCGAAGGTCAATCCACGTGACAGAATTTACTAAATAAAACATCAGGGAGCAGTGAGACAAGTATTTGAGATTTTTTTGATAATTTATTTAACGTGATAAAAAATAATGGTTGCTATTACATGATAGGTAATATATTTAGGAGTTATAAGATATTTTTAAGTTTTGTGTCCTCATATAATTTTTTTCCTAATATTATGAATTATACGCAAGCCGAGGTAGCGGGAGACAACTATGATTTGTATGAAATACACTTCTGTCACGCAGATTTACAATTCTGTAACGTACTTTTTACAATGAAACTATTCAATAAATATGTTATTTAATCGTGCACAGCTATTATGTGTATATACAGTGCATGTTGAAATACAATTAAGAAAAAGTAATTTCAAATTTCCTTGTTTTTTTTATCACTGACTGGTGGAGACACCTTTTTGTAGGTTAAAAAGAAGAACGACCCGTGTGCGTGTGTGTTAGATTACTTTAAATTATAGTTTTTTTTTCTAACGATCATCGCTATTCTATTTTTAAACTGTTTTACTATTCGTACACGTTGCCAGGACTCAAAGAAGCGTTTAAAATAACCTAACCATCAAAAAGTTGGAAAACACCCGACTTTGTCATTTCAAAGTTCAATATCTCAAAAACGGCAGAACCGATTTTGATAAAACATATCTAAGAACTATTGCCAGAAAATCTGCTTTCAAATAAAAAAACCGTATTTGAATCGGTCCACCCGTTTAAGAGCTACAGCTAAGCATTTTAACAATAATAAGATTATCTAAGAAGTTAAAACAACTCTAATTATGATACAGAACAGCGTATTGTACCGCTATAGTATCACGGGACATAGCAGCATTGAAACAAAGTTAATTTACCTGAATAACCGAATTCGAAAAGTTCACGAACAGGATAATGCGACAAAATTTGTTCCATTTTGGTTTAACTAAAACTTTGTTATGGTATTATATTTTGTGAAATCAAAGCAGCGGCTGTTGTATTACGTAATATAATATAATTATATCCACGCATAATGTTAAAAAAACTACAGTGACAAAAACTCACACCATACCTTTTTGTTTCCACTACAGTGTTATTAGAGCGCTAAAAGTTTCAAAATATTTTAAAAATGTATATGTTGTATTAAGTAACACACACTTGGTAACTATCGCTTAATAGGCTATTAAAAATATCTAGATGTATTTAGTCGTTAAGCCCTCAGGATTCTTCAATGCACTCGGAATCACAATCGCTTCCACTACTTCTTTCAGTATAACAGTATTAGATGAAGATGGAAAGAGATTGTTAATATGATCATGAACGTCGTTGAGTTGACAATATGCCCTCTGTTCCACACATTTTGACTGTACTTAACCAAGCTTTACACTGCTGGCTGTTTCATCATCTATTGATTTTTATTTAACGGATTAATGTGATGCCGTGTCTGTTTGTTTTGTTCGAATAGACAGAGACAGCATCACATTTATCCGTCAAATAAAATTAATCAATGGGTGGTGAAACAGCCCCTAAATCTATATTCTTTCTGCAGGTGGTCATTAGTCAATAAAGTGGTTGAAATTTTTGTTACTATAAACTGAATCTAAAAACTAAGCGATCCTGGTTTTTAGCCGGAAATATTTTTCGCCAAATAATTTATTTGCCAACTGTTTTAAATGGACGAACGATTGTGTTTACTGAAACTATAATATTGTACAATACTGTGTAGTTCGCCTTTGTACATCTTATTATCCTGTGTTCCCTTATTTTCATGTGTTTTTATGTACAATAAAGAGTTTTACAATACAATACTGTAAACTATTTAGGGATTACTTCAAGACTATTTTGTAGAACCCTAGAGGTTAGATTAGGGTAAGTTTTTAACGATGCTGAATGGGTACTTCAGCATCGTTAAAAACTTACAATTAAAAAAATAATCGTTCGTCTATATTATTATGAAGCAGTTGGGAAATGAATCGTTTGGGGAACATATATTTTTTTTTATACGACTGGATGGCAAACGAGCAAGTGGGTCTCCTGATGGTAAGAGATCACCACCGCCCATAAACATCTGCAACACCAGGGGTATTGCAGACGCGTTGCCAACCTAGAGGCCTAAGATGGGATACCGCACGTGCCAGTAATTTCACCGGCTGTCTTACTCTCCACGCCGAAACACAACAATGCAAGCACTGCTGCTTCACGGCAGGATTAGCGAGCAAGATGGTGGTAGCAATCCGGGCGGACCTTGCACAAGGTCCTACCAACTGCGAATATTTTCGGTGAAAGATTAAAAATCGAAAATTAATTGAAATATACTTACAGGATTTAATCTCTTTGCTTCTTTACAATGAATACAGGCGACTTCAGCCACATTCGGTAAATATGGCCGCGGGTACGATACAGAATAGTGTCCATTCTGAAGAATAAAGCTCACATTCTTTGCCATATCATAAACGTGGGGTATCTGCGATCCAAAATGTCTCCTTAGAACCCGTTGAAGGAAGATTGTCATCACGCTGTGCATGCCGTTGATTCCAACATGCCAGGCAGCATTCATGGCTCTATCTGCTAACCCCATGTTGTCAGTGTAGCCTCGACCGAAGAATGGGATGACGGAGTACGGAGATGGACTTCCTGAGTTGCTCAATGGCATGGCGTAGAATCCAACTGTGTTGATGTACATGAATGGCACTTTCAGTTTGTAGACGATGCCGAGGGCACATTCGGGGTAGGTTCCATCTAAGATCAGGAGGTCGAACGTCCTCCCTGATCGGAGGAAGGCTCGCGTCTCGATGTCGCTTAGAAAAGCATCGCAGACCTGGAAGAAAAATTATTTTGGTTTTACATTTAAGTTTCTAGGACAACCAGAAGTAGGTACCTTATTGTACGGATACACATTTTCTAATGAATTACTGTATCTTTCGATTGCGCTGAAGTTTAATTTTTTCATAGCTTCAAGGGGAAGCAGACCTGTGTTTTAAATATTAATTTTGAACTGACATAATTTGTTGATACATTGGTAATTTATAACCGTTCAAAGAGTTAACGCCTTGACGCCTTTTAAAATGACATGGCAACGAATCACATAGCTTACAAACAGTCATTTCATTTTAAAATATACTATGAGAATGATAAAGTATTGTAAACAAAAATCTAATAAAAATCTTAACCATATCGAAAATACAAACTGAGACATGGATGCACAGAAAAACCAGAAAAAGAGACCAGCGCTGACCGAACCTGAGGACCTGGGTTCGATTCCAGCGCTGGTCTCTTTTTCTGGTTTTTCTGTGCATCCATGTCTCAGTTTGTATTTTCGATATGGTTTCACTGGATACCCGTAAAAGTAACAAATTTGGAGTTGAAATAAAAATACAAAAAGACTCCAAATAACCAATCATAATTTGATTGCTTAGTAGCGACATCTCTTGTCTGGGTGAGCGGTTGGTTCCGATAGAGTGTGACGTCTCTCGATGAGAGCGAAAACATAGATGTCGCTAGTGCTGCTGCATAAGTAGCGTAGTAGAAATAAGCAACCTGAGATATGTATGCATAGGAAAAATTCGTGTCTAAATTCCTGTCCAGCGGTGGTGTAGGGGTTATAGCA
Source organism: Choristoneura fumiferana (assembly GCF_025370935.1). Classification (NCBI taxonomy): domain Eukaryota; kingdom Metazoa; phylum Arthropoda; class Insecta; order Lepidoptera; family Tortricidae; genus Choristoneura; species Choristoneura fumiferana. The sequence goes on from NC_133478.1 coordinate 4,660,323, forward strand.
CGCAGCACGGATTGCTGAGGACCTGGGTTCGATTCCCAGCGCTGGTCTCTTTTTCTGGTTTTTCTGTGCATCCATGTCTCATTTGTATTTTCGATATGTTTTCACGGATACCCGTAAAAGTAACAAATTTGGAGTTGAAATAAAAAATACTAAAAGACTCCAAATAACCAATCATAAAAATCTTAACTTTGGTGTTAATAACTCTATATCAATTATTAATCTTCGACCGACCCCTACGCTATCTTGATGGGTACTGAGGCTGACAAAAGCACGACAAATACGAACAATTCCGAGAAAATACAATGGTAAAGGATTATTCTCCTCTGTACTAACGTGCAGTATGAAAACGAAACATATATTTTACCATTTACCTCATAACCATATCGGAACACGTCCATCACTGGAGGGGCTCTTCCCCTCATCTTCGCCCCACCAGGTCATGAGACATGTAGCCCTCACGTAGGACGCCAGGCCTTCCGGGCTATCTCCTCCAGACCCTGTGGAAGTCGGGGAGAACGGGCTTATGAAGGTTATGTTGTGGCCCTGAAATAAATAAGAGGACTTTTATCAACATCATCATAACTATCATTATGATTGGTTTCTTCATAATGATAATTGGGAATCGAACCCAGGTCCTCAGCAATCCGTCAGTGCTGGACTCTTTTTCTGGTTTTTCTGTGCATCTATGTCTCGGTTTGTATTTTCGATATGGTTTCATGGGATACCCGTAAAAGTAACAAATTTGGAGTTGAAATAAAAAATACAAAAAGACTCCAAAAAACCAATCATAATTTGATTGATTAGTAGTGACATCTCTTGTCTGGGTGAGCGGTTAGTTCCGAAAGAGTGTGACGTCTCTCGACGAAACATAGATGTCGCTAGTGCTGCTGCTTAAGTAGCATAGTAGAAATAAGCAACCTGAGATATGTATGCATAAGAAAAATTCGTAACAAGATTCCTGTCCAGCAGTGGTGTAGGGGTTATAGCACGCAGCACGGATTGCTAAGGACCTGGTGATCAGTTGTGTTGTTCTGAGGATGGACTCTGGTTGAGTTCGAAACGATAAATTACTTCACATAATTCTATATACTAAACTTGTTTTTCCTTCTTATTTAATTTTTATTTGTATTGTAACACAACTAAAGCTACACGTAAACCTCACCATTTATCTCACCTCTGACACCATAAATCGAATGCAGCCTTTATTTATCACGACCTCCGTACAAACTACGACTTGACAGAAAGCAATCCTCAATGAATAACAAATGAGCATCTTCAGTCGACCTAAAGGAATAACAAATGAACAACGCACCTTCTGATGAGACCTCTGGCAAGCTCCCAGAAGGGCATCTTGTGTGATTTGGTGCCTCCCATGGTGATCATGAGGATGTCGCTGCCACACACTGATGCTGCCAAGAGTATCGGCAGACATAGTATAGGCCATCGTGAGCCTTGCTGTGAAAGAAGAAAAGTATGTTTAGTCTTAACAAGTTTTAAAATATTTAGTTTCCCTATGGTATCTGTAGATGGCTAGGTTATCATCATCCCAGCCTATATACGTCCCACTGCTGGGCATACGCCTCCTCTCAGAATGGGTGCGGATTGGTAACATCACTTTAAACAACAAATAATGAAAGTAGCTTTTCGAAATAGTAAGTTATCATTATCACCGAAAATATTATTTAAGAGCGTTTATATCCGCTGACCTGGCAACGTTGCATTTTAGTTAGTAAAAAATAACAAAAATACAACGTTGCCAGCTCAGCAGGTATAAACGCTCTTAAAAGAAACTAAATTTTGGCCTACGCCTTGTTACAAAGTAGAGCTAATGACCGGAAAAAAAAACAAAAGAGAATCAATAATTTCGAATTTTGAATTTGTTCTTCTTTGGTTCTTCTATAAGCGGCCAGTTGCGGGCCACAGAGGTTTTCAATTACACGGGTTGTTGTTATTGATCAAACAAAGGAGTAAATGAAGTAAAATGTATAAAGTTTTACGTGAAATTTCATTTGACGATAGAATATGAGAATTCAACAGAATATTTGCGTATGGTTAGGGTTTTGATGATTTCCCATACAGTCAACGACATCAATAACAATGCCGGCCAATTCGGGTCTATGCCGTGAGACTCTCGTACCATTGTTATTTGACACTGATACTTAGTCGTGCGCATGTAATAGACATAAAATATATTAACGTAATAAAGCCAAGCATTAGTATGTCCGACGAAGAGAACTGCAATTGAAGCTGTCTACAGATAAGTATACTAAAACCACAGTGTAAGAACTAAAACTGTAAGGTGTGTATGAAATAGAGTGTAGACTACAAGAAGACGTAAATAAGTTTTCACTTCTCATGCTCGTACAGTTCGTGTTTATGCTGGATGTAGGCGACCATCGACTTTATATCCTAGGTCGATGTAGGCGACATAAAATTACGTTTTATGCTCTAGTGCATGAAGTAAAATCTTCATCTAAGACCTTTTAAGGCAATCAGGTGTAAATAGTCATAAACAAAGAAGATTTTACATATTTTTTTAATAATTTTTAATTTATATAAAACTAAAAATCAATCAAAATAGATGAATAAAACTAAAAAAAAATATTTATAATAGTAATGCGTGAAGAATAAAAGGTACATAGTAAGTGAACAATTGTTTCCACTGTTGCTGTTTCCTTTCCTCGTCATCGAAGTGAAAATCAGAGTGTAAAACTCGAGCATTAAACCCATTTTCCCCTCGACCGGCTCGGGTCGGCTCTCGTTGTACAATCTACTATTTGCTAATTGTTTACTTTTTTATATAATATTTTTGCTACTTGCTCGATCGCTATTGTTTAACCAAATGTAGGTATACTAAATTTTCAGTCGATTTGGCCGCTGGAAGTGAATTAAATTCAAATTAGGAAAATTAGGCATTTCTATCGGATCATGAAAGACAGATTTCTCGCACATCTCAGGTGGAAACTATTAGTGCACTCTCATAATCATACATCGGGGTTTTCGGTGCGGGAATGTTTGACATTAGCCAAAGAGTAGGTATTGACATAAAAAACAGAATGCACTGTGGGAGGTTTTTGCCTATCGAATAATTAATTGAAAAAAAAAACATGAAAACGTAATATTTATATAAATGAATAAGATCAGTCATTAAGATATGAACCTGTTCTTAAGTCCCTACTCGCGCCTATTACAATTACCGATGTAGAAAGATCGTTTAATTCGTTGAAATGGATATTTACAGAAAGACGCTGTAGCTTGACTGTTCCAAATATAGAAAAAATATTAATATGTATTTTGTTATGAAAATCGCGTCAACTACACTACTACTGCATGTAATTTTTAATGTTATTTTCATTATTATATTATAAGGCTTGGTAGTAAAGCTAAAGTACCCCCTAAATGAGTTAAGATAAAATTGTATCATAGTTTGTATACAATTCGCAGAGAGGTTCATTAGGCATAGGCATAATATGATTTTTTCAGACTAACCTCTCTGTTTATCTCTACTCTTCCTGAAATCATTCCCGCACCGAAAACCCCGATGCATGCTCATAATCTAATCATGACAAAGCTTCTTTGATAAAGCTGTTCGAGTTACTGGCACGTGAACTTCGACTTTGAGTAAGCAACTTGGAATGTTTAACGGTAGCCCTGAGGGCAATGAGAAAAGTTCAAGTTTTACTTATTTATAGCTCGGTTGTATATCGTTCTGTTCAACTTATTATTGACCTCGTACTTTCGGTTTGGTAGGTTCACAATGAGATTTCGACTTTCTTAGTTTAATTTAACTTATTTAAAACAAGGTTAAGCATATTTAATAATACTTACTAGCCTGTTGCCCGCGACTCCGTTTGCGTAGAGTTGTTTTATCGATATCCCGCGGGAACAATGCATATTTCCGGGATTAAAAACTATTCTATCTCCTTCACCGGGACTCAAATTATCTGTATACCGAATTTCATCTAAATCAGTTCAGCGGTTTAGACGTGAAGAGGTCACAAACAAACAAACAGACTAACAAACTTTCGCATTTAGAATATCAGTGTGATAGTGGGATGTCGGTCACCAGCTTTGTTATTTTGGATATTATTTCAACATTCTTGAAATTCTTTATTCAATGAACAATTTGTGCTTTATAAAGTGCATTAGGCCGGTAATCTTAGTTTATTTGTTCTTTATAAAGTACGCGAGGACTCACGAGCTTAAAGACCAATGGAAAATTTGTATGCTCGGAGTTTCTCTGTAAGATCAAATCAGTAAACACCTACTTGAGTTCTCCCATTCCATAAGCCTCCACCTGGCTTAGATTGAATTAGACCCAAGACCCATTAGAATAGACCCAAGAATTATTGTCAAACTTAAGTGGAAGAAGGTGGGCTGAAGAGCTGACGGCAGTTGGCGCCAATGTGTTGGTGCGTGGCTACACGCACCGAAAGACGCAGCCTTGGTAGGTCCTCCACGAGGTGGATAATTTGCGTAAAAAATATGGCGGGTATAAAAACACGGGCGCCTTTAATTTCTACTCTTAAATGCCTCTCAATATCAAAAGAAAGGTATAAATAAAGCAAGGTTTGGACGAAGCCAGTAACGCTGGCGCCAAACCCCCAGACAGACCAGCGCTGGCCTGGCCCGTGTTGTTTAGATGAAGCCAACTGGATTCATTTCAGTCCTAGATTATTCCTGTGCACATGAGGGTTTTCAATTTTTAACCCACGACGCAAAAAGAGGGGTGTTATAAGTTTGACCGCTATGTGTGTCTGTCTGTGGCGCCGTAGTTCTTAAACGAGTGGACCGATTTGAATGCGGTTTTTTTATTTGAAAGCAGGTTTTCTAGCGATGGTTCTTAGACATGTTTTATCAAAATCAGTTCAGCCGTTTCAAGATCATCAGCTTTTTTGTTCGCTGCGGTAGGAATCTTAGACGCATAATGGGTATTTAATTTACCTACTTTACTTTCAAACATATTTGGGACCTAAATTTTGAAACACCCATGTATGCTATATAACTATGCAAGATTATAGAATTCTCGGCCTGATGCTGCAGCCAGGATATCCAGAACACTAGTAGGTACACTCTTGATAAAATATCAGATATATCGTGTTTGGATTCGTTTTGATCAGTATTTGATTTCTTGCTAGGTCAGTGACATTGAAGACGTCAATGTCTGCAGCAAGACCAAGAAGATTTGTGAGAGAAAATGCTCCATTTTCAGTGAAGGCAGCGATTAGTCAGCGATGAATATAAAAAAAACAGATAAAACTATTGCTTTCAGTTTTCGAAAGCAGAAGTTCTAGTTTAAGATGTGGATGAGATTTTTGAGATTCTTGACAAACACGGCGTAGATTCGTATACGTTTGTCGATGGGAATACTGGAAAAGGTAAGTAAGTTAAATATAGTCCAGAAGTTTTAATTTTTAACCCCCAACGCAAAAAGAGGGGTGTTATAAGTTTGTTTGTGTGTGTCTGTCTGTCTGTCTGTGGCACCGTAGCTCTTAAACGGGTGGACCGATTTGAATGCGTTTTTTTTTATTTGAAAGCAGGTTTACTAGCAATGGTTCTTAGGCATGTTTCATCAAATTCGGTTTAGCCGTTTTTGAGATATTGAACTTTGAAATGACAAAGTCGGGAGTTTTCCAACTTTTTGTTGGTATTATTTAAGTTACTTGGTTAAGTTATTTTAGCATAAGTTTGAACCATAGATATTGAGTCAGGTAGCTTTGCATTGCATAACTAACTTTTACCACTCTACAAAACAAAATCATCAATCAGCGCCAGTATTACAAACAACAACCAAAGAATTGCTTAAGTTTTAATTACTTATTACAGAATAGTTTGCTTAAGTACAGTCATAGCCATTGCGATACGAGAAAAACTGTTAGGTACTTAAAAGCTTTTGCACACTGCATTTGTTAAACGCGCAGTCGACGCGCGTTTACAGCGCGTTTTCTTTCCATAGAGCCACAGAGTAATTAATAGTTAAAAGAGCAGCCGAGCTCGCGTGCGTTCATGCATGTTTGTAACGAGATACAACCGCGCTTAGACGGCGCGTTTAGCAAACCCGGTGTGCAGTGGCTCTTAGAGGCAATTTATACTTTGGCAGTTTAAAAATTGCGATACACATTGATTTTATATGGGTCGGTTCTCGCACAGAAAAAAAACTTCTAGGTATCTACATTTGTAAATTTGCAGCCGTAAATAAGAATTCTTATCATAATTACCTACCTACAAATTATCAATTTTCGAGCTTATTCTTTTTTTTTGTCATGCGGAAACCTTGTTTCTTGTCAATTTTTATGTACATTTTCAGGTTTTTCCATGGCAATTTAAAAATCTTGGAACTTTAACTCGACTACGTCATAATATGGATCTAATGTTTCACGCGAAAGCCGCGGCCAAAAGGTAGTAAAGTGACAATTTTAATAATTATATGTATTTATTGCCTCAGCGGCGTATGCGCAGTCTGCGTGGCGCAATTGGATCACTTGGCCATTTCGCTTTGCGAAACTGAATCAATGTGCCAACCTTTAGTACCAATCGCCAATATAATAACACCAATATATAATTATATTTTTTTGTAATGTCTCTGTACTGCTTTTGGTGATCAATAAATTAGTTAATAAATAATGTCAAAACGAAAAACGATTATTTTTTATTTAAATCTCCATGAAATTCTATTGAAGAAATCCTTTTAACGCAAGTGATTTACTGATATTACTTCTTCTAACAAATTTAATCCAAATCCGTCCAGCTCTAGCTGTTTAAGCTTATAACTAGAAGAATATTTAATGTGGATAATAATAAAAAAGTATTTATTTATCAACTCAGAAAGGACCACATTAGATAAATTTTCACAAAAGTTTGTTTACGCAAGTTTCTAACATGAAGAATCCTTTGCGAGAGACTGGAGTCTGAACTAGGTGGGTCACAGACTCACAGATCACCAGGCTCTCACCCCAAGGACGCATAAAATGACAATTACCCACGAGTACATATTCGTCATATGCTGATGTTTGCAACCAATCTGTCATCTTTTGCTTACATTTATGTATATTAACCTCGTTTTTGACATTAAAAGTGTTACTGAACACTTCTCTTGAACTAGTACCTAGTAGGTAACAGATTTTGAAATAGTTAACTATTATCTATGTATATCGAAATCTAAATTAAACCATACTTATTTTATTAGAAGACAGAATTGATCCATTCGCAAATTGCGTATTGCAAGATTTCGTAATTACGCGAGTTAAAAGATCGATTAAAGGCGCCCGCTATAAGCCAGTCAAACATACATAATAAATAGTTAAGTAATTAATAATGCATACTAACATCTCGTTTGTTTTTTAAGGTGCCGTACCGTAGTTGGCAAAAAGTAATAGAGGATCACTTTGCTGTCCGTCTGTTCGTCCATCCGTCTGTCAATACCTATTTTCTCAGAAATGCATGGAGGTATCAAGCTGAAATTATATTCACTAGAGCACTAAAGAAACAAACTTTTAAGTCAACGCAATAAAAAAGATACATTCAAAGGTGTTTCAATAGATAGCAAACTAGCTGTTGCTCACAACTTTGTCAGCAACCCACACGGTAACTTTACTATATACTTTCCCAGGATAAAGAATAAATAAAACTTTAATAATTAAAGTAGTCGCAGTCAGATTGCCAATTAAACGTTAAATAGGCGCAAACACAGCAATCTGTTATTGCAACCGTGATGTGTAATTACTGTATGTATGTAACGTCAACACGTCGCAATACTTAGTAGGAAAAGTTTCTCGGAACAACTTTAGACGCATTTTAAGGTGAAATATGACAACGATGAGTAACAAAGACCACCCAACGAATAAATCTCAAACATGCGACTTGGGTTTGGCTAGGGGGAGGGGGTACTAAGTTAATCAATTACATTTTAAAGATCTATCAGATTTGCTGAGGCGCCTTGTTAACACAACTGGAGACCGAAGGGGCTATCACTCTCAAAGAATTAACATAGCAATCCAAAGAGAAAAGGCGGCCGGCCTTTGGGCACAATTCCCTTGTTCCCCGTAGGTACATAACCACCTTACATAACCAGCACTGGCAAGGGCCATGTTGTTTCCTAAATAAATTAGGTCCTGGCGCTTCGCCGGCCACTGCCGCCGAACGCTCGCTTCGCTCGCTCGGCTCGCGCGTTTTGTGGTCGCAATGAGAGTTTTCACAGAGGCGAAATATTGGCGACATGTTTCGGGCTATTTCGTAGCCCTTCTTCTCAGGAGCACGCGACTCAGCGGCTGCCGCAACACGCACACCCCCCAGCCGCCGAGTCGCGTGCTCCTGAGAAGAAGGGCTACGAAATAGCCCGAAACATGTCGAGCTAAACTCGGTTTAAGACGTGAGTTATCCGTTACAATATCTCTTACGGTAGTTTCATGTTCAAAACGGCGTTTCTTATCACACGTAAGTAATTTAATCATCAGTTTACGCTACCAGAACGTTAATTATAACAGATTTAATTTACCAAGTAAATGACAGAATAATAACAAACCATTATTAGGCACGAGGGTAGTGATGAGACACAAACGAACTGAACGAAAGAACGGAGTGAATGAAGTTTATCCTGTGGGTTATTTTAACTTTAATTTATCTTTTTGTGGTGTTTTTGTTGCAGAGTTTTTTGGAATAAATTGTTAAAAAAAAAAAAAAAAAATTAAATTTAAGCTGTTTATTTCAAGCAAAAGAACAAAAAGCATTTTACAATCATTAGAGAGTCCTTAATCCTAATTTTAAGGATTTTGCGTGGCCTCGATTAGCGAAAGACTGAGTTGCTCACGCGTAATTAGTCTAAGTATACATGCGAGTAGATATTTAATTTCTTATATAATATAATTCATTATTTTTCATGCATGCAGTTTTTGCTTTATCTTACATATAACCTAAGTCTGAGTGCACATCCGTCCCTTCCCTCTTAAATATATCTTTTATAAAATATCTTTTAATCGCGCTTTTAATTTGTTTACTGTTATTACTTTCAAGTTTTTTCGCAATTGTCAACGGTAAATTGTTTAATAGTTGGGGAAGGATGCACTTCCAGACTCTTCTGCCATATTCATTACATTGTTTGGGGACCCGATATAGCGGGCGGTTGGGTATATGGCGTAAGTTATTTGGCCTGTTACGCTGTTTTTCTAGTAATCCTATTTTATCAATATTTTCACTTATTATGGCTTGCTTTATTTTATTGAATACATTCATCACTTTGCAGTATTTAAATAGTTGACCATAATTATCTTTATATTTATATTTAATTTTCAGAGGAACAATATTTTTTAGAATTCTTATTTGTAAATTATAGATGTCTAGGAGGTAAGTTTTATATGTTTTGCCATAGGTCGTGATACCGTAGCTTATTATTGAATCTGCCATAGATTCAATAATAATAATTGTTAACAGCTTTTTTGGAAATAACCCGTAACTAAAGACCAATGAACTAAATTGTGCCGCAGACCGGGTTCTTGGGCTCCTAAAAGATCGAGCGTCATCTGCTCACATCATTTCGAGCTATCTTGTTTCGAATGTATACAAATGAAAAATGAAAATTATGTTTGTAATTATTTTTTGTAATTACGTTTTAATCTACTGATAGTGTACAGTCGCCATCATAAATCTATCAAAATCTAAGGAGATCGAAGTAGTCTCATCATCATCTCGGCCTATATACGCCCCACTGTAGTGCACAGGCCTCCTCTCAGAACTTCATCATCAGAGCATAACTCTATTGTACCTACCGCTTACGCGTTTAGATATATACAAAATATTTATTTCATAGGAATTTGTACGACATTTGTAAGATTGCCTTATGGCCGCTAGAACCTAACAACACTTTTGGACACTGCGGCGCAGGAAATTTCTAGCTTCACAGACCTAATCATTGGTAACACAGATTTCACTTATAGCCAGATTTTGAATAAATTAGTACTTACATTGTCTCCACTACATTCAGCAACCCTCTTATTTAGCTTTATAGGCGTATAAATCAATAATTAATCGGATTTCTACAATTCTCTGAAATAAAATTATGAGTAGGTGAATCCGCAGTGAAAAACTATTAAAATTCGTGATTTTTTTACTAAATGATGACCACTTTCAATTAAAATATATTAACTTAATTTCAGTCATTCATTCTTTCTTTGATGCCCACTCAATTGAATCGGTCTTTACACATGCCACATCACTAGATCGAGTGTAAGTGTTCGTTTAAAAATCATTGTGATTACGACAACATGTCCATTGGTGTGCGTTCTTTACATTTGTGTCACTATTTTGTTTTGGTAGGCATCTGTAGGAACGCAATTTATTTTAACATGAGTGTGCGGCAATGCGTAGAAGTGTGCTATACGTGCTTTACGTATTTGGCAGAAAAAGTAAAGGTACGTCAAAGGCTCATCCCATCTTAAATGATCTAAGTCTAAAACCGCAACGAAGGCGGCCTTTCAGTTTGAAAGCTACGATACCACAGACAGACATTGGCGTCAAACTTATAAGAGCCCTCATTTTACGTTAGGGGTTAAAAAGAAGTTATGCTTTAAGGATTCTGTTTTTCCACTGATGGGTATAGCCATAAAAATCGCTAAACTCTTCTCAGTTATATAACATCCCACTTATATTTTAAATGCGAAATTTTGAAATTCTGTCAGTTTGTTTGTTACGTTTAGATAAAAATCGGTATATTTCGATTGTTTGAGTCCCTGGGAAGGACATCCATCCCAGCCTATATACGTCCCACTGCTGGGGCACAGGCCTCCTCTCAGAACAAGGGGGGCTTGGGCTATAGTTCCCACGCGGGCCCAGTGCGGATTGGGAACTTCACACGCACCATTGAATTGCTTCGCAGGATTGTGCAGGTTTCCTCACAATGTTTTCCTTCACCGCAAAGCTCGTGGTAAATTTCAAATGTAATTCCGCACATGAATTTGGAAAAACCCAGAGGTGCGAGCCGGGGTTCGAACCCACGACCCTCTGCTTGAGAGGCGATAGGTCAAACCACTAGGCCACCACGGCTTTTTCAAGGGGGGAAGGACATAGGATAGTTTTATCCCGCAAAATTGCATAGTTCCCGCGGGATAGCGATAAAGGAATTCTAAGCACGGGATCGCGGCCAACACCTACTTTAAAAATATTAGGCAAAAAATTGTAGCCAAACAAAAGGATTTGCAAGAGCTTTGTTAAAATAACAAACCATGATCATAAATCGCCAATTGGTGATTGCCGGATATTCTTTTTCGTTTTAAAATATTTTATTTTGAAAGACATTGTCAAGGTGACAGTGGCGTAGGTGTGAAAATTACACTAAAGCTATTTTGTATACACAGCCGGGTTCAAGCTAACACAAGAATAGAACCAACCAAGTGCGAGTCGGACTCTCGCACTAAGGGTTCCGTACACATTTATAGGTATTTATCAATATCTGGTATAGCAAAGCCCCTCTTATAAGCAAAATGTACGCAGTTTGGGTCATTCAAATACCTTTTTAATGGCTGTATCTTTTAACTGCATTGACTTAGATTAGAAGTTTGATTTTTATATAGCTTCAAGGGACTGTAGACCTGAGTATATGGTTTTAATTTCAACTCGATACTTCTACGCGTTCCTGAGATAGAGGGTCTTGATAGACAGACGGACGGACGGACAGCAAAATGATCCTATAAGGGTTCCATTTTTGACGCACGGAACATGTCATAATCATCTCGTATCAAGACATCTCGTGTCAAGACATATTATGTAGGTAAACTATCTGTGGGCAAAATTTCATTAGAATAAGTTCAAATTTTGCGGATGCGAAATACTGGGAATTTTTTGCTACGTGTCCGTAATGTAAACGAATGTGAAAAAAATCCCAACCTGTGTTCTCACAGATGATGATGATGTTGGAGATTAATTCCGGCTTCGAAGGATTCGGTCATACATCGCATTCTAAATTGCTTCACCTATGATTTGTATACGCATTGCGCAATCCAAGACGATGCGAGACGATACGGGTCAACGAACTTTAATATACGTATTGTTGTGTACGTTACACTATTCGTGACAAGCCATTTTGGAGATGTTGACTTATTAAGTTTACACTCGAAAAAATCATGTTCTCTTTTACAACAATTTTCAACATACATAATGAAAATAAATGTTTCTTTCTCTCATACATAACTTTGTCTGTTGCTAAATGCGCCAAGAGCACGAGGACATTAAAAAAAAAGTTTTCCTGACTCTTTGACATAGGTACAGTCGAACAAATTGAATCATAACCCTGGGAGGAACCTTTGTGCTACTAATGTCATGTTGACATCTCATACTTTTGTCAAGGAAATCATAGAGTAATTGATTATAAAAGGTTCCACCCTGGGTCATGATTCAATTTGTTCGACTGTACCCATTTTGTTTGATTTGGCTCGTCCTAATATTACAATTATTACGAAAGTTTTTGAGTAAGTGTTCATGCATGTGTGTGTGTGAACCTTTATGTATAGGTTAGTAACACATAGGCTACTTTTATCCCGATATTTCCGCGGGATTTATCTAAAATCGCATAATCTTAACATCTAAGTCTAGTCTACCTGTAGTTTTTTCTTTATTACATAACACGCAATGTATACAATAATTAACAAAAAGAAATAAAAATATAACTAAAACTAACTTACTCTAATCCTAAAAATCTATATTTACAAATATCACCCAAGTCGCTGCTATTGGGCAGGGTACCCATAAGGCTAGCTGCGTTTCCTATAGTATAGTTGTATATGGCAATGCCAAAACGTTGACCGAGGAAAGAGCCAGCCCTACTATGGTCACCTGTGGAGCGAATTTATTATTACTTATTTATTTTTCCTGTAATTTTGAGAATCATAATGTAAGTTTTGGGAATTCTCACAGGATTTTAGTGACTATCGGAACTAATGGTAAAGCCGTGGATAAAGGCAAGTATTGTTTGAATAAATTCACATTTGTACCAAACTACTTCGTTTTCTGCGCATCTAATTAAAATTAGACAAGTTACATTTCAATCAGTGTGTCCCTATGAAATTCAATCATTTTAGTTTATGCCATTAGGATTAACACATTAGTGTTGTTGCGGCTCTAAATCTTGGTAAACGATGGAAACATGCCATTGCCGTAAACTTAATGTGACATGTTGTATCATAAAAGTTCGAATGAATCAAATTTCAATAATTCGAACACTGTTTTTTTTAACAACTTACAAGGCAGTATAAAATACTTTGAAAATTTTACGTACTTAGCCAAACGGTTTAAATAAAGTTTAATGACCTTTGTATTTCTATGTAGATGATATCATAGTTAATACTTGTATGACATCAACGCGCAATTAACAAATAAACTCATCAAACGTTTCACATGTATTCCTAATAACCTAAATAAAACGCTTATTCGCTTACAAGAAAAATCTATCCTACGCGTAATATTTTGACGCACAAAATTTTTACGCGGGATACATGGAGTCGCTGATATTTTCGCTTGCATTATCCAGAAGTAGTATTCTAGCCACATTCACTCGTTTTCCAGATTCGATTGAAAATTTCGTTGTGAAGTAGGGTTCTATGGTTTACGCGTAAAAATTTTGCGATAAAAAAGCTCGTAACGTTTAGTTTACGGGTTCCAATTCGCTTTGCTCGTGAGTTCGTGACCATTTCAGTAAAGAAATCCAGGAATATTCTAAGTTTAAATCCGATCTTAGTTTTCCTTCTTACTTTAATAGTCCGGTCGTAACGCCGCGTGATCATTAGGTATTCTTATCGTCCGTGCTTAATAGCCGTAGGAACTGACTTGATCACCTACTTGGTGGTCTCTACCAAATAAGCCAACACTTAACGTTCCTCTATTGTCTCCATCAATGTACATTTGTACATGAATAATACTTTTACATGCATTTTATTATGTTAGTAGGAAAACGCATAGATCTTAACTCTATTTCACGCCATTGTAAAATTAAAAGGCGTGTAAAGGCATGGAAATTAGCGTTACAAAGCAAGAGACGCATACAAATGAGTGGATAAATTTCAATACAAATACCAGTGGATACAACAAGGAGTAATACATTTATTGGTACATTTTAGGAATCTGTCTCATTGTGAAAACGCTTGCAACTCGGAGAAGCTTTAAGTAATTTTGAACATGAAACTACCGTGAGACTCACTCATATTAAATATAATGACCCGGATAACTCACGTCTTAAATCGAGTTTAGCTCGACATGTTTGTGTGCGCGTGTTGCAGCAGCCGCTGAGTCGCGTTGCTCCGAAGACGAAGGGCTACGGATTAGCCCGAAACATGTCGAGCTAAACTCGATTTAAGACGTGAGTTATCCGGGTCATTATATTTAATATAAGCTTTAAGTAATTAAGATTATATACTCAGCGGCACAAAATTTGGCCCATTCTACATACAAAATTACTTATTTCTGCATACATTTGAGGGCCAGATTTGTTGCCGCTCAGTAATTTTAACATCCGAATTTTAAAGGTACCAAAAGGTGTCTTAAATTATTTGAATTGAAGATAATTACGCAGCCTCTAGGCTCTAGTAGAGCTCTAAAAGCAACAGCTAAAAACAAAATAAAATGACTACCTTAATGATAATTAATGAATTGTTCTAAGTGAGCGCAATATTCGCCAATAAACGTCATAGTTTGGCGAAATTAGTGATGTAACTAAAATTATGTACCTTTTTTTTAAGAATAAATTTAAAAAAAAAATTAACTTTGCTGTAATCTATCCACTGAACTTATATCTGTATTCAAAATGCGAAAAAATACTACAGGATGAAAGTGATTTCGAAAGCAGGAAACGGATTATAACGTATTAACTGGTTGACGGCTGATGGCCGATGTCAGGGCTGGCGGCCTAATTAACGGTTAATTAGATTGTTTCCGGATCCACGTGGAAATGAGAGAGAGCATGAAAGATGAAAGTGAGCGCGAGGGCACAGGACCAAAACTACACGAGACGTAAGTATTAAAATGTTTATAGGTGTCATCGAGAAACCTAAATAGCATGCCAGGGTAAAAAAAAATCACGCATGCTGATTCCTTTGTATGAAATGTCAACAAGAATATAGGTGGGTACTTAGGGAGTTACAGTGACAAATGAAAACGTTTATAGTCTAACATCTGGTAGCATGGTGTACGGTTGTGTTGCTCTGAAGATGAGCTCTGGTTGAGTTCGAAACGCGTCAGCTTAGTGAAGTGGTGGTGATAGATGGGTGATTTGCGTGTGTTTTGCATAAACACACATATCTTGCATAAACTTAGCTATCTTAAGGTAGCGGGTGAGCAAAGAAATTATTTTAGTTCATGTCAACAAGACACTTGCAGTGAAAAGGTTCCAATCTGAGTTTCCTACATTGGAATTGGGACTTGATCACGACTAGGTACTGTTTTTTTGTTAAAATTACCTCGACGTTTTGGCCACATTGAAGCGACCGTGGTCATGAGTTGACAAATACCTATCTAATACCTTTAAACGAGAAATTCTTGTATATATATAAATATATTTCGGGGATCTCGAAAACGGCTCCAACGATTTCGATGAAATTTGGTAGGTATGTAGGGGTTTTCGGGGATGAAAAATCGATCTAACTTGGTCTTATCTCTGGAAAAACGATTGTTACCGAGTTTTAGCCCGGGCAAAGCTCGGTCAGCCAGGTACTTAGTCGTTTAGTCCCGAAATATATAGTTATATCTGAGTTTCTCGTAGCAAATATTTTGCAAATATTATTTGTATATAGTAGGTGTATTTTTATGTTAGGATTCTTTTATAAATTTGTGTATTATATTTATTATTTAAAGCAATGTATTGTAGCTTCCACTATCTATTTTAATTTTTAAACTCACTTTTTTGTCTGTCCCTGACTGAATGCTCCTCTCATCCACTCAAAGGTTGACTGGTAGAGATCCCTTAAAGGGATAAGATCGCCTTTGTACATTATTTTATTTCATTGTTTGTCATCTGTTTTTGTTTACTTATTTTGTACAAAAAGAGTTTACATACATACATACAAAGGTCTATTACATTTGGGGATTCACTTTTTTATGAAACATAGTGCTTCACTCAGCAGGTGGGTGGATGTGAACTGACTTGATTGATTGTCGATTTAAAAGGGTAAACTAGCACTTGCAGGCTCCCGTAACAACGGATTGCGGATATGTTGCAAGCCTGGCAGACTAAGGTAGTAAGCTCATTTGTCAGTAGTTTCCCGGTTGTCTTATTATACACAACTTAAGCACTGTTGCTTGACCGAAGGATTAAAGAGTAAGATGACGTAAGTTAGACAGATCCTGCATTTCCCGCACAAGATTCTACCTCATCCGCATAACATTAATTCAAAACTGGTACAGTGTTATTTAAATTAATAAAGTCTAACAGCGCGGGTATTTCTTATAATCATAAAGAAATGAAGTTATTGAGATAAAAAATACGAAACACCATGTATACAAAAGCTATTAGGTAGTTTTTTATTTTCGGAAAAAGTAAGCTAAGTCGGTATCATCCAAAAATTGTAAGAGGAAAGATATTTATAAACAGCGTGTAGAATTTACCAACATAATATTTGGTTCCATTACACGTACTTATTACTCCTACGTTACACACTCACTACCGTTCCACTTATCCCTTTACCCTCTCGTCGTTATTTCTACCCAATTTTGACGCAAACAAGATATTATGTCTGACGCATATTTTTATATCATTGTTGATAATAAAATAGCAGTCTTACTCAGCAACTAAGTACAATTAAGCTCTCTATATACTTTCAATTTTTTAGGTTAGGTACTGATAATATGACTCTTGAGTGTGGTAGAGTTGCAGTTAAACCTTTATTTAATACATTTTAATTTAGTCTATTTTTCTGCTAGCTATGTAGAGAGAGCTATCCTTGAAGTTTCTTTGCGTGAAATTCGTCGAAGAACTTAAGTCACCAACACAGCTGGAAAAGTATGCAAGTTGAACGAATAGGCGGGCCACATCGCTCGCAAGATAGCTCGTTGGGAGACGAAGATTCGATTGGCGATTGGCGACCACGCAGCAGAATACGAATCGTTGACAGACCTCCCACTAGGTAGACTGATGACATTGTGATGCGAGAGTTTCGAGCAACCGGTGGATGCAAGAGGCGAGTTGTCATTCATTGTAGCGTTCTTAAGGGAGGTCTTTGTTCATTTGTAGTGATGATGATACTAATTCTTCCACATGCACCTAATATGGTAGATACAATTAAGCTCACCCAGTAAAAATTTGACATTTGACAGATTTTTATAAAGGGCT